>NW_027271829.1:380000-916268 GCF_040938485.1 Diadema antillarum
TCAGAGGAAGAGATATGGTCGGCTGCGGGATTAGATCCTTGCCTCCCTTCTGTGACTTCTTGTATTTTATTGGCATAAAGCTGAATTTGATTTATAGGCTAAAAGTCTACACGTTGCAACCTGTAGACCTTTCCTTCCGTGTCTTGACCACAAAATGTCCGCAGCGGCTTCGCGCACTTGCTATAGAGAGATCCGCATCGGGTCCGCGCTATCCTGAAATATTCTGGATGACTACAATTCGCCTTCCGATTGACGGATTTGTTATAATACATAATAATTTGCCACCGCGTCTTGTCAGCGCCATGCAGACGGGGACTCGTGAAAGAGAAAAAGTTTCTAAAATCGTGTAGCGCCATCTTTTGACATAACATGGTAATTTGGCTCCTATGCGTTAAATTGAACAATCATAACACCAAAGAAAATTGTTCAAAACTAGTTGTATATAGTGATTTGATGTATTGAATATTCTCAGTGATGATTGGTCGAAAGTTGTGCAAAAGAAACTGATGATTTCCCTTTACGGATCTATACAGTTGAAATTAGCGTTATGCATGTTTTCTCTAATCAAAGAGCAAAGAGAAGTTCCCATTTCCATTCCAACATTCACACATGTCAGAATGTATTCTTGCATTCTGTCGTGTATTATGTCCAGCCCATCTGAAATAGGGCATTGCTATACAGCATTGGAATCTCTTGTACCCTACAACTTGGACCATGTGCTATCACTCTCATGACACATTATTAATATGACTCTGAAATTGCTTGATATTATGATATTATGTGGGGCACCTGCCGCACCCTGAAAAAAAAATGAGCAAGATCTTAAGATGCAAGAAGTACTCCTCCCATGCAGTAAACGTAATTCATATATATATATATATATATATATATATATATATATAATATATATAATTGTATATATTAATTTGCCACACCCCTTAACCAAGAACGAACGTCCATTTGGGGCCCTTGTTCTCATCACTTCACAGCAATGGAAATTGCAACTGCACAATATCATTACATACACTATAATTATACAGATGTTTGACTGTAACCATGAAACCGAACAAAATTATCCCTGTATTGCCCACAGAAACGCATATAAATTACTCATTTCGTAAGTGAAGATTCTGTACATAATGGCATATGGTTCCTAAGAAGATACAGCCATATTGCTCTCCTTTCGACAACTTTCTAAGTGATATAAAACAGGTCACTGCTTGCATGTTTATTTTTGTCTATTGTAAGTTATGTTTACTTGAAAGCCTATTAAGACTTTACCAAGAGAAAGTGATTCTGACATACTTTTGTTGACCTTTGACATCTTTCAAATTACATAATTGTATATTCTATATGAAAGCAAAATATGTTAAAGAATAAAAACTATTGAAAAAAATGAGCTAGCGGGTTCGGGCGTCTTAGGGAATAATGAGACGGGCGGTTTCGAGCATTTCAGTTGCTAAAGGGTTTTAAAAATATATATACTTGTTCCTATTCTCTGACTGTTGATTTCCTACATTTAGTCAAAAGTTGTCTGTATTTTTTGGCTAGTATCTGCTTGTTTGCGCACTCTTTTCCCCGCTCTATGTGCTTACTGTGTGAATTGGGGGCAATAATTGCGGGCAGGGAAAGAGAATGGCAGACAATAGAGAAACCAGACATTTATCCCTTTAACAAATATGCGAACAACACAATGCAATGGTCAGAAAGTACTACAACCGTGGCGGATAAGTCTTTAACCAGTCTTACCAGTTTTGCTAGTGGAGTTTGTACGAACAGCGTAGACCTGCTTCAACCCGAAATGCGGTAACAGTCTCCTCCGTGTTCAGTTAGTTGTTGCTATGAAATAAGCCTCTAGAAGTGATTGGATGGCTGGCTCTGCAAATCGTTGCCGTGTGGAGAGCGAGCGAGCGAGAGAAAGTGTGTGCGTGTGTGTGTTCAAAGGTGACAAATCACCGTAATTCACTTTACATGAATTCACTTGTGGCGACTTCAAGTAGGAAGAAGTATAACTGGGACAATTTCCCTTCTGCATTTGTCGGGATGCTCTCCCCTTATTCTTCTAACGAGATGGATGATCATTAATGTTGTTGACAGAATTGTCCGAGGATATAACGGTATAGATATTTTACTTCTGTCACGGAATACATCGAATTCTACCAGACTGGTATAACCCAATCGTGCAACGCGCAACTCAAGGTGGACATAATTATCTGGGAAGCATTTCGCTTGTTGTTCTTCATATTGCGATGTTTATCAGCAGACAAGGATTTTGATGATACCAGAACGCCATAAAATATGTGACGCTGATCATTAAGCATCAACGACAGCAATATGACGGTTATGCGGATGATGTTATCTTGATATCGCTCAACATCGATTCGCCGCCGAGCATCTTAACGGATATGGCTCTTTATACCTTGAACATAATATGGAATTATTAAGGGACTAGGGTGCATTTGACTTTGAAACGTGCATGCGTGTGACAACTACGTTCATTCACATCTGAATTTGGGATGTATTGGTCAGCCTACTAACAGGCAAGCACCATGTTTCGCACTGCCGAGTGGCACCTTCGGAATATGTGGCGTCGCCATCGCCTGAAGATCTTGTACTACACCGCGCTCCTCGTCATTACGTTATCGTTTGCCAACCTGTCTGGTATGGTGAAGGTTCGACAGCAGGAAAAGCGGGACGTGGAAGAAAAGCAGTCTGCACTCGCGGCGGTGAACATCGATGGAGAACAACTCGACAGGGTGAAGGATGACGAGCTGGCCGAATGGGTGTCTCTGCTGCTGAACGAAAAAAATGGCGCGAAGAAGAACGACACGGAAATGTCTGCTCCAGTCAATGCTGCTAGGTCCGGCCAGGAGTCGATCCAGATATTGGGAGAGGGAGGGTCCCGTCACCATTCGATGAGAAGATCGTCAAAGCATGAGAATCACCCGGAGTTGCCAGTCGAAGCCTTACCAATTTCACGGGATTTGCGCCGTCGATTAATCGAAACCAAAGCAAAAGTCCGACAGGCGTCCGTGAATGCGAGGAACAAAATAATCTCTCCTGATAAAGATGAACCCGGAAGAATACATCAAGGAATGCCAACTGTAATAAGAGAGAAACCTGTAGAGATTGAAGGCCAAAATAACGGGTCTGACCATAGTGTTCGATATGAGCGGTATTCATCTGAACATCAAAACACGACTAAGAGAATGAACGTGTTAATAGTTGCCGCAATGAGAACAGGTTCGTCTTTTCTAGGGGAGCTCTTTCAACAGCGCAAAGATTTCTTCTACATGTTTGAGCCAGGCATGCTCCTTATGCACAAACTAGATTCCTCAAACCTCACTCGCCGTGTCATGGTGACAAAACTCATAGACATGTTGGAGAAGTTCTACCATTGCAAATTTCACGGGGTGCCATTTTTTATCGACCTGTTGAATCAAAAAACGCTGCATGCGCGAAAGCAGGCAATTCCAGCGCTCGTGTCAGACCAGTTCTGTCGTCGGGTGCAGAGTCGTCATTCTCGCCCTAAAGACATGTGTGAGCCAGTTTCTATAAAGGCCCTTGAAAGTGCTTGCACGAGTAGACCAAATACCGCAATAAAATCGATCAGAATTCTGGATATCAATCTTATGCAGGCTTTAGTTCAGGAACCAGACGTCAATCTGAAGATCATTCACATTGTGCGTGATCCGAGAAGTATGATCATTTCTCGTCTAAAACTTATTATGCCATCGATCAAGTTATACAATGTAACCGAACTGACAGATACCTATCGAAACATTCTCATCAGATATTGTTCCAACTGGCTCCAAAACTACGAGATCGGGCACTATGTGCCGTTCATACGCAAAAATTACCTTCTGGTTCGTTACGAGGATCTTGCTCTGGAACCTTTCAAATACGCACAGAAGGTTTACGACTTCGTTGGCGTCGGAGCGGAGATTCCGCCTGAGATGCGACTGTGGATCGCTCAGAACACACAAGTTAATGATCCGAGCGAGAAGAAATCGGCGGCGTTCTCGACCACCCGAGATTCAAAGTCGGTTCTTGTCGGATGGAAGAAACGCATCACACATGAGATGGCTCAGGCTATTGAGGAGGTCGGAGATTGTACGCGTTTGATGGAAGCCACTGGTTACACTCTCATAGGAAGCGACTTGGAAAAGTTAAACAGCCCTGACCATCTCGTCTCTGCTCTACCCCAACCAAAATATGCCGGGTCTGACTTTGATTTCATGTGAAGTGATCATGCGATCTTGGACATATCTTCTTTTTCGGGAAACAGGTTTGAAAAAAAAAAAAAACAAGTATCGAAAACGGTGTCGACAATCATGTCAAACAACATAATTGGTGCTGATTTAATTTATATGGAAGGTACGCGATAGCGTCTGAATTTTTAATAAGTACATATGTACGTAGTTGATCCATGAAGGAAAGTGTGAATAAGCCGATGCACATCAATGTGAGGTTTGTGCAATATCAATCGCACTTTAGCTTGACTGACGCTCAACGCAGTTATCTTCAATTTGCACCCTTCTTTTTCATTTTTTTCGTTTTGTTACTTTAAGTTTAACCGTCTTTCTGTGGCAAGGAAAGTACGTATTTTGTAATATCGTTAAAGGGAAGGTAAACCCAAAGAGCAATGTGGATTGAGTGAAAGCAGCAACATTAGTAGAACACATCAGTGAAAGTTAGAGGAAAATCGGACAATCGATGCAAAAGTTATGAATTTTTAAAGTTTTGGTGTTGGAACCGCTGGATGAGGAGACTACTAGAGGATATGACGTATGAGTGGACAACGATACAAAGAAGATATAAAGGAAATTCAACAAAAATTCACTTTTCTAGAATTATGAAAGAGCAGTGGACCAACCGCTTTCAGAAAGCAGGGGGAATAATTGCTACCCTTAACATATGTCAATATCAAGTTGATGGAATTTGTAATTTTCACGAAAAATGGATTTTTGTAGTATTTTCTTTATATTTTCTTGGTATTGTTGTCCACTCATACGTCATAACCTCTAGTAGTCTCCTCATCCAGCGGTTCCAACACCAAAACTTTAAAAATTCATAACTTTTGCATCGACTGTCCGATTTTCTTCAAACTTTTACTGATGTGTTCTATTAATGTAGCTGCTTTCACTCAATCCACATTGTTCTTGGGGTTTATCTTCCCTTTAATACCGTTCTAGTGCGTTTGTTTCAAGACCAAAATTAATATCACACGTTACATGATCACGGTATTCACATTTCCGTATACTCTGCCATGCGAATGTCTACTTTGTATCATTATACTGCTGCATTGTCTCAGGGTCTATGATCTTCTTCCCATCAGCTACTAGTATACGTACTTTCTATTCTAGCTTCACCAGTGCTATAACACCAAAGATGCGTAACTGTTGTGACGTCAATAATATATATAGTTCACATTTATCAGTATCAGAGTTTGAAGCAATCTCGCCTGCATACGTACCATTTGTAGAGAAACTGGTCTCTAATCTTGATCATTTTTAGTGATATCAATATAAGGAACACATATGGCAAAGCTTCAAGCGCCCCCCCCCCCCCCGTCGCTTCATTTGAAAAATAAAATCTATTTTTTTTAAGCTATGAATTTACGGAGTTATCTTCATTAAGCAGCATTTCATTTGCTAAAAATTTATTTCATGTTGGTGTACAAATGATTTTGTATTATACTTATACGATAGTGATCGTGATAATGTACTATTATATAATTAAGAAAACACGAGTAATCTAAGATTTCCGTTACTGTATTACTTATAAGAAGGATTTCATTTTTGTCAGATTTCAAACTTATCAAACTAATTCAAAGATATCAAACATGAATGATATTTCATGAAATTGCAAATATAGAGTTTAAGCCAGTCCCAGTTAATTAAATTCTCGACCTCACGGAAAAGATTTGTACAACATAAAGCGAGAAGAATACCATATTCTCCTTTCTATTTCGAAAACCTATCGAAACTCACCGGACACGTCTGATATTTGTGACGCCACTGAATGGACTCAGGAAGCAAAAGCAGACTATGTCCTATTAACCAATGCACAGGTTCAACTAGGTGAGCGTTAAATTGATATCCAACAACGATAAATGCCATACCAATGCAAAGTGAATCTAACATTCCGTGTCATTTGAATGATCTACTTTAAAGACATCAACAGTAACGACGATCTATTAAATAAGAAGTAAAATTACTTGTCTCTCATGCACTTGCCCGCCCGAAACACTTTAGCCAAAGTCATTATCAGCATTCGCTTGGCCTTGCTACTGTTTGAGTTACCGCAGACCTCGTATGGATTTTCTCTTTGCTCTTATTGCATTTTTCGTTGTGGAATGAGCAAAAGTCTTACATTTTGTCATTTCCAACATTCTTGCATAACTACAGCACAATTGTGTTGTAATTTTCTTTGAATTTCCACTTTAATCAAACTGATGTCACCGTTAAGTTTGTTAAAACGTACTCCTCTCATCCCACTGCAGTCAGTTTGAGGTTTACTGTAAATAACACGCCTATCGAAATGGTAATGTGTACCAGTCACAGTGTCACAGTGTAAAGCCGTAATTCTACCTGGTACACGCCACGAGACCGACACCCACGAATCATACAGCCCACGAGTCATACAGCTCACGAGTTATACAGCCCATGAGTTATACAGCTCACGAGACATACAGCCCATTAGTTCGACAATAAACTAAAAAGGCCCAGGAGACCAACACATTTAGACCCGTGTTGTATCTGTCGAACTCGTGGGCTGTTCTTATCTAGTGTCGAACTCCTGGGCTTTATTTGCCTAGTGTCGAACTCATAGGCTGTATGACTCGTGAGCTGTATGACTCATGGACCTGTTTTCAATGTCGAACTCGTTGGCTGTGTGACTCGTGGGTGTCGGTCTTATGGGATGACCCCATTCTACCTTGTTGTGACGTTAAAGGGATATTACAGACGATTTTCATAATTTCACACCATGTAGTACATAAATCGACAACTCCATGTATAGATTAGTTGAATTTATTGTGGTTCTTGAGCAGAGAAACAATACTTTGAAAAACCTTAAACAAATTACACTGAACAATGATGATGACATATAGGAGGTTCACATATTTCAGAAATGTAGCAGTGTAATTCCATTGCAATACCGCTTGCTTGTGAGTTCACCTGTGTATATGCATGCCTTCTTCTTTTGTTCAGCTTCCTTGAGCCCCAATTCATACATTCTTATGGTGACTCTGCCATGTCATCATCCTTGTTCACTGCAATTTGTTCTAGATTTTGAAATATTCTCATTCTTCATCCCAATTATCACAAATTCTGAAACTCTGTCCTCAGTATATTACAATTAAATATAGTTGTTCAAATGTAAAAATCTGAAAATCATCCGGAGGTCTCCTTTAATACCATAATTTATGCAGTTTGAGTTGATAAGAGACAAATTGTCGGTCAAAATTGTTCATCACACCAGCACAACCAAGAAGGCGTAAGTGTCTCCCATCTCACAACGGGTCTGTAGTAATCATGCTGATCAAATACATGTAGTATAATTTTGACATTTTTTGAGAGAAAAAAGTAGAAGGATGAATTAGATTGCAGAGGAAGAATGGGACATGAAAAATTTGGTTGCAGGTTGCTTGATAGAATTTAATGATTTTTGTTTTGGTTGCTTTAAGTAATATATTTATAAAGGAGAATAATATCAGGTTCGGATGTGTATAATCTCCACAGCCCTGTCATGACAATTACGGAGAAGGGTTTTGTGTTTTGTTCGACAAATTTAAGATGTCTTTACTATGAAAAAAAAAAAGAATCTTTTTCAGGCGGTAATGAATAGAATGCCAAATGCTTACACCATGTAATTCAAAGAATTCAAACGTCTCGTCATTATCTTTGAGCAGATGTTACATTTCTTGTAGTCCCCTTCCTTCTTTTTCTTTGTTTCTTTGTTTTGAATTCTTTGTGTGTGTGTGTGTGTGTGTGTGTGTGTGTGTGTGTTTTAAAGATTATTTTGTATACAGTAATGCCAGTAATAGTTAGTATTTTATCAAATGTCGTTTGGTCTGCCGCCTTACTGATACCCATCATGATTGTGTTACCAAGGAGGTTCAAGAGATTCCAACTGGATATAATTATTCAAACAGCTGTCAGTTTTCTATGGATGCACAAAATAATTTAACAGGTGCATTTGCGCTTTAAATGATTGAGGTTCAATGCCGTCATCTTCATGAGCAATCTGAAGATTATCTTTAGCACTAACATTATATCGGGTATATTTTGCTTATTTACAGACCTATATCAACAAAGCCCAAATACAAATGTGGGATTGAGTGAAAGCGGCAATATTAGTAGAACTCATAAGTGAAAGTTTGAGGGAAATCTAACAATTCGTTTGAAAAGTTATGATTTTTTGAAGTTTCGGTGCCGTCATCGCTTTACAAGAAGAATACTTAACTACAAGGCATCATTATGGACAACAATATAGAAAAAATACAGGAAGTATTCCACAAAATTTCATTTTTTTTCACGAAAAGTACATTTTCCATCTACTTGTTACTGACAAAGGGAAGTAAATATTCAACCTGCTTTCAGAAAGAGGTATAAGTCATGTGCTCTTTCATTATGGTAGAAAAATGGAAATGATATATTATGTTGAATTTTCTTTATATTTTCATTATATTGGTGTCCATCATGACGTCATAAAGTGTATTAGTCTCCTTATCCAGTGATGACGGCATCGTAACTTTAAAAATTCATAACTTCTTAATCGATTGTCCGATTTTCCTCAAACTCTATTTCACTGGCGTTTTCTACTAATATTTCTGTTTTCACCTAGTCTACATTTATATTTGGATTATGGTTCCCTTTAATTAAAATACAACTTCATGTAATGAGAAAGCAAATGAAACAAGAGTTAATCCCGTCGAAAAAGTATGTGCAAAAGTGTCAATCTGAGCTGAATGCTGTTTGTTTGTTTGTTTGTTTGTTTGTTTCATTTTTCCATCCGAGAGATTTCTGGATAGCCCATATTCAGCTGCCCTACCTGTCTTCCATGGGGTCTATATAGTTGGACGTGAGGAGGACCTCTTCATCGGGTTAGCGCCCTTCTCTTTGCGATGAACCATTGAATGAAGAGGGATCTTTCATGTGCATGAGTTGTGCCTCTCACACACGGGATACTTTCCATTTTATGTGCTATCCGAGGAACATAGTCTGCCTCTTACAAGAGGATACGGAAATACAATCGTATGACTGTAGACAAGATTGCTCAGTTGACTCGTGAAAGTGTTTAAAATTGTACCATCCTGGAAAGCCTTTATCATTTTATTACTTTTTCGATTATTTTCAATAAAATGACACTGATATTGTGTAATCTTGAAGTATAGTTCTGTATAAATTAGATATGTCAGATTAATGTCCAGACATGTCACAGTCGATAGTAGTTTTGACTTTTACTTCAGCAATATTTCTATTCGCGCATCCCCTTATTGTATTTACCATTATCTACCGCTCATCTTTTATAAGGAATATAAGGATGGCGAAAAGTAACTACCAACATTTTGTAAGTAGGCCTATATATCTTCCTTATTAGAAAGTGGCTGGTCATTAGCAGTACATGCAATAAGACGTGGATCCTCGGCCCTACTCGTCGGCAACATCCAAGTTACAAGTAATTCCGATAAAGAAAATGTTATAGGAAGAAACGATCTGTGTCAACAGTATGATAATTTCCCCCTTCCTTCGATATCGGACAAATAACATTAATTATTATACAGGTTAATAATGGAATCACAAATTTCATCCAGCTGAGCTGTTGTATAAATAACTTATGTTAATATGTCTGTGGTCGAAGGCAAACAAGCCGAAGGCAACAAAACTGTTCTCTTTCTCCCAATTAATGTATTGACCAGTTTGTCTGGCTGACTCTTAATGATCTATACGAGCATGAAAAGAGGGAACAACTTTTGGCGAATCAACGTTCCATCTGGAATTATGCTATCATAGCTTATTGTTTTATGCGAATGTGGTGCTGACCATCGAGCAACTGAACCAGATAAATCTGGTATACTGTATATAGTTATTGAGTTATTGACCCCGTATGACTGGCAACTACCTTTGAGGAGAATAATGCTAAGTATGGTGATAATACATTATTTACTTTTATGTCAGTTGACATTGACAAGGGGGAAATGAGGTCTCTAAAATCTTTACTTCTTATTCGATAATTCACACCAGAACTAAACTGCTCTCACATCAGACATGTAAGCATTTTACATATATAATGATGATGATAATGATGATGATGATGATAATAATAATAATAGAAATAATAATGATAATGATAATAATAGTAGCAATAATAATAATAATAATGATAACAATAATAACAACAACAATAACGATAATAATAACAACAATGATCATAATGATAACAATAACATCAACTTAAGCTCAGAACCTATGTACATAACTATGTGCTGCAAGAGTTCCTGATATGTTTTAGCAATAAATGGACAGTAGAATGAAAAAATATATTGAGTCTTGAATTTCAAAGACTACTACAGTCGAGATTTCAGGATTTCTTATGGAATGTTATTCCACAGTTTGGGAGCTGCTTAAGTAAGTGCTCGTTCTCCTAATGTGATTATTGTTCTACATGTTTGGATTTATAGAAAAAAAAAATGTGTTTAACCGGGTGTATGCAATTTGTACATGCACAGTTCCGTCCGTTTTGATAATTGCACATAATGGTGAAAATCATATCTTGTTCAAAGAGTAACGAATAGACGTATAGAACTTAACACAATATCATCATGTAATGTTATAGGGTATGTTAAGACATTCGATGTTAAACTACAGAAATACATTAAGAGCATGACAAATGCAGCCTTAATTTTATGTAAGGTTTAACTTCTGTTGTCACTATTTCAAATGACTATAAGTTTAGTATTTATGGACTTTACGTTGCGAACCCATCCATCCGTGGGCCAATGAATAAAATCGCATGCGACTAATACAGGTACTCTGCTTGTCAGTGAAGACACAAACTGTGCTACAGCTTCTTCTTTTTTTTTCCTCCGGTAACGGGTCACGAATTTATTCTGGACAATTCAGTTCTTTTGTTTTTTACTTTGCATTCTGTTTTGACTCTCTTTCATGCTTACGTAAGGCTTGCTTTACAGAATTTTGTCTATATGATTTGCGGACGAGTTCACATGGTGGATTATAATGCTACTTGTGGAACTGCAATTAGATGTCACCGCAATTTCTCATACAGAAAGGTTCAAAGAAAGTGTGAAGATACAGAAAATATGAAGACTGACTCAATAAATAATATGTTTTCATCATGATTAATTCACCAGTTTTGATACGCACGTGTTGAATTAAGAAAAAAGCAAGGCTTATCATGAACTGTATAAGTGTAGTACCAGCCTGTCTGTTGAAGATAAAGTTTTCGGACATCTATTTCATCCTTCTTAAATTGGTATGTTCACCACGAATGCAACTCATCTCAGTGCCATCATCAGTGAAGCCAATCTACCTACGTTTTCTGTGCAGACTTTCCTCTACAGTTAATACATACGCGCACTCCCTCTAGCTCCCAAAGCACGTTGTCCTCATATTCATTTTGTCCCTTTTTTTCGTTGTTTGTTAAGAACAGGCCGAGAATAAGTGACAATATTATCAGTCCACGACCATGGCGAGCTTTTAGTAATTATTTCGTTACGCAATGACTTGCTTCGTTGCCTGGCAACACTGACAGATTGTGAGTGTATGGTGCCAATGGGCAGGATTAACAATCCCGCCGTCAAACCGATGGACGCCATGCTAAAATGATTCGTTAGAAAGTGTGCATTTGGGATTTGGTGAGTAAATATGGTCGTGCAAAGTGTCGCCCAGCTAATTTACATAAGTAAAGACACGGACAACGAAAACTGACGAAAGAAAAATAAACATTTAATTAGGCCTGCAGGAGAAAGGGAAAGTGGGAGGGGTTACGAGGGGAGGGAATGAATATGTTATGATATTTCTCTTTCTCTCTCTCTCTCTCTCTCTCTGCGTGTGTGTGAGTTTGTGTGCGTGTGTGTGTGTGCGTGTGTGTGTGTGCGTGAGACCATAATACATTTACGAATGGCATTCAACGTGCTGTTTATTAGAGGTAGACAAGTCTATATTTCATAGTTATACGTGCAATAAATAACGTGATATGAATATCCATCCATTTTGAAGTTGAAGTCAGTAATCTTATATGAATATATATATATATATATATGTGTGTGTGTGTGTGTGTGTGTGTGTGTGTGTGTGTGTGTGTGTGTGTGTGTGTGTGTGTGTGTGTGTGTGTGTGTGTGTGTGTGTGTGTGTGTAATGCACGCAAACAAACAGAGCAGTGAATACTTCCCTTGAATGAAGATACTGGCCATTGAACCAAGATAACGATAACAAGGCTGCCATGTGAATACAGTGCACATGCATTTCCTTATTTTTTTTTCTGACATCAATTTTATTAGAAAGCATATCCTGCATCAAGTCATTCAGATTTTTGATTTGTTATAAGCTAAAGTCAAAAAGTTAAGCGAATCAAAAGGAGGGTTTGCCGCCTCATATGCTTGGGCCGCTGTATGGTAATTACAGACATGCTTAGTGAATAGGGAAACTGTGTGTCTCCGAACCCTATAGATAAGAGACGTGAAGAGCTGGCTGGCTCTCATATTGGGTAGAGGATTGACCAAAACACAGCTACCCTTCCACCATTGGCTCCCTCCTACTCGGACTGCAAAAACTTCTCGATCTATAATGATCACGCCTACTCAGGATACAGGACGATACAATGATATATTGCATATAAAATTACTCACTATGAAATATCTTTCTGTCACACCGTTACAAGTTTTCATAAGAATAAAAAAGAAAACATCATCAGTAGATTAAGTCACGAGATGTGGGCAACAGCAAACAGAAAGAAATGAGAGCGGAAGAAGAGGTAATCCTACCAGCCCTGCCTGTTCCTTAAAGTTCCTTAAAACATTATGTACTCGTGTAAGCATTTTGACTATTGATTTGTATATACTTTATATGGAAATAAAATCATTTGAATTGAATTGATTTGAATTTCGACAAAGTATCAGAACAAACCATTGTATTGTAACACAGTGCCTCACAAACTATTACACCATTACAGATCACCAAATTATACAGTTATACAATAATTATATGCTTTTGCTTCGTAAAATGTCAGTCTATATCTATCTGGAATATGTGGTTTTAAGTTTATATCGTCATAATTATTGCATTTGTGTTGGTTGGCTAGCTCCGAAGATTGAACGTAAGACAATGCAGCGCTTGTACTGAATTGAAACGTAACGTTCATTGTTCGTGATCCCAAGAAGTAGTACATTTTATTTTGTCATGTTGTGAGATGGAACTAATTTCTCTAGTCGCATGTCTTTTGTGCAAAAAAAAAGCAGGTTTGTCCAAGTGATTCTTACTGTTCTACAACCCCCCCCCTACAAATTGGGGCACTCGTGGAGGAAAATCACGGTGTGTATCAGTCGTATATCTTCGTTGTCCATACATAATCAATGAAGCCGAAGGCGCCACATTCCAAACGTGCACTTGCACGGCTGCTCACGCCACAGAGCATGGTGTTTATACCTTTTCACGCATGCTCACTCTATACAAGTTTCTTCGCCTAATTGCTCTATTTTCATACTGGGCCTTCGGTTTAGTAATACAAATTGCCCCAGTGTAATAAGTGAAGCTATACAAATCCAATCCATTGCCGTTATCATAACGTCTACACTGACATACAGACAGTGGTGGGGGGGGGGGGGGGAGCGGTACGCAAGGAATCATAAATCTATTCATGGCCGTACGCAGGATACTTCCCTCTACATGGAGGCGAGGGGGAGGGCATTTTCAGAAGTGAAATTCATAATTTGGTGCACTTTTTTGGTGTAATATTTGGAAAAATTTCAGTCCAAAATAGTAAGAAGAATCAATATTCAGGGCAATGTGAATGGCTATAAATCGTGGCTTCTCGATGTCACCTGTTGATCCGCATGTACGTTTTTACTGTGTCATTCGCGTACACTAAGTTAGAGTTTACGGAGGTGGACCGAAGGCCGGGGGGGGGGGGGTCGAAAATACAAAATCCCCACAAAAGCAAACAAAATCGAATAATGCTATAATGCTATTACAATCGAAGACGCACAAATCTTTCGAGATTTTGATTACTTTTTTTAGTACGTTATCATTAATGTATAATGAAACATCCTTGACTTAAAGGTTTTGAAAAAAAAAATAAATGCATGTAAATTTATGTAGTATTCTTCCATTCATTCAGATCGTCACTTCTTTTTTCAGCCCAATTGTAAGCTAATAAAACGAAGTAGGGCCTACTTGTATCATATACAGAAATGTGTTGCAAGTTGGCTTTGAAACGTATTGATGTCATAATGTCCTTCCTGTTGTAGTCATCTGTTGGACTTGGACCCCTATTTCACCAAGTCAACATAGACCTATACCTGAAAACGAGTATATTTTCTAGGTGGATGCATAATCACTACCTTAATAGCTTGCAGTAATCCTTAGTGACAAAAAGTCATAACTGAATATATTTTGACTCCGCCAAGAGGGCTGTGTAGAGTTTGGGCCAAAGGATCTATACCTGATCTGATGATGGTAAATACATGTCGTATTTCAGTTTAGTCCATGATGTTTATGCCTCCATACAAATGTACTGCATATAAACAAGTCCTTGCCAACCGTTTGATGACAGAAACGAGCAATTTTCAGTCTAAGTTGTTTTTTATTAGATCAACATTAATCGCGTTATTATTATTTCCATGTTTGTTAGTTCGTTTGATAGAATGTTTACAAGTTCACCTTCATAAACATAAGGATTGAGAGAATGTAGCAATATTAGTAGAACACATCATTGAATGTTTGAGGAAAATCGGACAATCCGTTCAAAAGTTATGAATTTTTGAAGTTTTTGTGCAGTAACCACTGGATGAGAAGACTATTGCAGTGTGTGAATAACTTAGATGTCATATGCGTACAACAATATAAGGAAAATATAAAGAGAATTTCACAAAATTTCATCTTTTGAAAAAAGTACACGTTCCCCAGACTAGTTACCGATAAATGTTATGAGTAATATTATTCCCCCTGCCTTTAGAAAGAGGCAAGTCAAGTGCTCTTTTATTATGCGAAAAAAGTGAAAATATGTTGAATTTTCTTTACATTTTCTTTATACTGTTGTACGCATATGACTCACAAGCTGTAGTAGTCTCCTCATCCAGCGGTTCCAACACAAAAATTTTAACAATTCATAACTTTTGCATCGATTGTCCAATTTTCCTCAAACTTTCACTGATGTGTTCTACTAATATTGTTGCATTTTCTCAATCCTTATGTTTATGAAGGTGAACTTGTCCTTTAACATAACATATGTTGTGTACTAATTTTCGATTAGAGTGAAGACACCTTACTGTCCATGCGTAAACAACTTGTGCATCCCAGCAGGGAGGTGCATCTCCCTGATCCCAGATAAAGAAATAGATTTAAGGGGGGGGGGGGGGGTCTCGGTCTATATGATTGTAGTATGCTGCCGTTTGTACAGTAGGTACAAACTGAACCAAAGGATTTACAGTGTGTAATTGAATAACATGTTTGTTTGAAAATGGACCGTTGTCTTCGAGACACGACCGAATCGTCCACAAACCCCGTTCGAAAGCAGCTTTAGTAAAAGCGTGGATATGCTGATCGGATGAAGAAAATAAAGTCGCCCGCCTGATTCGGTAGAGCACTGGTTTCCCCCGAGGGGTCGGGTAAAATGCTTCCCGTACAGGACCGGACAGGCGATATGGCTGCAGCGGGTCTTTGCCATGATGGGGCTTCTGTTATGTAATCAAAGGTCACCAAAAAGGGTCATTATTCTTATTGAAAACGATTTTACCTCTAGGAGATGTATTCGGGAAGAAGATTCTGTAAGGTTTCATTTAGAAAACGGTTCCAAATGTACAGAGAAGTACCCGGAAAGAACACATCCATTGATGAATTAACATGAATTATTCATCGTGGCTTATGACTAAGAAACACTGATGCGAATTCCCCGTATCATTGTGAGAGCATCTCAACTGGCGCAAAATGGACGCGTTATACACTCGGGGTTTTTAGATAGCGAGATTCTGTAAGAAACACTGACCTACAACATTCTGTTTCAGACAAGGAGCTCTGTAAAATACAATACAGGCCCGTAGCCAGGGGGGGGGGGGGGGGGGGGTGCGTCGGGTGCGTACGCACCCCCCCCCCCAAATTCTGAAAGGTCCACTTTTTCATAATAACGGTTTTTAGCAATTCTCAAGATAACAATCCAAATAAATATAAAGACACATTATATGCTACGTAAATGTGGAAGAGTACGTTTAACAATGTAAAAATAATTGTACGAAACCCTTTTGTTGTATGAACCATCGGATCGTCCCCATGCACACAAACACAAATGTTATGTATCAATTTGTGCGAGCTATTATTATATTGGCACTGCATGCCATGGCCCTTGGCGCGTGTGACCGGTGTTTTTTTTTCCACTGGCCGCCCGAGTACGTGCGATTCGTGGATGACATTGAGGTTGACACTTGCATTTTTTCACAGGAACAGAGGTAAGTGGATGAAAATCTAATAGCCTCAAGTTTACATATATGATAAAAATTAAAGAAATTTCCTCGAAATTACTATTATTTAATTTACATTCTTTATTGATATATTTTCATAAATATCTCAGGTAATGAGTCGGATTGGATTACAATTCTCACTTACAGCTTTGTAGAAGTCTGAGTCAACAGTATCACACAGTACTTCAAGACGTATTACAAACGATTTCTTGAGCCTGCACCGTTTCAGGCTCTGTTCTGGATACGGCGGTAGAAACTCAATCTTTTTTGTTGTTTATTTTATCATTATTTACTAATCTCTTTTCTAACTTACAGGTAGCGGATTTCTTTGCAGGCCAAATTCGGAAATGTAGTGTTGATTATTACTTATACATTTTCTCATGTTGTGACAGTTCTATTGGTTCTCATTTTAAAGTGAGCCAAAACCTAAGAACATTTTCACTTATAATTTCCAAAGAGTATTATGCAGGCACGCAGACTCATTTTAGTTGTATTTCATTTAAATGTAATGGGTAAGAGGGTATGAGAGAGAATGGAAAGTGCTGAGCTATGAAGTAAAATGGTAAAGTAAAAAGTTTGTCAGATAGTATCACAAAAGAAACTCATTCTTTTTTGTTTGTTTATTTTATCATTATTTACTTATCTCTCTTCTAACTTACAGGTAGTGGATCTCTTTGCAGCCCAAATTCGAAAATGCCTAGAGACAGCTAGTAACCAAATATGCTACTATAATTTAATAAATAAGAAATAACCATTCCAGTATGTATCTTAGTGTGCACAGTAAGACAGATCAAATCAAATAGGAAAACATCTGAGCACTAAGCCCGAGGTCTGAATTTGCACTCAACTTCTTCCAATGGCTAACGGATGTTTAATTTTTGAATTTCACTGACCTCCAAATTTCACAAAGAAAACCTTCTTAGCATGATGGTTAATATGACATTTGACTGATATTGGAGATGTTTGCGAATCGGATCTACTACCTTTAATATTATTAAATCTAAAATGATTATTTGAAAGTTCGGAAATGCTGGAAATATCCTACCACAAGAAGGCAAAATATAAATGGCTCACATTTACAATTCATTTTGTTTTAAAAATTTTCTTATTTGTTTTCGTTTTTGACAAACTCGCATACCAACGGCTGATATACTGTATAGTAAAGTGAATGTTTCATCTTCCAAATAGCATCCAATGGGATGGAAAACTCCAACTGAAAGGTGGACACCGTGACCATACTCGCTAAAGAAAACGCGTAATAGGGGTCGTTTTTTCTCACGGATTAGATGGAAAGTGTGATGTACGAGCGTATATAATCAAAGGGTATCAAAAAGGCCGAAATTTGGGAAAATGGTATAATGTTCAATCATGATGAAGTACTTCTTTAGGGTGCAGGAAACATTTAAGGAATACTTGTTTTTAAGGCCCGAAAAAATCATATGATCATTACTCGTTTAGGGGCCATTTTGAAAGTCCATGTATGAGCATGGTGTCCACCTTTTAATTGTCGCTACCCCTCCCGGGACAGTATCAAAGGACCGTTTTGTTAATTAACGCAATCCCCCCTTCCTTTAAAAATCCTGGCTTCAGGCCTGCTAACGCGGGTATATAATAGAAAAAATAAAAGTTAAAACAACACCAGGAAAATCACTATTCTCAATTTTGCGGCGCGCTACGCGCGCAGAGTCTCGAACACAATTAAACTTTGAAACTTCCTGGCAAAATGAGTTTTTACTATTTCCTAGATGAAATACCGTAACGCGATTGCATGCAACAGACAAAAATACAAATTTCCTCGAGACTTTAAAACGTCATTAAAACAGTCAAAATTCACAATTTGCGGCGCGCTTTGCGCGCAAATTCTTATACAACTTTTGTAGTTCGGTCGTCCAAAGAATATATATATATATGTATAATTGTGTGTGTGTGTGTGTGTGTGTGTGTGATCATTGGTATTGGTACCGAAGGTCCGTTTTTGTAGTGACCGCACCCCCCCCCCCCCCCTTGAAAAATCCTGGCTACGGGCCTGCAATAGCACATATCTTGGGATCATTGGGACCACAATTCAAACAAAGTTTCTTGGATGGAAGGTGTGCATAATATTCAGGGTCGTTGTTCATGTATATGGTTTGCCTTCACGGCGTAATACAATCAAAGATCCTACACTATACTCGCGCAAACGAAAACAACTTTAATTCGAAGGTGATTACATTCCACAGGAATCTGCATCGTATTTTTCAGGAGGAATCACTGTTTTAAGTGATAATGGTTTCGGCCTTGTTGTCTATCTCTTAATGTGTTTGGTATTGCCAACTCATGAATGCTCAGAATAATGTTCCTATATAGTTGGGTTTTTTTTTTTTTTTTTTTTTTTTTTTTTAATGAGGAATGTCGTTTTACGACAAAAAAAATACAATGATTTATACTAGTACATGTACTTGGTTCATACTGTGAATGTGACTTTGTTTGCTTTTGATAAATAAAACTGACCAGATGCATGGATATACATGATATCACAATACACGACATCACAACGATCATAGATTGTTATACTGTAATTATTACCATCTTATAACTACCACTACAACAGTTACAATACAGTGTAGTTAAGAATGGCAATAATAGTAGAAGTAGTAATAGAAGTAGTAGTAGTAGTAATAATAATGATAGTAATAATAATAACACTATAACTACTACGACTACTACTAATAATAGGCATGCTAACAATGACGATTAAAAAGGATGAATGGAAGATTCAGTACAGCAGTAGCAGGCCTAATAATTATCAAACACATGTGTTGCCTTTGTTTGCGGAAGATTACATTTCACACGTACAGAATGCCCCCTATGCACAGACTGTTCAGGATTAACTTCAAGATCACGACTCGGTAAACGTAATAATAGCTGAACCCAGTGGCTGGTCCAGGGGAAGCGCACCGGGCGCGCCCCTCCCCCTTTTGTTTATTTATTTTTGTTAAAACAAAAGAAATACAAAGAAAAAAGGGGGAGGGTGCTAGCGTCCCCCTTTAATTTTGCAAATTAAGACGCCCCCTCTTTACGGAATTCCTGGATTCGCCCCTGGAACCGTCTGTTTTCATGCAAGGTCAATAATACAGTATTATCACTTGTAATGAATTGTCCCACAAAATAGAATTTGTTCTAAATTGTAATTCCTGGGGCCCATGCATGTCTTCGTAAGGGTTTATAGGTGACATTCGTTTATTCTGAAACATGTAAATCCCCTATACCTAGAGGTTCCTTAATCTAAACATGAAAAGGGGTTTGTTATTCCAAACATTTGCGGCGCTATTCTGAAGGTTCATTCATTCAAAAAATGAAATAAGGTTCGTTATTCTGAAGGTTCCTTAATTCGAAAATGAAATAAGGTTTGTTATTCCAAAATTTCATGTATCCGAGAATAAAATGAGGTTCGTTATTCTGAAGGTTCGTTACACTATACATGTAATGTAACCGGGGGCGCCTAAACAAGCTTCCCCTCCCCCGACATTTATTGCAATATTGAAATACATTTTTTTTTTTTCTGAAATGTCATGACTTTTTCCTTTCATATCTTGCGCACATCTCTCGAGAGACCCTTTTCTCGAAAATCGGGGTACGCTTGCTGACATGCAGCACATTTTTGTGACCAATGTCACGGAAAATGCCAATTTCCAGTGACTTTTGTGTGTAGAATATACAGGTTTTACAAGAAGTGTCAGATAAATTTTTTCCTGGTTTTTCTCAGATAACATCCTTATTGGTTATCATCAACTATTCCAGATAAACAGAAATTATGAAAAACACAAATAAAAAACCAACAAAGACATGATGAATTTAAAAGAAACCAAGAAATAAGGTTAACCCAAAAATGAAACGTTGCTATTCTATAATTTTGTCTATCCGAAAATTAAACTGTTGATGAGGTTTGTTATTCCAAAGGTTCGTTTATTCAAAAATGAAATAAGGTTGTTATTCCGAAGGTTCATTCATCTTAAAATGAAATGAGGTTCATTAATTGGAAAATGAAAAGAAGGCACGTCCTAACAAACCTTCAGAATTACAAACCTTACTTCATTTCTGGATTAAAAAACTTTCGGAATAACACAACTTATTTTATTTTTAGATTGTCAAACTTTCGAAATAAAGAAAGTTCTAAATAATGAAATTTCGGAACAAGGAACCTTCAGAATAATGAACCTTCGGAATATCAAAATGTTTTAACTGGTTTTATACCTTCACGCTGAGAGATGACAAACATTATGTTTTCCAGTTGTCCATTCGTCTGTTTCACATTTTGTTATCGCGATTTCAGTAACAAAAAAGAAAAAAAGAAAGAATGCTTGAGCTTTGTTTATTTGTTTGTTCTCTTCCTTTTTTTTTTTTTGGTACCACGATTAGGTGTAGATGCACTGATCAGACATCTAGGTGAATATTCCCCCAAGGTCACAAATTAAAGGCAATTTTTCTGCAGTAACTTCATCTTGAAATATGTCTGTAATTAGGCATGAAGAATTCACACTGCTTGTATTTCATAGAATAAACAAAAACGTACTTGTATAAAATGACAGTGGTATAAGTTCAATGTACTTTTGCCCCCCCCCCCCCCCAAAAAAAAAAGGAAATTATTTCCAGTAACCACTACAGTCAAGATGGTGGACAGCCTTGAAATACTATACATGTAAACTGACAATTATTTGCCCAAGTATGGTTGTGGGAAAAGGTCCAAGATCGAAGGTAAAGGGCAAAGATCATCATTTTGATTAAGAATGTCATTCTCTAGGCACAACTTTGGCTAGGAATACCCAGTGGTAACAATATCTGATATGAAGGATAAGAATGACAAGAGATATTATAGACTATAAGTTGTCTGAAATGACAGGGTTCACCAAAAATTAACTCAATTGACCAATTATAACATTATTTAGTGTAATGGAAACAAATAAAGTAGAGAAAATATTTCCCATGCGCAGAGAATAGATTCAGTTTCTGGTGAGTGGTCAAACTCAAGGAGCTCCATCAAAATGTAGGTACGTTTATATGGGGCAATGTATTTACAGCATATGTAGTGGTTGTATGAGGAGTGTGGACACATCAGTCTGAGTCAGCTGTGCACAACATTTGAGTTGAACTAGTTCCAGTATAGTCCATTCACAAACTCCACTGGCATTGTGTAAAGAATTTGTGTTCTGTTCAAACAATCAGTCTGCCAAACAAAGACATTCTTTTTTTTCTTGAAAAAACAAAGCAAAACAAGAACATCTATGCACATTATGAATACAGGTCTCAGTAGAGATTTTTATTGCCATATACATATGTTATGTGACAAATATCTTTTTATTTACCCTGCAAACATAAATCTTCCGCAATATTAATTCACCGTGTCACCGGTGAACATGCAGTTGAACTTTTAGAACAGATATTCAAATCTCCATTCACACCTTCAATAAGATGTTGGAATGGTAAAACTGAACAAGTTTAGGGAGGGACATGATAATACTTAACATCTATCTGACTCACATGATAATGATGTCTTTAGTAAGTATCTGATATTATACACATAAAATAATACAGCATCTTATACCTCTTCACACAACATCCCATGGCAAGTTGTTACATTGTCAGCAATTCTGAACACATAAGAAAAATATCTGAATACTTGTACGGCAATGATTGAGCAAAAAATAAATCAGCCATAGAATACGAAGGCTATGTCCATTGACTTTACCTGTATATGATAATGATTACTGTGTTTACATTTTTGTATGTGCATGTAACTGTCACATGTCATACAATTGAGGTCAGGGGTAATGGGAAGTCAAAGAGCACATAGTTATGGCATATTCAATGGTACATGCATGCTCTCAATATACTTTTCAGTGTTCTTTTTAGTATCATAGTGATAGTCGCATCTAACCCATATGAAATGGGTTTACTCTTGTGGTACACACATATGAAAGAGTGTGACACATTTACATCATCAAATTGAACATGGCGAGGTATTTGTTTCACAAGGTTCAACATTCGCCAATTTCAGATGGCATTTTCATCTCTACGCTCCTCCTCCAGTAACACATTCTGCTCCTCCTGTGGAGGAGCGCTGGCATCTTCTCGTCTCGTTTCTTCGTAGCGTGGATGAGATGCTTCCTCATCCCTGCAAACAGCAGACTGTACGTCATCACGGAGGCGGTTACCATCCCCACCGGCTGTCATCGGATCTCGCCGAAGGAGAAGCGGTCCCGTTAGAGAGATGGCGATGGCCCCAAGAGGTGCGGTGATTAGGATCGAGAGAACTGCCACGGTGAGGAGCTTCAAGTATTAACAGGAGGAAAACAAGAGAACTCTTAACATACACCAGTTTTCAATTCGATGGATGGAACTGGACTCATATAAAGAAGAGCTATTGTTTTCAATATGCTCTCTATGTTGTTGCCAGTAAAAACAAAAACAAAAACACAAAACACAAAAACAATTGAAAAAAACAACACCGACCTTGATGAGCTTAAAATCTCAACCTGTTAACAGGAAGACATACTATAGTTCTTGCATTTATTGATGAATCAACTGGAATTAAACGTATTCTGAACTCTCACATTTAACAACTGAACGAATGATCGAAGATAAAAGGACATAATGTAAAGCACAAACTGAACAGTTTTCACACATAAAACTCATCTGAGGTGGATCAAGTGAAAAATATGAGAATTAGCTCACAATCTAAGCTTGCCATTGATACTGATTCCTAAAGTCAGTGTGAACTAGATGTGCCAGCTAGAAATCATTTAACTTCACATAACAAATACATTGTACATATAAAAGAGATTTTTAGATTGCTGAAATAAAGCTAGCACAGTACATCAAAAGTAGTCCTGATAACACAAACTCAACAGCAATGATAAGAGAGAGAGAAAAAAAGAAAACCATTATCTACAGAAACAATTTCTATTTCAGAGAAAAGCAATTTGATGTTATCTTGATCTGTCTAAATGCTGTATAGCTGAGAAAACAATTATGTTGAAAGCCTGAAAGTGGATATAAAGGCTTCACAATAGTCTGGGATTATTGTAATATTCACTATGACTTCACTGTATATATACTTCAGGATATACATCAGGATTGTTGTTATTTCTATTTCACATAGCCCCTTTACTAAGCAGGGTCAGATGGGCTTCCAGGCTTCCACAAAATTATAGTTAAACGATGAAATATATGAATGAATTCCACATACCTGTATGCCATATGTCTCAAACTCCTCACCGGCCCCACGTTCCCTGGCAGTGTCTAGAGCAACAGACCCAATAGCTGCCTGCGGGAGAGATAGTACCAGTGTGTCAACACAAAGGCAAAAAGCACACAGAACTGCAGTATTACTGAATTCATGGCCAAAGAAAAACTAAAACAATTCATGGCGATTGAAAGGCACGTGCAGAAAGAAAATGAGTGATATACAATGACAGAATAGAATAGTAAAGGGCCTATCTCACTGGAGGAGACTTTGCTGCGACTCTTAGAGACCAAGATATGGCTTGTGCTCTCACCAAGAAGGCAACTCTAGGGCGACGTTTGAGACGTCTTCAAACGAGATGACAACTTATTCGCCCGGAAGTCGCGGAGAGGTCACTGTGATATTGTCGAAACGTCTACGAGACATCTTCTCAGTCGCACAGACATCTCTGCGACATCTCCGGTAGATTGCCAATGGGTCTCTGCAAGGTCTTGGAGATGTCTTGGAGACATTGTGGACAAAATTTGTCTCCAGAACTTAGCTGTGACTACGGAGAAGTCTCGTAGATGTTGTGTCAATGTCACAGTGACCTCTTCAAAACCACCTGCAGACTGGAAAAAATCTCTGAAAAATTGAACAAGTTTGATTCTCTCGCGACTCTCCGTAGAGCAGGCTAATCTCCAGGAGACATCGTGGAGATGTCTCCACTATCACCCTGCAACCAGTGAGACTTGAGTTGCTACCAGGTCTCCAAGCCAATGACATACCCACTTAAGAGTGAAAGAGCAAAGAAAAAAGAGACAGAAGGACAAACAGGTAGAAAGCCTGAAGGATAAAGTGACTAACATTGCTCTCCTCATGAAACTCATAAAATGGCCGACTTATCAAAAGTACTGCATATAATATATTCAAATCATGTAATGAAAAATCTTCACTGGACCAAACTGAAATGGGTTTTCAGGATGAAAGACAATATTTTCACACATTCTGACAAACACCTGATGATTTTTTTTTCCAGCACTGTGTGGGACCAACTTCTAGAATATTGATGGCACTAGCAAATTCTGAAGAACAAGACTAGATCATAAACTATTCTTTTGCAGGAAAAAGAAAAATACACTCTGTGATAGTAACAATCTTGACGCAGTACATGTACAAGAATTTCATTGTGTTCTCTAAACTTTCTTTTTCAAATTCTAAGACTGATTACAATTCTGAAGTATACCTGTACAGTTGCCTTGGGTAGCCATGCCAGGGAGATGAAGCATTTCTCTTTCAGTGTTAATCCTGCTCTTGTGACAGCTAGGCCTGATATTACCATTCTCACAAAGAGTCCTATTAACAGCGTGACAAGACCCAGGCCTATTAAAAACAAAAAAACAAACAAAAAACCAAATTATTAAAAAAAAAAACAGGTTCAAAGACAGTGAGTGACGATAGTAACAAACAATGTTATCTTTCAAAGAAAAAAAAAAAGTTCAAACAATTATGTATCCATCCCAGGGTATCGTGATGTTATAAGAGAAGAGTAAAATCAGCAGTGCGGGAATGTGTCATCTATTGAAAGAAAGTACAAGTAATGATGTATGATGACATAACCATAGTGACGTCACATGATTAGTTTATGGGGACACATGATTGCAATCATTTCAAATCAGTTCATGAAGGGTTCAGATCTACTAAAAGAATGTAGGCATACAGATGATGACGATTTATGATTTAAAAAAAGAATGATTCTTTATATTTTTAGGTAGCCTAAATCAGTTTCATCATTTCATCATTTGATGACAAGTGTGGCATTGCTTAGATCTAATGGAAAATATGATCAAATAATGTTGTGTAGGAACCACAATAATTCTTAATTCTTAAAAATGTTACATATTCAATTCCTGAGGCTACATATTCTCATCAAAGAATTAATCAGTTGTATACCAACAGTAGCCGGGTCCAGATATGAAATAGCAACCTCAGCTCCGATCAGTCCGAACAGCAGCGGCTCAAAGAGGATCCATACATACGACAGCATCTGGTCTATCGCTTCCTGAAACAAAGCAGCCAACATGACAAGATGTCAATCAATGATGCTTTCACTTATTGTTCCTTTTTATTTTCTCTCTGCTATAGACAGTGACAAAAAAGTGTGGCCATGTCTCAGTATAATTGAGAAAGAACTTCTACAGACTATGTGGAACCAATCATGCTTTTGATAGAGTTTACCAGCATTGAACGGGAACCTTTTCACTACAACACATGTCAATTAGCAAAGATGATAGATCAATCACTTCTATTGTATAATTCTATTTAACTTGACATCTGGCATTCATGTTATTTTTTGGTTCCTATCATACAGTTGAACCTCTCGTATCCGGACAAGTCGGGACCGGGGCTCATCCGGATAAGGGATTTGGCTGGATACGGGAGACTCAATGCTTTATACATGTACATAATATACATACACATGTACAGTAGCCCATTGTAGTACCACATGTAGTAATGTGTATACTGCGACCTTTTCATTGTTACACTCAGTAACAGACCCCAAAATAGAGGTTCGTGTTGGCAAAAATGAAATCATTTTCTTTTATAAATTCTTGGGATTATTTACCTAAATAATTATTAAGAAATGTATCAAGTATATGCAATTGATGTGTGTTTAAATTGTGTAGGAGTTCTCAAGGAGTTGGGAATCCCCCTTTCCTCCCGTAATTATTAAAAAAAAAATCACGGTGAGATTGCGTCCGTATAATAGAGAGATCCGGATAAAGGGAGGCCGGATAAGAGAGGTTCAACTGTACTTGTTTTTTCCATGTGACTGCATACTGGTAAACATGTACAATGATTATCATTGCATTGATTGATAAATCCATTCATTCATTCATTCATTCATTCATTCACATCTGTTAATTTCAAAGATTGAACTACAATATTCAAGATTGTCTCACTTTACATTTTCATTGAAATGTGTTCAAGTAGGAAACAAACAGTAAGATTATGTAATAAATTCTTGATTGAATTATGTCTTTGGCAAATAAGTACAATGACACATAGATGCCAGTCTATCCTTACTTTTTCTGCCTTCCACCTGTGTCCTGCTATGAATGCCATTGTCAAACATCCAAGGGCACCAGCACCTGGAAAATGGGCCGCTCCACTCCCAAAGATGGCAAAGGTACCACCATAAATGAGCAGTAGAAAGCGTTTCCTTGTTAGCCATGTCTGTAAAACAGGGTGTGTACAACAATGAATGGGTTATGAGGAAGGAAGAAATGGACACCAAAGAATGTACCACCAAGGATGTACAGAAAATGGTTTTATGACTCATCAATCAAAGATATATATATATATATATATATATATATATATATATATATATATACTAGGATAGTTTAATTTCAAATGTAGCTTATATTGACATAACATATTATGTCTTATGAAAATAACTTGTCTTCCTTCATGTAGTAGTGTGACAATACTTTTATTTTGAGAGAGATTACACATCACAAAATTAATGTGAAATAATAATAATAATAATAGTAGACATTTATAGAGCGCCTTTTCCACTGGATGCAAAGCACTATGACATGTCATCCCTGGTCGCCATAGGAGATAAAATATATACAAAATACCAGGCAGTGACAGTATAAGTCCAGTGCACATATAGGGACATCAAAATAAATAAGTCTTCAAGTTTTGTTTGAAATGATCAAGTGTGGGTGAAGATTTGAAACACATCATTAAAGGTACCAGTAATCAACTCTAGACTGATTCACAGTGAAATTCTAACAAGTTTCTTCTCACAAATGAGTACACGCTTAATACAATGAAGGCTGTGTCAGATGTCAATACAATGTCTGGAATGATAAATTCACTGTTCACTAATAGATGGTAGTTTTCCTGTCCAGAAATGTTACTAATCTTCTACACAAATTCTGGAATGTGTGCTGAGTCACTTCTTCACAATCTGTTATATCAATTCACCTTACAATTCTGTTCTGCTTGAGCCAGATTCAACTCAGAATTTAGTCAAAATTAGCCTTAATAACTTGAAGAGTTAAAGGTATTTTACCTATAAGATTCAACGTAATTTGAAGTAGGGAGTGATTCTGTCAATGTTCACATTAGTCTACTGTGTTATACTTAGATAAAATGGTTAGTTTTAATTCCAAGAATTGGGAGATGTCTTTGAGTTACTGAAAGCAAAAATGTGGAAAGGATCCCATCTCATATGCAATGTGTAATACATACAGTGTAGTAGTGTCAACATTGATCTACTGATAGCAGCTTTGAACTTTTCACCAAATAATTCGGAATTATGCATACAAAGCTTTTTGAACAACCGCAGAGGAAAACAAACAAACCTGGTTTGAATCTGGGAGAAACCACAGGAGAAGACCAGCTAAACCTCCGTACAAGACTCCCATCAACAGCTCAAGTGGTCCCCTAAATATACTATAAACAAGATTACCTGCAGGACACATCAAGGTGTAAAAGTAACAAGACAAGGAAAAGTTCTGATGCACTTGTATTTAGATTTATCCCATGAAATAAGTGTTATCTACCAGGTACATCAAAGAGTCCTGCCTTACATCTTCAGATTGGGGTAACTACATGTAGACTTAATAGAAGCATTCTTCTTATTCTCTCACAGAGATAAAAAGGTACACAAAAATTGAATGCTGTATTTCTCACAAACATCACGCTTCTGCAATTGCTTTTTGTTTCTTACCATTTGTCAGTCAAAAAGCAAACAAAACAAAACTAAACTAAATAAAACAAAACAAAACAAAATTGTTTGCTTGCCTTCTTTCATAACTAACTGGTTACAACTGTTTTGCCATCAAATTGAAACCTGTTCATAACTATGAACAAATAAACTTCTGACTGCAATGAACACGGTGATGATCCATAACTTGCACCTGTATCAATATCATGGCTAAATCATACATTCAGAAAAAAAAATATGGTCAAGTCTTGCTTTTATTTTCTCTGTGGAATTGTCTTAAATAGTCCCACAGATTTCACCTGCCATCTCATTTGGACAAGAAAACAACTTTAAGACACAGAATATGCCAACCTTACATTATCCCAAAAGGTTTCATCCTACACTATACTGCATTCTGAGTTGCTAGTTCTGTCCTGGTTTTTTTTTAATTTCTATTTATTCATTTTTTTGTCTATTTTATATGGGCGTACATTGCCTGCGAACAGTTCATGGAATTCAAGCTTTCTTGATAGTCTACATGATTAAATGATACACCAAATATGCAAGATTTTAACCATTCTGCTCTAGTGAACTAAAAATCATACAAGTTGGCAACCCTGGATCCCCTTTCTCACTACTGTACATACCTGTTGCAAAAGCAGCCCCTAGAATAACCCCAAAAGCACCAATGGCAAGGACATCATCACAACTGGCAGCAGCGATAACTAGAGTAGGAATCCCCTGCCTGACCCCATAACCTTTGCTCTGGAGGGCCAGCAGAGAGGGAACAATTACAGCTGGAGTTACTGCACCTAGAACAAATCTGAGCACAGAGAGAAAATAACAGATAGCACCAGTGTATGTTATGGGAGCAAACATACTGAAATGCATATTGTTACTCTTTGGTCGTGACTGTACATTCAACACAGCTTAATTCTACATCAGGACCAATTTCATGAAGATGTCTGTAATTGTTGGGTGTTGCAGCAATTGAAGTTACTGGAAGAAAACATCAAATGCTCAGGGGCGATTGGGTGCTTTCGAACTGCTGTCATAATAAGTGAAATTGTTGAAGGTTGCAATAGTTGCAGTCCTCTTTGTGAAATGGGCCTTATTACGATCCCTTGCAATATGCATTGCTCTCTCTTTCTCTTTCTTCGAAAGCTTGACAGAGTCTTTCTGAATATCACACTACTCATTTCAATCTGTCTGACCTATCAATCACTTTCTGGCTAAAATCTAATGAAATGGCTACCAGCAAAGGCCATTAATTTAGCACAGAATGTAGTTAAGCTGTGGCAGATACTCGTTTCAAGAGACATGAACTTTTCTTCCTATTCCTCCTCCTAGCTCTACTAAAATGATTTTTAAAAAATGAATGCATTCCTTCTACTGCATCTTTCAGCTTTCTGCTAAATGCTATCTCTAAATCCACCAAGCACACCAGCGAGGGCTTGAGAATGGACATAAGGTGGCAAGGTGCATGTTACAGAAATATTTTCATTTCATGCGGTTCCTAAGACAGGATGTACAGAGAACGCACATTACTTACCCCAGCATGAAACCCCAGGGCCAGGGGAACCCCAGCAGAAAGTGAGACACCACTGCTGCTGTGCAGGCCTCAGCGATGCATGGCAAGCAGCACAAGCGCACGCAGACGATGCTAAGTCGCTTGAGGGCGCCAGCATCTAGGCCAATCCCGGCCTGGAGAAGGATGATGACCAGCGCCATCGCTCGCAGTGATGAAGACCACTCTGGATTGATGTCCTCTGCCACATTGATCACAGGAATGTTACGAAGAAGGAAGCCCACTATCAGCATACCTGAACGTATAATGTCATGGAAACAAAAAATAAGTGTAACTGTGACTTGGTTGAAATATGAGGTAAAACATTCACTTATTTGCATTATGAGTGCCATACAGAAAAAAGAGACACATTGTATATCTTATCTCAACAAGGCTAAATGAAAACACGTTTTACATATATCCCGACATACAAAGCTGTCAACACTACACTAAAAAAGCATGGTACATAAAGTGCACTCCCGTTATAACGAACACGGTTATATCGAAATTCCGGTTAAAACAAAATAAAAATTCAGGCCGCAACATGGTCCTCCCTATGTTTTCTTATTGTTTATTTGTTTAGTTACAATAAAATTTTGACATAACGAAAGAAAACTGCCAGTCCCGAGGATTTTGTTATAACAGGAGTCCACCATACATGTACACTTGTCATCATGTCACCATACATTTATATGTTATCATGTACGTTTTAAATCATACCACACTACTAGTAACAGTTATGCACTTTGCACTCATTTAATGTCCAAAAACACATTCTATGAATACTTATACATGACAACAAATCATCTTGAATCTCAAAGGATGCTACAATTTATTGTAACAGGTTCAATACCTAACAAGGCAGGGAGCTTGATCAGTTCAACCAGGGCGCCCCCAACTTTGCAGGCAACCACAAGGACAAATAGAGCAAACAGATTTCCTCCGGGCAACGCTGCAGCACCAGTAACTGACCAAAGCACTGCCCAGGTCAGTGTCACTGTCAAGAGTAGTAGCATCCACTGTGAGACACACCCATGGGGAGGGCACATGAAGGCGTATTTCAGTCTGTCACATCGTGAGGCATGCTGGGGTAGCGGGTTGAACTCGGTGAGGCATGGTTTGCATACTCTAAGACATAATGTTAACAGCTTCTGGCATCCCTGGGATTTCTGTTGTGCATCAGCCCCATGTATGGCTGAACTTTCACCGGTATCTTCTTTATGTTGGTTGGATGATGCATTCCTGTCTGACCTGCTAGATCCGATTCTGTCAAATTCCAGTGTTTGCTGCTCTGAGAGTTGACGAGCCTCCATGGACAAGCCATCCTCATCTTGAAGACTGGATTGTGCTAACTGTGAAGGAGGTGGCTGCCTGCTGCTCCATGGATTGACAGTTTCTAGGCCACTCATCTCTATGCTTCAACTTGTGCCACGGCATGAATGAAAGAACAACAAAAAATCATGAGTACAAGGGCTTACTACAACTATGAATAAAACTGGCGCTAATGTACTTTTGTGTTTATGTCGATATCTTAAATTCCGCAAACCCAAATTGCATCAAGTTACACTTACAGGATTATTTCCAATCGCTCACATAAATTTCAATCACTCTCATATCAAATTTCAGTTAACTCATGCTGTTGCTCAAAACAACTCACTCTTTCCTGCGAGCGATCGCAGCATACATTGGCATTGCCTGCAAAATCTGAAACTGTAGTGTAGTTGCTGTCTAAATATGCTACAAACCTTTCACGTATTAAAAACTTGGGGCCAAAAAATCAATGTAAAAATGATTTATGAATGACAAGTTAAATGAGTAGGATGAGGAATGTACTTCCGAGCTAGAGTAGTAGAATGCACATGACCACAGATAGACAGACACTGTCTGCTGACACTGACAGAGCTGCAGAGACAGGGATAACCCGACCAGTAATAGCGACTGGGCTGTGTATAGAGGTTGTTCTAGTTAAGACAGGGACAGGCACTTGAGGCAGTTTGATAATTGACGTAGATTTCAGAATATACACCTAACAAACTTAGATATACGAATTCAGATTACTTAGAATACTTTGATTTTTAAAGCTTAACTCGGCACAATGTCAAAATACCACCACGTATCAGATTCTCAATGCAAACCTTCGCAGTCCGAAGCGTTCGGGCTGGACGCAGCCAGTTCTACCGAGCGTTCCTTGCTTCTAACGTTACCAGCATGAATGTAAGCGATTGGGACTGAGGAGTAGGTCTTTACGAGATTTAAGAAGGCCGTCGGTTATATTTCAACACTATCGCCCTCGGAGAAAACAGCATAAATAAGCTCAACTTACAGATATAAAGTCGAAGAAGGTCTTGTACAGAAGTTATAACGGCGGATCATCTTTCATTGCTCAAAATCTATTTTTTACTTCGATGTTTACGGCAGCAGAACCAGACGAACGAACGACGGCTCATTGGAACAGGACGATAGCGGGCGCATTTCATCGGTGTCTTGACAACACTGACGCTGCTGCGTTCTTCCTTGGTAGGAAACATTCCAAGCTGTCACTTTACTAGTAACTAGAGACGATAATTTTTAGCTTCTGTCTGAAAGGATGCCTAAAAACGCAATAGTGACAGTCAAATTTGGACCATACCGTTCTTGTGGTGTAGCAACTCACAGGACACCACGTCTAGATGGCCTTCGAGGTAAATATCAAATGCGACGTCTTACGACTTACGTGGACGACTGCAGTAGCTATAGTCCCGTTCCTTCATTTTCGTGTCAGATTTATCCCCGACGATCGTTCTTTCACTTTACACTTTTTAGTTTAGTTTTAGATGTGAACGTTAGTGGACAGTTTCGTCACAAAATCACACTTGTGTGATTCCGTTATAATTCTTTTTGGTAAGTGGAAAGCGCACAAATAAAAATTCATGAATGCATTATAGTATAAATTTACAGTGTATTTGGGCCAAGTATTTTGGGATGAACCTTCGTGGCTTCACTCATTTGACATCGATCGTGAACACATAATTTTAGCCATTATTATATTCTTTGTGCCCTCATTTCCTTACAATTTAGAATTATTCAAATTAGAATGTACTGTCGCTTTTTATACCTTTTTAACAAACAAATAAGTATTTCTTCAAAGCTCTTATTTGTGTCATCCCATAACGAGGTTACAGATGATGAGCATTCAACCCACACGAATACACAGTCAGTACAGGCTGCAGCTAAATTACCACCGATTGACATTGATGTAGATTTTTGTGTGTGTGTGTGTGTGTTTAATTGTTTCATATTGCCACAAGAATGTACAAAATCATGTATCTGTGAGTATTTTTTTTTTGGCATAATCGTGATATAGTCCTCACCGCTGCGTGTCCGTACTAAATACAACCCTACCTAACCCTATGCTAGACTTCTATACCCTAACCCTAAATCGCGGGTGCACGCGCACTGCGATGGGGCCTATGGTGGGGACTATATCACGATTATACCATTTTTTTTTCTAATTTTTCTTTTTCATTTTCCATTCTAAATTATGTCTGTGTGTAGATCTTTTGACTGCCAATGGACATACTGTGGAGCTGGAGGAGATAAAGGATTGGCACTCAGTTGTGTTAATTGTGAATGGAGAGTCAGTCTATCAGTGTGACATCAGGGAATTAGACTATGGTAAGTCTGCACATTGGAAAAACAAAACAAAACAAAAAACATTCAGTTTTTTGTTGCCATTCTTGCAAGCCCTATGATTTTCCATATTTTCTATGGGGATGGCACCTGTCATCAGAATAGAATTATGAGCATTAACTTGGCACAGTATCATTGTCTACCACTTTAAGTTTTATCATATGTTTGGGGGTTTTTTGCGGGTTTTTCCATTGTTTTGTTTTTTAACCTTAGTTTGCTGAATCAGGTTGACGTGACAGTACAGTTCTGCTTGAGGTGAGGATTTAGCTTTTAACGTTTTGCGAGATATTCAGAAACCACTCTATGAGATGTCAAAGAGCATGCAATTCTGAGGGGTATCAAAAGTTTTATTTGATGAAAATCAGTTTTGAAATGGCTGAGATATCCAAAAACAAGGTGAAATAAAGAGATCCTAAGAAAAGGCATGGCCTGTTGTCTTTTATTATTATCACTTTTTTGGATATCTCAACCATTTAAAGACCAATTTTCATCAAATAAATGTTGAATCCTTCTTAAAATTACATGCTCTTTCATATTTCATAAGAGATTTCTCATTACCTCACTTAAAAATGTTATAAACCTGAATCCCCACCTCAACCAGAACTGTACAGTCCCTTTAAAATGAAATTCCATCAAGTCAAAGCTGTAGCTGGTGTATACTCTAGTGAATTGTCTGCGTACTTTCACTCATGGTACATTATAACATAGATCATGATATCTTACTTGTGCTTTGAATGGGCTGTTAGTAGAGCTTGTAAAGGGATATCAGCCTGCACTTTGAAGGGGTTTTATTCAAAGTTTATGCAAAGCTGTTTTGTCAGACATAAATTGACAATGCAATGGAAATTCTATAAAGAGATCTGCTGTAACAAAATACCTGATACAACAAACTAATTTCTTCAGTCCCAATGAATTTATTTCCTTTGTTTTGTATTGTTTATGGACTACCGATATAACAAAATATCTGATATAAAGAACAAATTGTCTTGGTCCCAAGGATCTCATTATACTGAGTTTCCACTGTATGTGATTGTTGTTAGTTATTTTGATGTCTACTGGTATACAGCGTAGATTTCTACCTAGCTTTGACAATATCAACCAAAGAATGTGTTTCTCTCTTGGTGTTTGACTTCAATCAATATGTTTTTCTTGAATTCAGGAGGTGATGGGAAGCTGGATGAGCATTGTCACAAGGCCCTTGAAGCTGTCAATAATGCATACTGACGACAAATTACTGAAGAAGACTCCATGAAATATTACAGGAGCAGTGGACATTGTTTTGATCCTGTTTAATGAAACTTTCTGCCGCCTTTACAGTAGGAAATGGACTACATGTATTCCTTCTTACGCATGTAAAATACTACCAGTGAGGCATTTGTGTTTCAATTTGTGCACAAACAGGCACATATATCTAGTAATTTCACAAAATGAAGCTAACATGTTTGCCATAACAGATTGCTTTCTGTGTTTATTATTCTTTGTTTGCATGAGATTTACAACTTTTCCATCTACTGTGCATGTGTACTTTTGCAGACTGTTACACTAGTCTGTTAACTTTGATTTGCATAAGAAATGCATACCTGGTATTTATTTCTGGGCCCAGTGTTTTGATTTTTACATCATGATCAGGGTATATGTGACTCATCTCATTTCCCTTCTGAGTAAAGTATCTTTTTCAAAGTCACAATGATCTAATAGCAAAAAAAGAAAAAAAGAGGCATTTGCTCTCTAATTCACTCATATTTAAGTAAGGAGGTACTTACATGTAGTACTACAGCTGTAGTATGTAAACTCTGAGCAAACTGCTTTTCTTCTACACCATCTATGCAGTTGCTTAAGGCCACATATCATCGCTGGGGCGACAAGACCTCATATCTGAAATTTTGGTGAAAATGGATTTTTTGGATTAGTGGTCAGATAATCGGTTAAGTGATGTCCTGTTCAAATCCTAGCTGTCTTATCCAAAAAATGAAGCCACCACAGCATGTCAAAGGAAAGGCTCTCCCACTTGATACAGTGCTTTGGCTGCCATGTTTGTTTGTTTTGTTTTTTTTTGCCTTCCTGAACATTTGCCATCTTGTAGATACGAGGTCTTGTCGCCCCAGCGACAATATGTTTTTGAGAGGTATTGCCAGGTAAATGTCAGTGTTGTGGCTTAGATATGATATGTGATGTTGTATTTGACAATGTTTGGGCATATTTTCATACTTTTTCATCTATGGAAAGGTATATTCAGTTTATAACATATTTATTGATAAATGAATATATGTAAAGAGTGTAGATAAAATAAATTTTAGCCCAATCACTTGTTTTGGTATATTTGTATGATATATATATAATATATAAATATATATATATATATATATATATATATATATATATATATATATATATATATATATATATATATATATATATATATATATATATATATATATATATTGTATGAATGTTATCAATATTTGTGAGATGGTTGCTTGTATTGAGTCTGTTTGAAAATGTTACACCTCATGTTTGACCCTCTTTTTTATTTAAATGCTTCATAGTTGTTCACAGCATTGAAACAGTGTTAATTATTTTAGCACAATAGTCTTCGCTAAACAATAAACAGTGAAGGCCTTCTCCAAGAGAAACTTCATGTCTTTGTCAGTATCATACATGTATGTAAATATTTGAGTTTACCAAGCAGATTAGTGGAAATTTATTTGAAATGAAATGAAACTACAGAGCTACCAAGTCTCACGCATTCTATGTGAGACTCACCCATTTAGGGTCCGTCTCTCAATCTCTCGCATGACACCCATTTTTCTCATGCATCAGGACCATAGCTCAAAGGATTAAAGTGATACCTGTAGTTGCAATTGAAGGTATATTTCCCTTTTGTCTTTCAAAATAAGTAAAAGATAGTCACTTAAGTGTGCACCAGATCGCACCATAAGAGCTAAAAATTGAAAAAGCATTTACATTGATTTATTCTTGAATTTCAAAAAGTTATCACATTTAAAGCAACTAGGTCTTGTTAAATTTTGGACAGACATATTTATATAGTAATCATAAGTATAAGCTAATAGGAGAGATGCTAGGCAATGACATTGCTTCATCTAATTGCCTTATATGACTATGATCAAACATTTGAAAATCCAAAATTCTGTAACTTCTACAATTTGTATTTGCTTTGATGAAACTTCATCAGGAATTTTTTGTATGTTTGACATATCTCTTTTTAAAAGTGTAAATCAAAGCAATCAAAAGAGTTCTTCCACAATTTAACTAGTGAGTGCCTTGCTAATTATCATGAAAAAAAAATGGCAAAATGTCACAGAAGCTAGATCAAGACTTCTAGAACCACTGACAATATTTCAACATGTGTAGTACAGTGCACTCCCGTTATAATAAAGTCCTCGCAACTGATTGTTTCCATTTGCTATAACAAAATTTTGTTATAACCAAACAGTATAGTGTATAAAGATACAATATTACAGATGATAAATTTGGGAGGTGAGTCTCATTTCCTTGTAACGGCAATTTCATTATAACCATGTTCGTTACAACGAAAGTGCACTGTACTTGTATTTTGATGCACTTAATTGTGGTCAGAAATGTATTGCAGTCTGTGCATGTGAAAAGTGGTTGAAGTCTCCATTGGATTGGGAAATTCCAGGTATTCTTTTCTCTTCTTCTTTTTTTGTCTCCTAAAAGTCATTGACCTTATACATGTACCATGTATTCCACAAAACTAGGAATCCTGGAAACACTTGATTTTAATGGATATTGATGCTAACACACTCACATATATACACATGCACACACGCACACACACACACACACACACACGCACATGCTCACTGACACACCATATACATTCACAATTTTCAAGCCACTCCCTTGTGATGACTTACTTTATAAGACTATCTTACAGAGAACATGAATAAACATACACACACAGACATTAACCTTGTGTTTGTTGTTTGCTTGTTTGTTGTTAGTGTTGTTGTCCTCATTAGATTTCACATTTTGCCCACCTCCTGACATGCATACCCTCAGGTTCAGCTGGGCCAAATTTCTGAGTAGTGTTTTTCCTAATGATTAGGTCAGCCAAACTTTTAAGCCCTAAGACACATTTGGTAAAAACAAAAGATAAAAACTTAGTTGTGAAATAAACAAAAGATTCATTTTTTGTTTGTTTTATACAGATTGTATTTCCAAAGATCAATTTCTTCTATTCCATTCTGAAATTTGCAAATTTGCAATGGAATTTTCAGATGAGGTTTTTGTTTTTGTTTTTGTTTTTGTTTTTGTTTCAGAGAAATTCAGATTCAGATTTTAACTTATTGTGTGATATCTAGGAACCACTGATGAAGATTTTTCAAGAGCATACAATTCTAAAATGAATTAGAAGTTAATGTGATGAAAATCGGTTTTGAAATGACTGAGATATCAAAAAAAACAAAGTAAAACAAAATGGTGTTAATAAAAAGGTGGGTCCCATCTTTTTTTAAAACTTGTTTGTTTTTTGGCTATCTCAGCCATTTAATAAAAGGTGGTCCCATCTTTTACTAATTAGAACCTCTTTGTTTTTTGGATATCTCAGCCATTTCAAAACCATTTTTCATGACATGAACTTGAATTCATTTTAGAATTGCATGCTCTATCATGTTTTAAAAGAGGTTTCTCATCTCCCCCCCCCCCCCAAAAAAAAAAAAAAAAAAAAAAAAATTAGACAGCTGAATCTCCATCTCGCCCAAAACTATACCATCCCTAGAATACACTTGGGTGATGGGGCTCGGAATGGCCTATTGCCTAATAATATCAATGTACATGTTTTTTTTTTTTTCATGAAATGTGTTTTAGAATTTGTAGATATTGAAAGGTTTTTAAAGTTATGTTTACAATTCATTTGGGTTTTAAAGTACATGTACAAACTGTAGTTGATTCTTTATAAAGGTTTTACACGTACATAACTCTTTTATATGTTTACTATTATAAAAATAATAGTTTGTGTTTCAATGGAATATTTATTTTTTGTAACAATTTTAGTATCCATTTTATGTTATATGTAATGTAATTGTTTTTGTTTTGTTTTTTGTATATTGTTCAGATGTTTCCACAGTGAACGTGTGACAAAACCAAATTTCCATGCAATGGACACAATTACAGGTGGGAGACATGCAATGACTTACAATGTACGCCCTCTGCGACAAAATGCTGAAAATGCGGTCTCTAAACAGCAACTTGTATAATTTCCATTCAATATTCCTTCATTTTGTAAGTATTATACCTTTTGAGTTGTATATCATAGGAAAGCTCACATCATGAAGATTTAAAGAAAAATATTGTCTTTAAATAAAAAGATTATTCATATTGTTCAAAGGTAATTTCTTTGGAGCAAGTGATATGATTATTTATAAATGTGTATTTCAGATTATAAATGTTTGTATTAGTATGCCATCACATGTCATCTGAGGACTCTGATTTACACCTTAAATGAAAGACCGTTATTTTCTCTTTCACTTGGTGTATAGTTTTCCATATATTCTTCTCAAGTATCAGTGACGTCTATTCGAAGTTGAGAGAGCACAGCAGAATGAAAATGCATGAAATAGCCGCTGGCACCGCTAAACGCGACTAACGGATACGGGTTAAAGCTCGGTCACATTTTGATGATGATTTTGTGACAAAAAGAAAACACTTCAAACTTTGACCCACTCACTATATTATACACGAACACACACACATACATTTGTATGTTTATATCACATCTATCAATCGCAACTACCTTGTATCCATCCGTTTATTTATCTCTTTGTTTGTGTAGCCATTACAGTCATTTGTTTGTTTGTTCATTTGTTTGAGGGGGAGGAATGAAGGGGCGGGGTGAGAAAAGATATATCTTATTTACATTTGGTGGAATCTGCCTTATTGTTCGTATGGATTATTGTGCGTCGTTCACCTAAGCTACCACAATCGGACGAGCAATGGTATCATTTGGTATATCAAGCTGATCGGAAATCGACGTCAAATTTTGTGCCCGACATAAATCATAGGGCCTACTGTTTCAGGTGGAACAATGTTATTTTTTTATGCCTCCGCCACGAAGTGGTGCCGGAGGCATTATGTTTTCGGGCTGTCCGTCCGTCCGTCCGTCCGTCCGTAATGAATTTTGTGGACAGCGTAACTAAAAAACCTTTTGAGGTATCCTAATGGAACTTGGCATGTACAGTAAACCTCGGATAAGTCGACGTCGAGTGAGTCGAAAATCACTTAACTCGAAGCAAAATAAAAAGTCCCGATTTTTCCCTATGCATTTTCTCTAAGAAATATTTGGATAAGCCGAAGTACGAGAGTCGAATTTCGGCTGTGTCGAAGTAAAACATTCAGTCCCTTTTGTACAAAATACACGTAGTTTACATCACTTGAGCCGAAGAAGATTTGTCTGGCATTCTCATGACATTTAGAGGAGAACAAAAAAATCGGCATGTCGCAGAACCCCGTCCCTGGCCTGCATGCTGCAGGTAAGCATGCACACTCACCGTACCGGTATGCACGCATGTCGAATACGTACACATGTATACATGTAGGGTATACACACAGCACATCGATCCATATACTTTATCCATACACACAGCACATCCATACTTTATCCATGTCAAGCCAGAACTCCTTGGTCAACCAATCGCTGCTTTAATATTTTAGTGACAGGCCAAGTGGGCGGAGCTTGTTTGTGCGTGCCCGGCTGGCTGTATAGTTTTGTTCAGTGGAGGTGGGATGGGCCTGGGAGAGTGTTTGTCTCAGGGTAGGTTGACAGAGATGGCTACCTACATTGTATGTTGCACCATAGACATAGCATATGCACATTGCCACATTAGCGCAGACATTCTCAGAACTACGTTTAACTACTAGTATTGATACAAATTCCATGTTCAATTTAGAACAAAATAAGAACATTATCTTCAAGAACAGACAAATTTGAATGCAAACACACACACGCACGCACACACACACACACACACGTGCATGCAAATGTACTATAATACATGTACATAACTGTGAGTCGAAAAAAAAATCGACTCTCGCGAGAGTCGAATTTCACTTAAGTCGACGCATTTTTGCCAGTCCCGAGAGCTTCGACTCATGCGAGGTTTACTGTATGTGTATTAGGGAGTGAAGTTGTGCCTATCAACTTTCGGGTGAATATGCTCAAGGTCAAAGGTCAATAGGTCAAGGCCAAATGCTCAAAAAATTTTCCCCCATATCTACGCAATGCCTAAAGATGTTTCTTGAAACTTAGTGTATACATGTATTACCCAATTAAGATTCTCTGGTGAAAATTTGGGGTCATGAGGTCAAAGGTCAAAAGGTCAAGTAAAAATGTTAAAATTTCACTTCTTTCTCCATATCTTGGAAATGGTTCAAGGTATCTCCATGGAACATAGTATATATGCATGTACTGAGTGGCAGTGAATATCTAGGGAATTTTGGGTTCATGGGGTCATAGGTCAGGGGTCAAAGGTCTATTTCCCTCATGTATGCAATGTATGCGGGGTTATTTTTTTTAACTTGTTGCATGCATGTATAACCCATTGGGGATTCTCTGGGAAGTTTTTTTCTTTTTGCCAAAAAAGGTCAAAGGTCAAAAGGTCAAAGATCAAGTGAAAGTGCTGAACTTTACTTCTTCCTCCATATCTCGGAAGCGGCTCAAGTTATCTTGAAACTTATATAGTACATGTTTATGCATGTTCTGCCTGACAGTGATTCTCTTGTGAATTTTAGGGTCAAAGGGCAAGGGTCAAAGGCCAGATGAAAATGGTAACAATTTACTATTCAATACAGAAATTGCACCTTTTCTCCATACCTTGAAAATTACTCAATGCATAAACTTATGAAAGGGTCAAAGTCAAGTAAAAGTCCTAAAATCCCCAAATACATGCTCTCCCATTCATCCAATTAAACATATGTCAAGGAAGGTGAACATTCAACACATTTGTGACAAACATGTAATTTCAATATTTTGCCAATTTTGTGAAAATGTAATCACACATTGTCTACATGTACTACCAGGTATATAGGCCTATAGACCTATCAGGAGAATCACGCATTATGGCGGAGGCATACCAGTCGCCATAGTCACATTTCTAGTTTATCACAAGACAATTCTCCAGGTAGAATAGAACGCGGTTTCGTATTATGCCTCACATTCCTGAAAACATGTTTGAAAATTTAAGCATTTTAGGAATATACCCTGCAGACTAGTGCAAAATCGTGGTGAAACTGTGATTCACTCAAGGTTATGTCAACATTGGATTTGAGGGTAACTCTCAAATTTACGCGGGTTTAGAAGAGTGTTTCATCTTATTCATTGGTTGTTGTCAGTTCATACTTGAAAGAAAGAAAGAAAAAAAAGGGATAGAAAGAAAGAAAGATAGAAAGAAGGAAGGAAAAAAGAAAGAAAGGAAGGTGGATGGATGCATGAAGCGAGCGTTTTACACCAAGGCCAGGGAAGAGTGATCGCCCGTCTGAAGAATGCGACGCAGTCAACCCGGACTGCCCAGCGTTCTGTGGTCGCTTTTGAAATGCAATTAGGGAAAACCCCAGAAGTAAGTTATGGAACTTTAGTGCGCGAATTGCCCACTGCGAGGTACTAGTACGTCCGTCAATGGATCGATGGCGGTTACTATTGTGTTTACTTCTGTCTCGTTATGCGTGTTTAACTCTTCCAAGCATTCGAAGTGATTGTACTGTGGTAAAAGTCATGTTAAGAGATCAATATGTGAGGATAGCAAGCAGTTGAAAATGACTAAAAAGTTGCATAAATTATGTGTTCCGTGTTGATATGACCTCTTATATTTGACCCCAAAACGAACCAGGAAGCAAGTAGTCAAAATTTTCACAGTGACTCAAAACATGTTCCGCAATGTCGGCAATCCACAGTGCGTTCGTCGCCTACTGGTAAGCAGCGGTGCACTATACTGACACGGACTGCACTGGGAAAAAGTTTCAGTTGTCTTGTGTAGGAAGTTGGTGGGATCTAGCGCTTCTGTGCTACGGAGTCTCGCGATTCTCATTCGTGCCATTTTGATGTCTCGGAAATATATTTTTGTGATCAGGAGTGGACAGATAGTCATTTGATTATGGGGGATATAACGATGGAGAAATTCATTCGGTCGTGAAATGCACGGATAAATCATAACACATCAGCCTTGGTACCGAAAGGAAGGTAAGTTTGTTCCCCGTCCACTGTACATGCGATCAGCTGCCGCAACCAAACTATCGCAAACTTATCTACTTTGGAACGCACGACTATTTCACAGTTCCTGTAGTCTTCGATTCTAATATCTGAACGTGCAAGGCAGTGTTCTAGCGTAGCGTCAGTAACATTTGATGTGAAATTAAGATGTGGATTAAGGGAGCATACTTGTTAAAGTTGTGCACTTCAACAAGCCTGGTTGGGGCAAGTCTCTCACAATGAAAACATTAGTAAGTCATAAGTAAGTTTGTGGGTGCTTTGTTTACGGGTAGTTTGAATGGGAAGAAAAAAAAAACTAACACAAATGCAATCTCATATTTGTAAATAGATTTGTAATAACTAGTGTAAGGTAAAACAAAATGGAGATGTTTCATCAAAATTGGTCCCAGGATAATTTGTAAAAAATATAGTTAAATTCTGAATTTTTTTATGAATTACTATCACTCACAGTACTTATCAGTGATAAGACTTTGATATGCCACTGCCAGATGATATGTCATCCATGATGTCCTCACAAAAGTCTTGATCCCATCCAGTGCATTGATCTAGTGCATTTATACAAATCTTCACTTGAATTACTCTTTTGACATGACATGAAGTAAAAAAAAGGCAACAACAACAACAACGTACATCCTTCTCATCAACATTTTTGGCCAGCTTTTCAACCCCCCCCCCCCAACTTTTGCAATAATTTTGTTCATAAATGAATGGGTTGGTTTGGATGAGATGATGACATCATCTCAGCTTATCAAGCTTTTAATTAATCATACAGTTTAGTTGTCATGGATTCATTGAGCAGTACATAAATTCATACATACAGTGTATAAGAACAAGTTATAGCTATATACACACACATACTATTCATACGTTTTTGTTATATGCACATAATCACTGTAGAGTAATGCATATCCACACACATACTATTTATACATTACCAAGTATGTGCACATATAATTTCATACATTACATGCACACATACATGCATGCTATGGTAATGCATACATTCATACATCACAATCACATGCATTCTGAAGCCCCAAGGGCTTAAATGACGGCCCTTAGTGCCCCCACCCCCTGCTCCAATATGCTCATATGATGTGTGAAATTTGCTCAATACATCCCTTTATATTCCATCTATCATATACTCACATTTGACCATGTTTTTGCCTCAAACTTTTGTGATTGTGGGTCTTCTTAACCATAAAGTTGTAGTTTTGATGATGATTACTATTATTAGTATTGTATGTATTATTTTTCAAATACTAGTAATTAGTAGTACACATTGTAGTAATTGAAATGATATTCTTCAGTCTTTTTGTTTCGATTTAAAGCGCCTTGAGCATTTAATTAAAGTGGAGAATGGCGCTATAGAAATTGTATGTATTATTATTATTATTATTAGTTACAATCTATTAGCAATAATTACAATGATAATGATAATATTGATAATTACAGTGACTGCCATGATGATAATGGTGATGAAATAATGATGGTAATAGATATAGTTCTGATGACTAGCCTATTTGTTTGCCGTTTATAGTGTATATGCTACGTGTTGTGTATATAATAATGCATTGCATATATTGCTACATTTTTGCAAGTGGTTAAACTTCTCGATGAGACCCACAGTGATGACTCTTCAAGAAATAATTCCCCCCCCCCCCCCCCCTTTCAAGATGTAATTTCCATCTTGGAAAAAATGGACATTGCACCTGTGTCATGTTTTGGTGTGTTGCTATTTTCGTGATTATCAATGATCCCCCCCCCCCCCCGGTGGAATAAAACCACCGCAAACTGCAGCGTATAATATACATATGTACCATAGTGGACAAGATAGGAAGAGCTGTGTGTATGCAGGGAGGTCCCACCTCCCTGGTGTATGTTTGCCCTTTTATTGCAATTTTACAGTCAGTCAGGAATTATGTACAGATTGCAGAACATACTTTAAAAGAGCAATACCTGGAGACAGTCAAGTTTATGAATCCTCCTTTTTGTCATGGAGTGTGCAAATTTTTTACACAGGTAAAGGAGTATAAGTTTGGGAAATCGGCAGTAAAATATGAAAACTCATACAGTAGTTTACAACACATAAGTAATGTTTGTCAAGGAAGGAAAAGAACAGGAACATTAAAAGAAGATGAAGTCAGAGAAATTATACGAAATCACAAATAGTGAACAAAGTCTCTGTAATTTGAATTAAATTTTTGAAATAACATTGCATAAATACCTGGTATATTTGTGTCAATATAGCATGCACATACTGTAAAAAGGGATATTTTCACTTGAGTAATTTTTTGCGCTTGGCTGGGTAAGATGAATTTCACATTATGCTTTTAACTCTGTGGAATCAGGACACGAACTACTAGAACAAATTGCGAGCAAAAATATTCAAGTGCTTTTATTTTCATGCTAGTTTCTGGTTGCGCGAAATGCACAAAAAATTTCAACACTGCGAAAATTTCAGTAAATCTTTATTTCATGATTACAGTTGTTGTGGACCCTTGTGGGTTTCTCGTACTGAGAACTTTTGTACCCTCTGGAATACAAAGGGAGATTGAAGCATTAAGATCTTTCAGATCAAACATTGTTGAATTCTCTCGTGATTGATAATCAATGTAATTATCACAGGTGAACTAGGACTTTGACACCTAGTCAGTTACACTGAAGTGTGTATCCCTTTACCCCACTTACTGTACAGGGTTTGATCTGACTCATCCCACAGTTGGCACCATCAGAGTAGGACGAGGATACTGCAGCACGATGGCCATGCCTGGAGCAGGTAAAGATGTACTCAAGTCAACATGATGATTTCTATTGTGACAACATGATTTGGTTTATGATATAGTTACACCATGTACTATGACATTGTACTAGTAAACCCCCTGGGTGAAATGCATGCTTTGCTTTGTTTTATTCATTACTGTGGCATATGATATCCAGTTACAGTTCATTATTCCAAAGTTTCATTATTCCAAAGGTTTGTTATTCTGAAGGTTCGTAATGTCTGATTAGAAAATTATATGAGGTTTGGTCATCCAAATTCCAAAAATAAATTAAGGTTTGTTATTCTGAATATTCTCTAATCTGAAAATATAGTAAAAGCATTCGTTACTCCTGTGAGATTTGTAAGACCGATAATGAAATAAAGTTTGTAATTCAAGGGTTTGTTAGTACACACCTTCTTTTCATGCCGTTTTCGGATTAACGAGTCTTCAGAATAACAATATCCATTTTCATTCTCTGATTAACGAACTTTTGGAATATAAAATCTGATTAATTATAAGAATTATGAACCTTTGGAATAATGCCACAAATATTCGGATAAATGAATCCTTTTCTATTTTTGGATATTTACAAACATTTAAGTACTGGTATACAGAATTTGTTTGTTTCGGAATAACGAACCCTATTCATTTTCAAATGAATGAACCTTCAAAATGATGAACATAACCTGATTTTTCTATTTTTTAAAAATTCCTTATTACTCTAGCATCTGCTTTCTCTCATGTTCCACTGGTCACACCCTCATTGGTTGGTCTTTAATTTCTCTGGTCAACAAAGTGACCACTGAATATGAAACTGCAAATAATAAACTTTCAGCTAATCTTGTTCATTCATGCCTTTTAATAATCTGGAAGTTCAACACTCATAGATCATATAATCAGATCTCCTATTTTTTTTTTTTTTTGATTGCTATGAAAAGTCAAACTCTTTTAAACAGTACGTATAAGGATTGTGTATCTTATTTTAGTTGGAATGAGACAAATTCCCTTCTCAAGCAAATAGATTGCAAGACATACAGAGAATAAATACTTATGAAAGCAAGATATTTGCCGAATCTTGGCTCTCACAAAATTCGCAAAATTAAAATGCACATGAACATTTGGGTTTTACGCTATAATTTATATTTGTAGTTAGATGCGTACTGTGCAAATCATTGTAATTAAAAATTTGATGAATCTTTTCAGAATGGCTATGCAAATAAGTCCATGTCCCGTGTCCATGTCAATGGCCCGTTAACGATCGTCCTGTCACTGTACAGGCATGCTAACCTGGAAACATTGAACTGCACATTACTTGAATATGAGACCATTCTGAAGCAAATAATTTTCACACAACAATAGATATAATGTACTCTTAAATTGATCCCACAAGGATTGGAACAATCATCCTTCAACATTCCCGCTGATTCCCACTGATCAGTTACTAGCCATCCCCTTTAAGATTAGGAGATTTTTAATCTAATTAATTGACTTCTTAGAAATGTCCACTTCCTACCTCAGACCAGCAAAGACGGAAGTAGAATGCTTTAAGAAAAGGAGCGATATGATATTGAGACAAAAATGAGAGATGCATACTCATAAGAATAATAGAAAGTGCGATTCGAAATATGTAAGTGGACACTTGTTTTGTGCAAGGGATTATATATTAATGTGAGAAATAAAGGGGTATTTGTTTACTCAATTCAGTTTTGATACACATACAGCAATCAGATTTACGGAATTACTAACGTAACTGGTTAGAATCACTTGCCGTGCGTATTTCCTTGTTATGATCGCAAACTTATGCAATCATCTTCTCTGTGGTTTGCTTTATTCTTGGATTTAAAAAAAATCAAACGACAAAACAAGGATGTGTCAGTGGATGGGTCATCTCAGCTTCACTTTATTAAAACAACATCCTTTTTTCTAATGTGATCAGCGAAAGACAAAGTAAAGTGAGCGTATGTTTGTGTTGTTACTGGACACATCTGTAATTCTATCTGCACCAGGAACTAATTTCAGTTCTGATGACATGATGGTAATTCCCATACTCTGAAAGGGAACTCATTTCACGGAAAGGTTTCCAGTGATTTAATGTTAGTTGCAAGCAATTTCAACAGCAGCAGGCAGGAAACACTAATCAGTTGTGCATAGGGCCTACTGTAAAATCAGAAATATTTGCGGCAAGAAATTTTCACGAATTAGAGCTGATGACCTTTTTCACAAATTGCCACTGACAATCAATGCATGTAGTGCGGACAAGAACTGTCGCACGCATTTTAATTTGGCGAATCTTGGTCCCTCACAAAATTCACAAAAATATCATGCATGCACAAATTTCTGGTGTTACTGCTGTTGCAATTCTGTAATTGTTGCACAACTTAAGTGTTGTTACAAGCATTCTTGTGAGACTGTCCCAAGATGTGAATAGTGACAAAAACTTAGAAAGCAACTACTTTTCCATTTCTTGATTTATTTCTTTTCAGCTTCTTTTTCCATTGTAGACAGTGGCTTCATAACTTTAAGCTTTACGCTTCTCTCTGTGTATGACATTATAAAGAGATTTTTCATAAAATGACATCATTGCATCGGAGTCTGTGAATGTTTAATCCTGATTAGCCCCAGATTATTTACCTTGTACACACTAAAAGATCCTGTGTGAGATATACAGTTTGAAATGGTATGGCTCTGTCAGGCAAGTCTTTAGACCAATGTTGGGATTGTTGGGGTAACTTTTTCACAAAAAAAAAAAATTACATTAAAATTTTACATTAATGCTGTTGCACTTCAACCCATTAGTAACTGAACCACCTGAAATCTCCACTCTTAGAACTTCCTAAAATGCCCGAAACCACCTGTCCACTTTTTAAAATAGTTTTATACTTTACCATTTTTTATTGTTTTCATATAGAATATATAAATATGTAATTTGAAAGAGGTCAAAGGTCAACAAAAGTGTGTCAGAATTACTTCTATGACACACCATTCTCTTGGTTTAAATTCTTAATAAGCTTTCAAACACAGTAATCTATAATAGACAAAAAATAAACATGCAGTGAGCTATTTTACATGATGTAGAAAGTCGTCGAAATGAGAGTAATATTGCTGTACCCTCTAGGGAGCAATAAGCCATTATGTATGGAATCTTCAGTTGATAAAGGGTTAAGGAAAATAGGGATAAAGGAGGATAAAGAAAGTTGTAGAGTTGTTCTTTTTTTTATAATCGATGTTATTACAATGTATGTGCTGTTTTACAAGAATGTCAGTTGAGAAATTGTGAACAATATCCTAACAAAATACTAGATGAAATTGTCAAAAGCTGTAGAGATGTATGAGACCTGAGCAGGATGCAGGCCCAATCTTTGATTTAAAAAAAAAAAATTAAATATGTTATAAAAATGTCTGAAGCAGTGAGGTATTTCAAATGTACAGTTCTGTGCATGTGTATGGGGTTATGCACAGAGGGGTAATGCATATGGGTATTTTTAGCCGCCATCAAGGGGCTTAAAAGAGGAAGTAGATGTCTGATAGTTCTAGTCTTATTTCAAGACCCAGAGGTGAGGAATTTCAGGCAGAATGAATGGTGCCACTCCCCCAGAGTTCCAAAGCTGTTGGGCATGGATGATATTAGTCCAGTCAATCTAGCGATTTTTAGGGGGTAACCCACCACTAATTGCAACAGTAGGAATTTTACTGCAGAGCAAGTCGTTGAGGCCTCCTGAACACCATACTAAAAGTCCCAAAAAATCCAGCGGGGCAAAATAGTAAAATTTGCATAATATGCAAATTAGCACCTGAAATGAGAGGAAATTGACAGATCTCAGCTTCCCGTTATCCAATTTTAAAGATTTAAATGTATAAACTTATATTTTGTAGGTCAATGAACACGATAGATGCCTTTTCGAATTGGTCGTACAAAAATAATTTACATAAAATGCAAATTAGCGGTAACTGTAAGAGTAAATTCATAACAACAGTACTCACGTTGGCATAATGCACGTTTTGCATATGGGGACGCGGGGTTGAGGGGGTAACTTTGGGCGCCTCCCAAGGGGCCGCTTTAAATGTGCATCACTTTTAACTATATAAGTATTGTAAAGCAATGTCTCCTGTATTGATTACATTGCATTTCTTAAAAACAAAAATACCCTTGCTGTAAGGCACGATCGAATTTTGACAGTATACTTTTGGAACATATATATTCGCGTTATATGATATTATGTTTTCCATATTGCCAAGAGGATAAAGGGCATTTCGGGGGCACACGCCACAGGGTCGCCCTTCAATAAGCACCCTTTTTATTGTGTAGATCTTGTAAAGCAAATCTTCTTCTATCATATTCATGACTTTTCATTTATATAAGAGTGTATTTGCTGTATTGCTGGACCTACATTTAAAACCATTCACGCTAGAACAACTGCATTTGCGTTGCTGATATCCGTATATTGTCATAAAGGGCGTGAGCGTAGGTGTAAATTTAGACACCTCCCCAGGGATTACCTTTGGATGTCCACCTTTTTGACAATGTAGTTATTGTAGAGCAATGTTTCCTCTACTAATTAGTTGCATTTTTTTGGGAAACAAAAGTGCCTTTGCTATACGGCACGATGGAATTTCGAAAACATGTACGTTTGGAACATATATTCGCGTTATATGATATTATATGTTTTCTATATTGCCGTGAGGGTGGAGTATTTTTGGCACATCCCACAGGGTTGCCGTTTGATGCGCACCCTCTTAAGTGTATAGATCTTGTAAATTCAAGTTTCTTCTATCATTTTCATAACTTGTCATCGATGAAAATTGTATTTGATATATTGCCGGAACTACTTTTACAACCATTCATGCTAGAACAACGGTATTTGCGTTGCTAATATCTGTGTTTTGTAATAAGGCGGCGTGAGCGTAGATGTGAATTTGGACACTTCCCAAGGGATTACTTTTGAATGTTCACCCTTTTGACAATATAGTTATTGTAGAGCAATGTCTCCTCCATTAATTAGTTGCATTTCTTGGAAACAAAGGTGCCTTTGCTATTCAGCACGATGGAATTTTGAAAACATGTACGTTTGGAAAATATATATTCGCGTTTTATGATATTATATGTTTTCTAAGTTGCCGTGAGGGTTGAATATTTTTGGCACATCCCACAGGGTTACCATTTAATGTGCATCCTCTTCACTGTATAGATCTGGTAAGGTTCAGCCTCTTCTATCATTTCCATGACTTTTCATTGATAAATAGTGTATTCGCTGTATTGCCGGGACTACTTTTAAAACCATCCACGCTAGAACAACGGTGTTTGCGTTGCTAATATCTGTGTTTTGTCTTAAGGGTGCGTGAGCGTAGGTGTAATTTTGGACCATTCCCAAGGGATTGTCCTTTAATGTTCACCCTTTTGAGAATATGGATATCGTTAAGGGATGTCTCCTCTATTAACTGCAATGTATTTTTGAAAACAAAAGTGCCCATGCTGCATGGCATGATCGAAGTTTGAAACATGTACGTTTGGAACATATAGTATATTCGCGTTAATGATATTCGATGTTTTCTATATTGCCGTGAGGGTGGGGTACTTTGGGGCACATCCCACAGGATTGGAATTTAATGTGCATCCTCTCACTGAATAGATATTGTGAAGCAATGCTTCTTCTATCATTTCCACGACATTCATCGATATAAAAGTGTGTAGCTGTATTGCCGGAACTACTTCTAAAACCATGTACCAAAGAACGTCAGTATTTGCGTTCATAGTATCCGTGTGTTGTAATTACGGGGCTTGAGAGGAGGTGTAATTTTGAACACTTCCCAAGGGATTGCTTTGAAATGTTCACCCTTTTGACAATAAAGTTAAGGTAGAGCAATTTTTTCTTCTTTTAATTATATTGCATTTCTTGAAAACAATAGGGCACTTGCTGTACAACCGTTGGAAAATTGGAACATATTCGTGCTAAATGAGTATGCATGTTTCCTATATTGCCCTGGGGGTTGGATGATTTGAACACATCCCACTCGGTGGCCTTTGAGTGTGCACCCCTTTGACTATATGAATATTGTAAAGCAGTGTCTCTACCATTCAAAAATCATGAAAAGTAAAGTGTTTTTATTTACAACCCGGCAAAACGACTTTCTACGTGCATGTACAACTGAATTTGCTTTGGCATATAATGCATGTTTTGTTAACCTGTTTTGGGACTACGAAGGTCAAGGTATGGGTGATTTGGGCACTTCCCAAGGGCTTGCGTTTGAATGTCCAACTTTTTGACAATATAGATATTGTAAAGCAACGTCTCCTGTATTACCTGAATTGCATTTTACGAAAATAAAAGAGTATGTGCTAGACAGGCGGAAGAACTTTTCAGAGGCATGTACCCATGGAACATGTTTTTCATTGCCTTTAGGATTTCACCTTTTCATCTTATGGGCAATTCCGCAGTTAGGTGGACATGACATGGATGAAAGAAATGTGCCTCTTTATATTACTCTTTAATCTAGGTATCAACTAATGCCACGGATGTTCACCAATTATTAAGGTCTTTCAAATTCAGTAGATTTTATCTTTCGTATTGATTGATTTCGCGAGATCTAAAACCATCATTTAAAATGTACATGTGGGACTGGGGATGCTGAAATTCACTTAAATGCAAATTACAGTGGGTTCCTTTGAAATTTTTTCCTCAAAGTTTTGCTAAAGGGTAAAAGATAAATACATTTAAATACTCCAGAAGTCATGTGACATTTTGTCAATTACAAAAGGGTGAAATGACCTGCGGAATTTCTCCGGACAAATGTAACGTTACTAACCGTAACGTTACTAACCATGCTTTTGGGGGTCTAGCTAAGAAATTATTGGTCGAACTGCTAAAAAACATTGTGTGAACATTTGTAATAATTGAAATTAATGCAAAACTTTGTTTGAAGTAACTTGAATTTTTGCACACTTTTTGTTACAAGACATTGATTTTTTTGTCATGTCCTTTTTTCGTAACGTTACTAACCAGCCCTTTAAGTTGCCATAGCAATGCTATTATTTCTTGGATTGTATTCATTCTTTTCTGTATCATAAACCTGGGAATGATGAACATGTTTTTGACATAATTTTGGCTTGAAATGAATAAATTGTAATTTAGTAGTAAAAACAAATATCTAAATTTGTTCAAATGTAACGTTACTAACTGCGGAATTGCCCTTGAGATATTGTAGAACAATAATTCTTCTATAACTTCCACTGAAATTTAATGGAAATGAAACGAAAAGGACGTTAGAGAGGGTGTATTCATGTGTATATACTGTGTTTTGTACCGGGCTGTGAGGGTATAGGGATAAATTCGGGTACCTCCCTCCGAGTCGCTTTGACTCATGTGCACCACTTTTTAAAGATATACTTTCATGGAAATAGTCTTTGCTAGACGGCCAAACGACTTTAAAAAAAAATCTTGTACGCTTAGAACAACGGAAATCGCGTTGGTTGATGCATGTTTTGCAAATGGCCGTGGGGATATGATCGATAGGGGTAACTTTGGTCACTACCCACAGAGTTTCCTTTGACTGTGCTATCTTCAATATCTCAAAACCCTCAAGGGTGCAAGAGCTGAATCATCCAGATTCGAATAAGCACCTCTCCAAATAGAGTTCATTAATTACAAAATTGGACAAGTTATAGATGTTGACAGTTGTTTATATTATTTGATTCTCCGTAATTAGTGGATAAGCTATCATTATCTTTCTGATAACAAATTATTATTCGCTTAAAATTATTCATGCTAGGTTTCTAATGCTGAAAAGTTTGTTTTTGGTGAAGAGAAACTGACATGTCACATTTGAACACTCTTGATATGCTCATATCGGGCACTTTGGTGCATTTGAATATTCCGTTGGCTCGGTACCCTTTGCATATTATGCAAATGAGGCCCAGATTATGTTCATGGAATTGTTTGCATCGCACTAAGTGACATTGCAAACATATGTTTCAACACTTTCGGTGTTCCAATCTGAAACCTAGAAGCATAGTTTTCATGGAAACACTGTATTTTAATCATTATTGGAGCTAATTTGCATATTATGCAAATGAGGCCCAGAATATGTACATGGAAATGTTTGCATCGCACTAACTTACATTGAAAACATAAGTTTCAACACTTTCGGTGTTTCAATCTGAAACCTAGAAGCATAGTTTTCATGGAAACACTGTATTTTTATCATTATGGGGAGCTAATTTGCATATTATGCAAATGAGGCCCAGATCATGTCCATGGAAATGTTTGCATCGCACTAGCTGACATTGTAAACATACGTTAAAACACTTTCGGTTTTCCAATCTGAAACCTAGAAGCATAGTTTTCATGGAAACACTGTATTTTTATCATTATGGGAGCTAATTTGCATATTATGCAAATTTAGCCACTTTACCCCATTGGATTTCTTGGGACTTTTAGTGTGGTGTTTAGGAGCCCATAACAAGTTGCACTGCAGTGGAATTCGTACTGTTGCAATTAGTGGTGGGTGAAACCCTATTTTGACTGGACTATATAGTTTGAAGGGATTCTCAATACAACTCCCTTCAATCATGATTTTCAAGCTGTCAACCCAACAGCCCATCTAAACAAAACCAAGCAAACTTTTAACACACAAATAAAACACTATTGCATTACAAAAAGTCTACACGCGAACGGTGACAAACAGATACTGAGCTATGACGTAGATCCGTCATTTGCATACCACCAATCACAGTGCCTTGAGCGTTAAAGAATAATACATATTAATGATGCAATCATGCGCCGCAAATGCTACATTGAGCTAATGTATTGATGAAATCTAAATAGTAATAAAGACGCGCGCACCTATTGTCATGTCACGAATTTGCATACGCGCTACGTCACGATCATGCGTTGACCCGATGCAACCTCATAAGGCCAATGACATTTAGCCAATCAGCGTAGCGTATTCAAGTGAGAAGCACGCAGGGACGCGCCATTGCTTTGGTGTATGAACATATTGGTGGGTTACTCACTCGGGGCTAAACTGACATGGTTTATGAATATTGGAAAGGTACCAATGGCGAAGTTTCATGAAATTCCTCCAAACTCAGTATAAATGCACGTGAGTATTTGCTGCAACTCACTAGGCAGGTGCATTGTACAAAAACAAGAGGTATGGCAGTAAAATAACCCTTCCAAAATGGCCTTCAGGCTCACAGTTGGCACACCGCGCCGTCAATGTAAAATTGCGTGTTGTTGTAGAGCTGATTGCGTTTGAGTGAGAAATGATACCTAATTTTCAACTCGAAAGGTACCGTTGTAAAATTTTCACAAAACTCTACAAATGAGGTATGTAGAGCAAGTTTGAAATCTAGATTTTCATAAAAACCAGGTGCATTTAAGCAAAAAGACATATTCTGGGAGGTATGAGTTCATAAAGTCAAGAGTCCGTGTAAATGTCCTGTACCTGATTGTGCGCTCTGCGCGGTGCATTTGAAAATGCTCGTTTCCTATGGAGAATGTCACCGTACTTTTTGTAATGGAAAAAACAAATATGATCTATGTGTTCAGGTATTACTAAACCTGTGTTCATTTTTTATCTTAAAATGTGTCTATTGTATTTCTCTTAATCTGTGTTTTTGGTTAGTTTGGTTTTTATTGTCATGTATTCCTTTGACTCAAACTTGACTTTCATTATAATACTTTTGTCATAGTGGCAGCTATTCCAGTGACTCCAACTCTCCCGTTTTCGACGGGAGATCTCCCGCCGAAAACCCATTTTTGCAAAATCTCCCGTTCTCCCATTTGAGATTTAATTTCTCCCGCCCTGGCTCTTTGTCTCCCGTTGGAAAGGATTTCTTACATATTTCTATCGTATGTTGAAAAAATAAGCCTTAGATAGCACCAGAGAGCATCTAGAACCCTGGGATTTTCGCGCTTCGCGCACATCAACTTTGAGTCTCCCGTTTGCTAGGGGTTTCAGGCGGGAGAATCTCCAGATCAGAAGGTACTTTGGGTTGGAGTCTCTGCTATTCATAAAACTTATTCTTGCTGTCTCCACATTCTATCACATTTGTGTTTTCAATTTGAATTCATATATCTGTACCTTTGTCTGAATGTTTTTTATCTGTTTACATGAAATAAATATGAATTGAATTGAAATGAATAGGTGTACAAATGAACAAACTCTCTCAACTGTCAACATTGATTCTCTTCTAGGTGAGCAAGAGTTATCTAGACATAAGCTAGGTACATGTATGACTGCTATTGTGAGGCTTTTGGAATAGTCTACAATACCCACCAAATGCATAGTGTATACAATTCTTTTTAATTTATAATGCAAACCATAGTTGTTTTATAACCCTGCCAGTCCCATCACCTGAAAATACTGTTGATATTTTGCTAGTATGCTTGCCAGTAATGAGAGTTAAACTTTAAGAAATCCTGAAAATGTCAGCAGTCATCAAAGACTGGCAATGCAGGATTTAGCTTAAAGTCTATCAATACCCTGAAAATTTACTTTGTGACATGGAAGAGCATTGTTGTAGTAATGTTTTCTGAAAATATGCGAGTGTAAAGCTCTCTACGAGTAGAAATAATGACAAGAAGAATATTCCAAATTGCACAAAAAAGTGTATGCGTCTTGAATTTAGACTAGTCGACAGGTACTATCGAAAGGCGTTTATCGCACAGATTGGATATTTTCACGTGGATCTTTGTGTGTTGTATACTCACATAAAATTACTTTTGCTTCTGATTAGAACACTAAGAAATTCAGTAAATCACTATTGTGGTCAACAGCTTCCAAACAGCCATTTATTTTAAGTTTAAAATAAAATGTCATACACTTTATCATCATGTCATTGTTCAGTCTCACAGCTGAAGGAACAACTACATCTCAATTTGCTCTTTTGATTGAATTTAGCAGTGCAATAGGTCATAATCGTTTGATGTCTTCTGTTATAAAAGTTATGTGCCTACTAGTTTTCGTGCAATTAAAACTATGTTATCATTTTTGTATCTTGTGCCATGTGCACAAAAGATCCCTACCATGCTGTGCTCAGTCCAGTGAACTCAGGTCTGTTAAAGAGACTACAACTTGTTGCTGTCAAAAGTTTCTTCTTTTTTTCCTTTTTTTTTCAGTTTATAAAGATCTTTTTTCATAGCCCAAACCGGAGTTACTATTCCAGTTGGCTGCTGTGAACACTTTCTCAGCTTTGGCTGTTTTGCTGCAATGGCACAAAAAGTAGGGGAAGGTATGACTCGGTTGTGAGTCAGTCAGGGTTATTAAACAGAGCTTCTGACTGTAGAGAGCAATTGAATACGCTTCACGTAGACCTGTCCAACCCCTGCTTGAGATATATCATGTACTCTTTATGTTACATGTGTTACACCAGGGAGGTGGACAGTGATTAAAATTGTCATTGGTTTACCTGGTTGCCTGATTTGGCACCTTAAGATATACTCCATTTTCAAGTTTGGTCACTATAGGCAATAAAAGAAATTGACTACAATCTTAGAAGTCACAGATTTGGGGGTAAAAAATTATGCTAATGCTAGAAAACGCAATACTGTAATATTCTCTTTTTGTCCTATTTTTGTCTGCTTTTTACTTCGTACATTTAATATTTATGAAATAAAATGTACTCAGTAAAGGCAAGCAGAAAATGTTTTTTTAATTTTAAGGTATTTGTGGCTGTAGTCTCTGCTCAAATTAATGAAATTCTTGGCCCGAGTTGTTTTTATTGCAACTGATAGACAAATTGCCGTACATCATCGATATATAAAAGCACCAGTCAAATTAATAAGTGTTGATAGTACTTTAGTAGACATGATAAAGAGGATAGAACCAATATATTGCATTTGCCTAATTTAGGGGATAGCAGTGTTCTTCATTTTTGACAGATTATGTAAACTATTTATCAAGATGAAGATGGTGGTGTCTGACCTCCTCAAAATATTACACTTAAAATAGATACTTTGAACTTCATATCCAAAGGATTGAGTGAATGCAACAAAATTAGTAGAACACGTCAGTGAAACTTTGAGAAAAAATGAGACAGCTTGTTCAAATCCACAATTCCACATAATTTCTTCTTCTTTTTTTTAAAATACACATTTCCTTGAATCGGTACTGACATATGTTCAGGGTAATATTATTTCCTCTGCCTTCTGAAAGAGCCAAGTCAGATGCTCTATCATTATGCAAAAAAGAATGAAAATATGTTGAATTTTCTTTATATTTTCTGTGTATTGTTCTATGCTTGTGACATCACAAGCTGTAGTAGTCTCCTGATCCAGTGATAGAGGCACTGAAACTTTTGACTGGACTGTCAAATTTCCCTCAAAATTTCACTGTTCTACTGATACTGCTGCATTCATTCTATTCTTATATCTATGAAGGTGAACTTGTCCTTTAAGGCACTATACAGAGATGCTTGCTCCATTCATAACATTCAAATTTGAACTATTTTGTTATTGGTTATCCGTAGTATGACAGATATCCCTCCTTTCTTCTTTGGCACAGACACGGTGTTCGACTTGACAATCCTTTACATGTCAGATGTCATCAACTGGTGCGAATACCTCTTCGATATCTTCAACCCCTTTGATGTCTACTTGCAGTCAGAGGAGATCACTGAGTTTCCCACGCACGAGAACACCATCCAAAACATTTGTAACTCGCGGGTACAGGTGCTTATCATTTCTCCCAAGTTTATCGAGACGGCCACGGCGCAGATCTCGGAGATCACTGGCCGGAACTCGGTGGTGGGGCTCCTGTGTGGTGTGGAGGAGAGTGAGCTGGTTCGGCTCAAGGATAGGATACCGGGATATGGTCACTGGCGCCTCGTGGATGCCAGAGATGGACCCCGCTGCATCACCGGCACTACCTTGGACGTAGTGGACGAAATGATCAAGCAGGCTGAAATGGCCGAGTATCACAGTCAGGGTGGAAACCCGGACTCAGACTTGTACCTGCCAATGGGCCCAGCTGGAGGCACTAACGATAGTGTGTACACTCCCATGGGTGGAAAGAAAGGTCACTATGTTCACATGGGAGGAGGTGGAGGTAAGCCGTTTCAATCTTTTTCTGTATTCTCAAGCCAAAATACACATCCTTATCATTTGTGTGTCCTCTGACATTGCCACATTTCATGCACAAGACCAATTTATTAAGCTGTTTTACAATTTGTTTTAACCCTTATGACAATATCAAATAGATATTATAGTCATACAAGTATGGGACTCCTGAAATCCCCCCCCCCCCCAAAAAAAAAAAAGAAAACAGAGAAAATGAGAAGAAAATAGAGCAACAGGATTTGGAATTAATTAAAACTGTTTGTTTTGTACTCCCTGACAGCTTTATTCTTGTCTTTTCTTTGCTTTGCCTGAAATGGTTTATCATCGCTGGGGTGACAGACCTTGTTATCTCGATTAATTTCAATGGTAAAAATCACTCTTGTGGATTAATTGTCCTAGCTGTCTTACCCCAAAATGAAGCTACCATGATATGTCAAAGGAAAAATGATCCCTTTTGTTAAAGTAATTTAGCTGCGGTGTTTTTTTTTTTTGCTTTCCAAAATGCTAACGTTTGTGAGATATGAGGTTTTGTCGCCCGAACAGTAGTTACATTCACACGCTGTTCCAAAACTTTAAGTTTAGGTCGAAAACTCGCTATGATTAGCTTGCAGTTCAGCGGCGTGTGGATGCACTCGAAAGTTAGCAATCTTTAAGTTTAGTCAATGATTAGAACCACAAGATATCTTAGGGTTTACGCTCTATCCACGAGCTGTGGGGGGGGGGGGGGTCCCCACTCGTAGTTTCACTCTGTGTGGACACAATAATCAAGGGGCTTGTGAGTTAGCGTGAGCCTCGCTTCTCGTTCGCTTCTGGGTCAACCTCCAGTTGTGCTATTTTGTATGGGCATAAGGTCATAGCGAAGTCTCTGCACTTCCAGTATACCGGTAATCATTGATCGGGATTCACTCATAAGTTTTATCTTAAAGTTTAGGTGCACGTGTGAACTCGCATCGTGAATTCATGAAACTTGGAGCTAATCATCAACAGTTGAGTTTTCGACCTTAACTTCAAGTTTGGCAACTGCATGTGAACGTAACTACTGTTATGATTGTTCATGAACAAGTAGAAAAAAGTTGTTTTATGATTGTTTTGAAGAACAATATATATTATATGTTATTATCCTCATGACTTCTCACTTTGAGTGGTCACAATGAGATTCAGTATTATGTAACTTTGTTCATGTACCTTGTAGATGTTCTATTTTTATCCAATTGTTACTCTGTGCTGATATTTCTATGCTGTGTTCACACATTCAAGTTGAGTTCACGTTTCACTCTTCTAAAGCAGTCTGGTATTTGTTCATTGGTTTATTTGATTTTTATCTGATGCATTAAATGATGGCCATCTCTCCACAACAGTGCATTTTGATTAGAAAAATAATGCTTTCACTTGAATATGATTTGGTATGCTCTGAGCCAGATATGCAATTGATTTATGATGGTGTATATCGTTGACAGTCATCCGTACCATCATAGCATATCCCGATTTTCGGTCAGATGTTCAATTTTGAGATTTTCAGTCATTTCGGTAGTGGACATTCCGTTGTTCATAATGTGAAATTTTCAGTTTTGAATTTGATGCAATTTTTGTGTAATTATGACTTTTATAAAGTCTTGTCATTTCATTTTGTTCATTTCCCCATCTTACAGGCGCACGTGTAAAAAAAAAACAGCGACATGCCATCCTCTCCTATTTTATACAACAGTTCAAATGACCATAAACAATGCGCACAGTCAAGCAAAATGTTATATATCGGGTGCATTGACTTTGCGCGTAATATTAGTGGTATACAATGGTTCGTTGACTGCAAGTACTGTGCGCACTGTCAACAAAACTGTCGTAAACATGGTAAATGACAATGGTGTTAGCAAGCTGAAAAAGCAAGTACATGAGGCTCCCTTGCGATTTTTTGCATAATTTCTAAAAATACAATTTGATGAAAACACCACTCATTAGAGTAAGAATTAAAGTCTGACGTATTTCAAAAATGATAGGAAATGCCTGGCATAAAAGTGTAGCAGTCATGATTGAAAAATGAGTAAACTTCAAACATGATTCTCAAATCTCGAAATATTATTCTTACATGAAAATTGTGTATAGATACGACGGTTCGGATGACTGCCGACGATATGTACCGTACTTAATTAGTAACAAATTTGTTCCTTCACATCATGTACAGCTGTTACAGAGGATCACTATCTTGAGATGGGTGGTAAGTAAATCCTGTAATATATGATCTTGTTCCTTCCTTTATTTTCTCTCTAAAATATGTTTTATGTAAACAGAATGCATGCTTCACTGCAAATGTTACCACAATAAGTTTTTCATATAATTTTTTACCTTGAATAGGTTTGGGAACAGTATATTGCTTTTGTGCTTTGAGCAGTTTTTTTATTTGTGAGTTTTGATTACCCGTTAAGTTTGACATTATCACAGAATACAATATTTTCTCTTCAGTTCTGGTACTTTCTGGCTATAACAAAAATTTCTTTTTTGCTGTTGTTGTTTCCAGAAGTGAATCCATTGCATTCAAAAAGCTGCCAGCATTTGTGGAGTGAAAACAGAAAAGAAATCAAAGAAACAGATCAATAAATATTCCAACAGAGTAGTCAAATTTGACTAAAGGGAAATTATTTGTTACTCACATATATAGAAAATACTATGAAAACAAGAAACACCATGCAATAAAATTGAACATTCCATCTCGATGCTATAGTATTTCATTCACTGAAAATAAAAGTTGAGCATCCTAGCTATGGTATCATACAACCAATACTCTTCCAAGTTTCATTGCTTTGTTCCTTGATTCAATACTGTTTCTTCTTCTATTGATACAAACTTATCATTGGGATATCTCAGCCAAACTTCAGGGAACTCCACTATCTATTCAGCCTTTATTAATTTAGTGAATAAATTATGAATGTTTTTGATACAGGATAATGTTATTTTGATTGTGTACATCACTGTCTTATCTTTCTTTTTCTTTTTAAAATTTTGCAGTAATTGCTGCATTTTATTAATGATGTTATGTTGTTACCCCATTTCTTCCTTATTTCGGTTACATCTTCTAAAATACACCCTGCCTTCTTGCATGCCATCCGTCACCATGGTTACAGGCCAATTAGTGTACGAGGAAATGCATGGTAAGGATACAGTTGCTGTCATTTTACAATCAGCATTTTTGCAATCGCATCTCTCCACCTTCAGTGCATTAAGTTTCGAACAAATACATTATTTTCATTATCGTCAACCATCAGATGTGTCCTTGTACATAATCATGAACAAATACGAACCAGTTTGATAGAGGTACCAAAATAATTACAATGAATTGTTAATCAGTTCATACTGTAAAATGGGTATGAATTTTAAGTGGTATTTTCACAATATTCTCTTGTGTAATTTCTTGTGAGAAATTTGCTATTCTCTGATCGTCAAAGAAAGAGAGAGATCCTTTCCATTCTGCCTGTAACCCATTTTATGCTCTGACTGTTTGAACTTGCTTTGTTTGCATGTGTACATGATTTGAAGTTGATGGGACTGTACAAAGGATGAGCAGTAGTTCTGCACATGTGCACGAACCTTCTATAAGTCACAGTCGTGATAATATCTGCAAATTTGTTAGACAAGAATGCACAATGATTTTCGATATGTGTATTTATCCACTTTCCTGTTTTGTACTATTTTGTCTATGTACCTCCCACAATGCACTTTGAATGGCTACATTGCATGCAACTGCACAGAGCATGGGCAAGACGAATCCCATTACCTTGATATGGATGGTAAGAGATGTTTTCTGCACCTTTTTTAAGATGCTGATATACATGCAATAATTTCTGTTCCCCCAGGCAATTGCATTGTTTTAGCATTGACCTAATGTTTAGAACTTTAAACTCTATCGACATCATATACATATGTATCATCTACAACCGTCATAATGTGTGGTATATGTGGAAACATCAATGAAGACTTGATAGAATTAGAATTACCAGTACTGGGCATGTGTACTTCATAGTAACTTCTTTGTTTTCTTACTTTACTACTTCTCAAAGACCTCCCTACATACTCATTATGGTTTAGAAAAACTCTGTTGTGTAAAATAGGTCAATGCAGGTAAAAATACAAAGGTCAGAAATAAGAAAGAAAGAAAAAAAAAGTAAAAAAAAACTGTGCGGCATCCTTTTTTTATGATAACAAAGCTTCATATTAATGGTTAAATATGGGTCACAATTATCATATCTTGAGTGTGAAAAGAAGGTAAGTCAATTCTGTTTGTATGAGTACAAGCGGCATTACAATTACATCATTCATCATATCAAACTACTTTGTTTGAGTCATGTCTGAGATTTGGCTTGGATTATACATAATGGACATGAGCTGCCTTCTCTTGAGAAACTGACGTTGCACACAAATCATTTCACACCACTTCACTGGGCCATGGCTGTTGAGATAACTTCATGTCAATCATCAGAAGGAGAACTTTTAATATGGATTAACTATGATGTTCCAAAGCTCTTGCCTGTCACCGAGTGACCCTCTATTGGCAACCATTTGTGATTTTACTTCTCACTCACTCATTCTGTCCCTCTCTTTTATTTTTTATTTTGTTGTTGCTGTTGTTGTTTTTCTTTTGCTTTTTGAATAAATTTCCACCACCATGTTCATGTGACTTGTATGTACAATTTACAACACCAAAACAAATCTGACTGTGGAGGGTAAGATATCATCTGCTGTACTGCACTGAAGACCTGAGTAGTATCACGTACTGAAGACCTGAGTAGTATCACAAATCACTTTTGATGCATGATGAGGGACAGTTGTTTCCTTTTGCTTTTTTAATAAATTTCCACTGCCATGTTCATGTGACTTTTAGAGGTATGAACAATACCATTTAAACAAATCTAACTGCCTAGATGAGGACAAGATCATCTACTGTATGATACTATCACATTTGATGCATGATGAGGGACAGTTTTACCCAGCTCATTCTCTTATTGCTCCTCTGGGTTGTCCTATGTTTGTGTTTTATAGCAGACTAGCAAGGCATTGATCCCTTGGTAAAGTTTGCACACATGCAATGTAATTGAGGTGTGAATTTTCACAACTGCTGATCTGTAATTTAACAAATACTTCATTTGTAGAGGGAGACAAATTGAAGAAAATTCACACCTCAACCTTCACCCCTCTGATTAATATTCTCATATTTACAATTGGTGTAATTGTCCATATGAGAAAGTTTGTTGTCGAGCCGACCGGAAGTGAGGGGAGACTAAGGGGTCACCTGCGGCGTCCGTCCGTCCGTCTGTCGTCCGTAACGCCACAAAAACTTGAATAACTCTCTACTGAGGACTTCAATTTCAATCAAACTTGGAGGGAAGAGTGGTTATACAAGTGACACATTTTACTTAACATGAAGGTCACCTCAAGGTCAAAGGTCACAGGCAGGGGGTCAACAAACTTTAGGGCCCAATGTTAAGTTTTTACAGCGCATTTCGATTATGGCTCATAACTTTTGATGTATATGTCCGCTTGTGACCAAACTTGGTTTAATAGTAGATGACCCTTGGGGAGTTGAAGGTCACCACAAGGTCAAAGGTCACAGACAGGGGTTAACGTACTTTTAGGGCCCAATGTTAAGTTTTTACGGCGCATTTTGATTATGGCTCATAACTTTTGATCCCTATGTCCGTTTGTGACCAAACTTGGATGGTAGATGTCCCTTGGGGAGTTGAAGGTCATCACAAGGTCAAAGGTCACAGACAGGGGTAAACAAACTTTTAGGGCCCAATGTTAAGTTTTTACAGCGTGTTTCAATCATGGCTCATAACTTTTCATCCCTATGTCCATTTGTGACTGAACTTGGATGGTAGATGTCCCTTGGGGAGTTGAAGTTCATCACATGGTCAAAGGTCACAGACAGGGGTCAACAAACTTTTAGGGCCCAATATTAAAGGACAAGTTCACCTTCATAGACATGTGGGTTGAGAGAATGCAGCAATATTAGTAGAACACATCAGTGAGAGTTTGAGGAAAATTGGACAATCCGTTGAAAAGTTATGAATTTTTGAAATTTCTGCTCAGTCACGACTGAATGAGAAGACTACTATAGCTTGTGATGTCACATGTGTGCAACTTTATAAAGAAAGAATAAAGAAAATTCAACATATTTCCATTTTCTCGCATAACAAAAGAACACTCAACTTCTCTCTTTCGGGAGGCAGGGGGAATAAAATTATTACCCCTAACATACGTCAGTAACAAGTCGAAGAAATGTGCACTTTATTCAAAAAGTAAAGTTTTGTGAAATTCTCTTTTTATTTTCCTTATATCGTTGTACGCATGTGACATCATACACAGTAGTAGTCTTCTCATCCAGCAGTGATTGCGCAGACGCTTTAAAAATTCATAACTTTTGAACGGATTGTCCGATTTTCCTCAAACTTCCACCGATGTGTTCAGCTAATATTGCTGCATTCTCTCAATCCTTATGTATATGAAGGTGGACTTGTCCTTTAAGTTTTTACGGCACGTTTCGATTATGGCTCATAACTTTTGATCCCTATGTCCGTTAGTGACCAAACTTGGCTGGTAAATGTCCCTGGGGAGTTGAACTTCCGGGAGTAAGAAAAACATTAATTTATTCTACGCAAATGGGCGAGACACATTTTGGCACTTGCCGTGTTTTATATTAATCTTGTCATCACATCTTGTCATTGTGGTGATATAGAAGAGAGTATGAGAGAAGTACCCAGTGCAAGTAATAGTGTGCTCAGGAAATTTCTAAAAAGAAAAAGAAAACAAAACAAAAACCCAGAAATGTAGTTAGGTAAATCTGAAGTAACTCCATTCAGTTTCTTCCACTGAATACTAAACCTCAGATTTTTTCTCTTTTTTTTTTGGGGGGGGGGGGGGAGGTCAGTGGAAGAAATAGGAGGGGGGTAATTAGATAAGGAATAGTTTCCTCAGGATGCAAGAGGTGATATTGACACAGAATGTGTCATGTCAAATGGAAGTTGTGAAAGATTCTCCATTCTCAAAAGTGTCATTTACATCTATGACAATGTGTGAACGAGAGCTGTGATTTTGTGCTGTGTTTTACCACAGCTCCTGTGAACACCACTTGTATATCATGGGAGACAGGACAAACTGCGCAGGCAGAAAAAAAAATCACACATACACACATACACACAAATCATTGTCTCTCTGTGCCAATTTGTTTGTTGTTGTTGTATTTTCTTATCTTGTTTTCAGTTGTGAATACGACATACAAGTATGTCACCATACTTGTTCTGCCTGAAAACAATGATAGGTCTTTAAACCACATCATATTTCTATGATAATAGGAACTATATGAAGTTGTTAGCAGTTCTTTGAGATTGTGAATGTATCGATCAGTGGTGGATTTGGGGGGCGGGGGTTGCAGAATTCCTGGATCCACCCATGGGGATGAGGGGAAATGAAGTAACCAGTACAAAGTATGCGGAGCTTTACCATGTGCAGTAAGAGTAAGAGAGGTTTCTTTGAGACATCAAGCACAGATCCCGAAATGTGTGGGACCACAGTTTCTTGAACTGAACTTGGTATCCACAGGTGTATGAAAAATCTGCTCAATGATAAATAGGATAAGAATTTGTTGTATTGATATTCTTTCTCATGTTATAACAGACATGTAGCTATTTAACATTAAAAACCATTTATCTATTCAAATTTTATTTTGTTAATGAAAAATGGGCTTCATGATCTTTTGTCACAGAATGTGTTAAAAGATATTGAAATGTCTGTTGAAATGAAAAAATATTCAAAGGGCTTTGGTTGAAAACATATGAATCATATGATGTTTGTTTTCTTTATTTTAATAGCCTCAGTAAAAACCTCAGTAAAAGATGAGCATGAAGAGCTGTACTTGGAGTTTGACTCGGGTAGGGTATTTATATTGATTTCATTGGCTTCAAGTAATGTATGCTGGCTACGCAGCTGCATGTGTAAATTATGCAATAATAATGGTCATTATAATCCTCAAGCCTTTCTTTTTTTATTTTTTTTATTACAGTTCTAAAGCAAAACTCAGAATGCTTATGATATAGAGCTCATATCTAAGAAGTTGCTATATCTACCGCCATTATGCGTTTGGGCTGCTTGGAATTGCATATTATAATGGATTTAAAAAAATTGGGTGAAAATGCATGCATTATACCATATTTCATTGCTAAGTAAATCAGCTTCAAATTTGTATTTTGAAATAAAAAAAAAACATACACAGATATAGAACTGTGCAAAGGTATTTTCTTTTTCAAAGGTATATCAATGTCATGAAGCTGCTGACATATAAATCATATATCATACAACAGATATTATGTAGAAATAAATACATACTTTGATTTATACAGAGATGAATGAAATAGTTACATGATTTATGTGGCATTTGTTTTACTACAATGATTTTAAAAAAGACAAATCATGTGTCCTGTTACACATGCATGAACTACATTTGTTTTATAACCATATTTTGTTTTAAACATTAGCATTCAAGACAATTGTCCAAAAGTTGCAGGCTGTAGAAAAAAAATATATATGTACTTTTGCATTTGGTTTCATTTCAGTTTGGAGTTTTATGTTTGTGATTGTAGCTTTGTTTGCCACAGGTGCTTCAATGTTAGGGGATCTTTGCAGTTCATATGATGATTCAAATTTAAGAATATATTTTTGTGTTGTTTTTTTTTTCAGGGGGGAAAGAGAAAGAAAGAGAGAGAGAGAGAGAGAGAGAGAGAGAGTATTTGTATATATTGTCCCCCCCCCCCATTTAGTTTGAATTTGACTTCCACAATTTAGTTTTTCATATTTGCATGTTAGTAGTTTACAATAAGTATATATATCTTATGCCGAGTATACACCATGGCCTATCATTTTCAAGTTCATAATCATTCACAATGGCGCAAAAGCACTTTGGCTGTGGATTACTGTATATGCCGTATATTTCACGAGGTTCATATTTTCATAAATTTTGTGAGCTGGATGCTATTCACAAATTTAAATCTCACAATTTTGAAAACATGCCAAAGATATCAACTGTGATCCTGCCATAAGTATGATGTGTATGGCTTGCATACATTCCTCCATTCAGTACTGTACTCCAGGATCGCAAATTTAACCACTCACAAAATTGTCACGAAGTCATGATTCATGAGAAATCAGACTCGCTAAATATTATGGCATATACGGTACCTGCTTATATCAATTTCTAATGCTGTTAATACATGCAGTATATGCACAAAGTATGTGGCTCCGTGTCATAGGTTTATGTGAGGTTTTATGTGCTTGTGAAACAAATTTTGTGATCATGTTTAATCATGTTTTTGTGGGGTAATGAACTTTATTCTGAAGGTTCATTAACCTGAAAATTGATAAGGTCCATCATTCCAAAGGTTTGTTAATCCAAAACACACAAGTTCCATCTACCAATACAGTAAAGGGTTTTATATGTATAGGGTTCATTAATCCAAACATTTGTGGCATTATTCAGAAGGTTCATTAACCTGAAGAAGGAAATAAGATGTGTTCATTCAAAAATGCAAAAAAAAAAAAAAAAAAAAAAATCGGTGTGTAAATAGACTCCTCACTGGATGACTTCACAAGTTAAAGAAAAAAAAAACCCCTCAATGATACTATTAACTCATTTTATGCCAGGGACTTTAGACAATGTATTAAGCACTTCAGAGTTATCTGTGCCATTCAGCACTCAAAGCATAGGAAGGGTTAAACTATTTTTGCAGTAGCTTGAACCATATGTCGGAGAGCAAGTTATTTGAAACAATTTTATTCAAATATTTAAAGGTATTTGAAATGTTTGAATGCCCATACAAGGCTTTACTCGAAAGTTGTAGGCATTTGTGTACAATAAAATTTCAAGATAAAAATTGTGCCAATATATTTTGCGTCTGATTTCCTATGACAATTACATTTTGTAATGGTTGTAATTGAATCACTTCACAAGTCAGAGCACATTGGCAAAACAGCTTTTGTAGTAGTTTTTACTGTACATCAGGAATGCTTGTTAACTAAGGGTCAAGACTTGGAACATATCACTTGGCAGATGAAGCCACATCGGTCTTTCATTGCAAAAATCAAGTTCCACTCATTGAAACAAATCATTTGCACAGCTCTACTAATTGAAACTATACTAATTGTTATATTGCCCAAGTAATGCTTGCGCTAAGCTTTTTGTGCCTGTACCTGATATATTGAAAAAACAAAAACAAAACAAAGCTGAACTGGGGAGTGCACTAAAGATAGATGTCATATATCTTACACAACAGCTGAGAGAATGTCAATCACTGTATTTTTGTCTCACTCTTTCATGGAATTGTGGATAATGAAGCCTTATTTTCATAAGCACTGCACAATGGTATTTGGTGGATCCTGTTTGAAGTTATAGATATTTTATAATTGTAATGGGAGTTGCCTAAGTCAAATCTCACAGTGGGACAAAAGTATTGGAATATGAAAGGTATGGTAATGATATCCAACTGAAATTTATTACTACTATATGAAGGTATGCTTCACCTTTCACTCAGTAGGGAAAATTCCTGACGAACATAATATGTGTGAGACACTTTTGTGTCTGAATTTCTCTATGGTATTCCTTCTTTTCTCGCTTTCTTTCTTGCTTTCTGACTGTCTGTCTGTCTGTCTATCTATCTCTCCCTGCTCTGTTATTGATGGCCATTACCTGTCACATCTGCAATTCATCCTTTTCTTCCACTCTTCCGTCCTCCTCCACATTCTCCTTCCTTCGTAGAAGTGAAAGAGCCGAGTGAATCATTCTACCTTGACATGAATGGTAAGATTGACAGCATCAGAATTTTTAGACTCTTAACTCCTAACACCATGTACTTTTCCTCTTATATTGCTGATCTTTTTTTTTCCAACTTGTCAAATCAGCAGGTTGAGTACTTGATCCTGATGCAAAGAGAAACACTCAGTTTATGTCAGAGTGCATTATCATTAAAAAATGAATCTTCTGAATTCATTGTTAGGACTTCACAGGTGAATTCCTGGTTACTCGTTCTTAGCACACCAAGTGCATATTAAGCTACTAATCTTTATGTTGGAAAATGGTGAGTGATATTTGTGCTCCCTGTAATAAGATTGAGTCCTTAGGAACTCAGCTCATTTGGGAATACGGAGATTGTTGTAAATATAGGTTTTCCTGGCCAATGTCATCGTTTTGTCATTCAATTTCATATTAGAAGCATTTATTCTAACCAAATGTGTCATTCAAAATAGTTTTTCATTGTTAAAATCAACTATTGTGGCAACTCCTTTGCACATTTGTGCATTCTAATTATTGAATGCTCGTACATTTTCAGCAGTGGTTATTCAAATTTGCCTCAACCTGTGGGTAGCTCAGTTTTAAGAAATTGGCCAGGAAACCCAGATACTATATTTCATGCTGTATGCACCTTTATATCGTTGCAATTGCGAAAAAAAAAAAAATAGAAACTTAATCTTCTATCGGGTTTGAATGAATGCTTATTTTAAACAACTTTAAATGTTTTTCCAGTGAATACTACCAAACCGGAAGAGCTCTATGACACTCCAAAAGGTAGTGTATCACTGATTTTGATCAGATTTGGAAGAAATGGAAATATATCTAAGAATATGCTTGTCATATACTCATTCTCATCATTAGTGGAATGTAATTCACTAGCTAATCAGCCAATTCTGGATTTAAATTCATTCATTCTTTCATTTATTTTTTTCATTTTCAACAGAAACATATAGATATTTTACAGAAATTGATTACATAAATTTCATTATAATACATGATAAAGGATAAGTTTACAAAATATTGTAAGTATACAGAAATGCTGGAAATGGGTAGGAACGCTAAAAAGCAGTGCTTGTAGGGTGCATCCCCCCCCCCCCCCACAAACACACACGTCATACAACAAATTATTTGATTGATAGACTGATATACATAAAAAGAGGAATAACAAGAGAACTTGAAATATGGAGACCTATAACTAACCTAATTAACCCAAAACAAACACCCTGGACAAATCCCTACACTTAAGTCACTGTCATACAGGAAGAGAGAGAGAGAGAGGGAGAGAGAGTGTGTGTGTGTGTTTGAGAAAACTTATTACATGGTGTGAAGATAAAAGACAAAAAGGGATAGAAGAAGACTATAACAAAACAAGAGGTAGTGGATGGTTGGAGCCACTCAGCAGTGATTGCTTGGTTTTAGCAGAAAATAAAGTTGAATTTTCCAGTTCTTTGCAACCATTAAAGCATCGGCACAATTTTACAATTTCATAATGTTAATATACGTAATATTAATTTTCATGATGAGATTCAGATAGATTCTTGTAAATGTTCAAGATTTTTTTCTTGAAATTATTCTTAAAGGTACTTAAACTTGGGGACGCCTTTAAACTATCACAGTTTCTAGATTTAACAATCTTTATTTTTGTTTTACATACATGAATGAACTTTGACCATTACAACCATACTACTTGGGTAGCTACTACAATAATCATCCAAGGTTTTTTTTCATAGTTATCATTTCAGCAGTGCATTCCTTGTTGCAATTATTTAAAAAAAGAGAAAGAAAAAAACAAACTTCATCTTCTTTTTGGTTGGAATGAATGTTTATTTTAAACAACTTTAAATGTTTTTCCAGTTAATACTACCAAACCGGAAGAGCTCTATGACACTCCAAAAGGTAGTGTATCACCAATTTTAATCAGATTTGCAAGAAATCAAAATATGTATAAAACTTAGGCTTATCATCTACTCATTTCCATCATTAGTGGAATGTAAATCACTGGCTGTTCAGCCATAAGTTCTACATGTAACATTCTTTACTTATGTTTTACATAAATGAATGAACTTTGACCGGTACAACCATAGTACTTGGGTAGCTACTTCAGTAATCACCCAAGGTTATTTCGCATAGTTATCATTTTGCCAGTGCAGTCCTTCCCCTTGTTCAGACGCAAGCCAGTTTATACCAAAACTCGATAAAGAAACGACATATAAAGAATTATCGTATAGCCAGCGGACCGTTCGGACGCTAATCTCAACTGTTCTGGAAAACGTTGTATAGATGTGCAGTTTCTCACTGCGCATGCTGTTGTGGTCATAAGTAACAGGTATAGGGTCACCTTTCATGTGCACTCCCATTAAGCCCCGCCCAGTTATACCGTTCTATATGGTCGCCATACGTTCAGACGCATAATGGACATGATGGAATGCTGATATGTTATTGAGTTCTGACCATCGTTTCGTTATACGTTGTTTCGTTAGTCAGTGTTCAGACGTATAAACTCATCGTATAGCTATACCATTCTAGTATAATTTTTTTTTTTTTGCGTCTGAACACCCTGCTTGTTGCAATTGAAAAAGAGAGAGAGAGAGAGAAAAAAAAAAAACTTCTTCTTTTGGCTTTGAATGAATGTTTATTCTAAACAACTTTAAATGTTTCTCCAGTTAGTACTACCAAACAGGAAGAGCTCTATGACACTCCTAAAGGTAGTGTATCACCGATTTTAATTAGATTTGCAAGAAATCAGAATATGGATTGAAAACTAGGCTTATCATGTTCTCATTCTTATCATAAGTAGAATGTAAGTCACCTGCTAACCAGCAACAAGTTTGTACATTAAATTTTCTTTACTTTTGTTTTACATACATGAATAAACTTTGACCATTACAACCGTACTAATTGGATAGCTACACTTGTACTTCAGTAATCACCCAAGGTTATTTCTCATAGTTATCATTTTGCCAGTGCACTCCATATATTCTGTTTTGTCCCACAATAATTTATTGCTGCGTGCAAAGTTTTGATATACATGTACTTCATATCATGGGTTAAAGATTAAAATACCTATCTGTATGCTTGTTTATTTTGCTGAACAATGAAAAATTAAAACCCAATGAGCAGCATCTAACTAGTTTAAAACAACTAAGTTCATGAAATCAGCACTAAACTAGTATTGCTCAGACCACTTCTAAGCTTGTAATGCTGTCATTCCTACTATCACTAATCCTACCACTACTATACCACTTCTCCAACTGCTATTGTCACAAGTACCATTGTACCTATAATCATACATAGTACCCATTTCTTCCTATCTTGGACACACTGTATACCTCTATACAACAAAGACTGAAGAATCGTGAGGACGAAGTCCCCCCCCCTCCCCCCCCCCCCCAAAAAAAAGGTTCTTGCTGTTAGTGGAGACATAATTGCTGTCTCTCACTCTATCATTTTTAGATGAGGCCAAAGTGTTTGTGGGAGGGGTTAAGAAGGGCATGAAGTGTCTCCATGAACCTATACCCACTAATACTTCTCACAGTCCAGTCAATGCAGCCTAGAACCCCATTTTTGATTTATACACAAAGTCAGCCCAGGAGTGCACCTGAAGTGCTTTGACTTCTGCCCCTCTGTATGTATGTTCATTCAGAGAATCACTGCTTGCATAGATCTCATGCGAAGTGGCTGAGAGGGGCATAACTGTCAAGGTGGCATTCAAGTGGGCGAGAACTTCTAACATTTAACTTGCATGCACAGTTAGCGCCATATTTCACTTCATACAGGAGCACTCTCAATTGATGACCATTTATACAGAGTTTAGGATATTTCAGGAGCACTCCTGAGCCTAGGCTTGGGAGGGGTGTAACTTTATAGTGCTCCAGGTCCTGACTGTTTGTTCATGCAGAGCTCAGAGGGGCTCAGGAGTGCTCCAAATGCCCTATATAAATGGGGTGTAAGTTGTCTTATTCCCCAAGTGTACACAAGCTGGTTGGTATTTGTCTGCTTCATGTTGTTTTTTGTTTGTGCAAGAATTGGATAACATTGCTTCTTTACAGTTCTCATTTTGAGGCATAGGTGTGAACAAAGTTTTGCACTCTAGTGTTTAAAAAGAAAGAAAGAAAGAAAGTGCCATCTTTGAATGGAGTCTTGCAACAATTAATTAGACTTACCCATTTGATGACTTACAAATGTATAACTCTGATGTCAAATGACTGTGTGACTTGTGTGAGATATGATTGGCTGTTTATTACTGACCATCTCATTATATATATCATATTGTGCTTTGCTTGATAAGTTATTTGAAAATGTTTTATTCAGTTGAAATGCTTCAATGCCTCAAGGCTTTACTGCACAGTTAAATTTTCATGTAGAGTAGAATTTCAGGATGAAATTTTGTTAATGTATTTTGCAACTGATTTCCTATGTAATGGCAATCTCAATTTGTAATTGAATCACTTCACAAGTCAGAGAACATTGGCAAGACTGTTTTATAATAGTTTTTACGATACATCAGAGAACATTCTGAGAATGTGGAATGTTTATGTGTAACTAAGAGTCAAGACATGAGACATATCAGTCATGTGGCAAATGAAGCCACATCCATCTTTCATCACAAAAATCAAGTTCTACTTATGAAACAAATCATTTGAACAGCTCTACTAATTGAAACTATATTAATTTTTATATTGCCAAAGTAATGTTTGCACTAAGTTTTTGTGCATGTTCTTGATATATTAAACGACAAAGCAAAACAAAACTGGAGAGTGCACTAAATATGTATGTCATAGATCTTCAACAATGGCTTAGAAAATATCAATCACTGTATTTTAGTCTCTCTCTCTCTCTCTAATGGAATTATTTTGTGCATGTTGAAGCCTCATTTTCATGGGAGTTTGTGTCTATTGACTGGTAAGAAAAGACTGAATGTGAAGCATAAGAAATGTGAGGTAGTGGTCACTGCACCACAAAATAGACTCCATTTATTTTGAAATTGCAACATTTGAATTTAAAGTCATACAGCAAAGGTTGATGCATAGATGAAGCACTCCAAACTGAAAATGACTGGAACTTTTACTACCAGAAGTATCTAAACAACATAGAATGAGGAATTTAAAGAATCTCTCACTGCTGAGCCCAAGAAAATGTTTTTGTTTTGTTTTGTTTTGTTTTGTTTTGTTTTGTTTTGTTTTGTTTTGTTTTGTTTTGTTTTGTTTTAAAGCTAGAATTTGGCACTGGCTTGTTTTAAAGCACTGCCTCAGGATATCTTGTGGATCCTGCTTGAAGTTTTTGTAGATATTTTATAATTGTAATGGGAGTTGACTACGTCGAATCTCATAGTGGGACAAAAGCATTGCAATATGCTCCACTTTTCACTCACTAGGGAAAATTCCTGACAAACAAAATGTATGTCAGACAATTTTGTGTTTGAATTTCGCTGTGGTATTCCCTCTTTTTCTCTTTCTTTCTGTCTGTCTGTCTGTCTTTCTTTCTTTCTTTCTGACTGTCTGTCTGTCTGTCTATCTATCTCTCATTTTAACCCTGCTCTGTTATTGATGGCCATTACCTGTCACATCTGCAATTCATCCTTTTCTTCCACTCTTCCATCCTCCTCCGCATTCTCCTTCCTTCGTAGAAGTGAAAGAGCAGAGTGAACCATTCTACCTTGACATGAATGGTAAGATTTACAGCATCAGAATCTTTACACTAACAACTGTTTGTATCAGTGGGAAAGTGGTATGATATCGGCAATTTTTACCTTAGCGGTCAAGTGGCAATACCTCACCAGGAACCTTCCCACTTTGATATATTACTGCATTTTTCTCCAACTGGTTAAATCAGAAGGTTGGGTACTTTATCTTGATGCAAGGAGGAAATGGTTTGTGTCAGAGTGCACTATCAATTATGTGTATTTAAAAAAAAAATCCTTTTCATTTATTTTTATTACTTCGCAGGTGCATTCATGGTTATTTGTTCTGTAAAGACCATCAAGTGCATAAGTTACTAATCTTTACATTAGAAAATAGTGAACAATATTTGTGCTCCAAGTAATAAAATTCAGCTCATTTGGGAATACTGAAATTGTTGTAATTATAGGTTTTCCAGCCAATTTCATTGTTTTGTCAATCAATTTCATATTAGAAGCATTCATTCTCCCCAAATGCGTCATTCAAAATTGTTTTTTTTTTTGTCGTTCAAATTAACCATTGTGACAACCTATTTGCAAATTTGCACATTCCAATTCATTTAATGTATGTACATTTTCAGCAATGTTATTCAAATTTGTCTCAACCTGTGGGTAACTCATTCTGAATATTCAAATTGGTATATAGGCAAACAAGTTCATAATAGGAGCATTCAAATTAAATCTGTAAGGTGTCCATTAAAAAAGTACATTACTTGCTCTGTCTGTCAAGTTGAAAAACATCTATTATGTGGATCACACATGTAGATGAAAGTAGATATGTAAAATGAAGATCACAAAAACAATATGATGATCATGATGAAAATAAAGATGTAAATTAATGGTCACAAAATGAACGTACTTGTCAATCATGATAAAGGAAGGATTGATATTGAAGTTTACTTTAATTGTTGAGCAAAAAAAAAAAAGCTGTTTAGATGAAAAAATTATGATCATAATGATAAAATTGGAGATAAAATAGGAAAGTCATATTCAATGATTAAATGCACAAAATCACTCCTTGCTTATATGTGTGAATTACAAAACCAAATGCTCGGTTGTGAAAATCGATCGCTCAAAAATGAAATTGAATGTGCTCTTAAGTGCATACCCAGCCCATCACACTGATTTGAGTACGCAATGTTGGAAATTCATAAACAAACACAAAATTTAATGCTTACATTCAAATTTGAACTGTATGACCATTGATTTGGGTGCCTACAAAACAAATTTGAGAACACTAAACATGAAATTTTGTTTGATCAGAGTCGCTACACCAAACTCAAACATATGAATGCACATGAAATGAAAAAGAATGACAATATTATGATATTGGCCAGGAAAGCGTAAATTCTTATTTCATGCAGTATGCACCAGCATAATGTTGCAATTGCCCCCCACCCCCCCCCCAAAAAAAAAAAAGAGAGAAACTTCATCTTCTTTTGGGTCTGAATGAATGCTTTTTTTAAACAACTTTAAATGTTTTTCCAGTTAATAGAACCAAAGTGGAAGAACTCTATGACACTCCAAAAGGTAGTGTATCACCAATTTTAATCAGATTTGCAAGAAATCAAAATATGTATTAAAACATAGGCTTATCATCTACTCATTTTCATCATTTGTGGAATGTAAGTCACTTGCTAAGCAGCCACAAGTTTCTACATTGAATTTTCTTTGCTTTTGTTTTACTTACATGAATAAACTTTGACCATTACAACCATATTACTTGGATAGCTACACTTGTACTTCAATAATCATCCAAGGTCATTTCTCATAGTTATCATTCTGCCAGTGCACTCCTTGTATTCTGTTTTGTCCCAGAATAATTTATTGCTGTGTACAGTACAAAGTTTTGATATACAGTCAACCTCGCGTAAGTCGACATAATCGGGACTGAGCAAAACACGTCGACTTACGCGAATGTCGACTTACGCGTAAGTCGTAAGTCGACATTTTGTCGACTTATAAATGAAAATTAATTTCCCCTGTACAGAGTAAGATTTGGATCACGATGCGGATCGCTACCCAAATCTTACTCCTTTTGCCGCCAAAACATGCCTGCTGACATCAGCAACAATAATGTTTTAGATCATGCATTTAAATCTTGCGCGGGTTAGTAACGACAACGCACAATTCCCAAATCTCTAGAGAGATTTTGAGAGAGCGGGATCGGAAACCTAGGCCCGTTTCTAGACACTTAACGTTTTAAACTTGATTTGAAATGTCAAAGGCAAATTCCCCAAAATTGCATTAAACTTTGCGATTTAAATTCAAGTGCGTTGCTGGGAAGATATGCGTGTGATTTCGCATGATTCTGTCGAGATTATTTTTCAGTGCCGACTGAGTTGAAATATGTCACTAATGTGTGATTTTCCTTCCCTAAAAGTCGCCATATTTGTTCTGCTTAAATTTGTATTGCCATACTCTGAAAATGAATTGTTCTCGCGCTCCGATTCGCAACATTACCGCTCTGTACGGCGCGGGCCCGTCTGAAATAAAAAGAAGAAGAAAAGCTTGTTCATCCGAAAACGACATCTTTCGGACTACTATAACCTTCGTAAAAACAAACCTCTTACCATTGTCGGACTAATTTAACTTTGGACTGAGATTTAAAACTTCGGCATAGCGAACTTTGACAATAATTCGTTATCATTTTTTTCGTTGACATTTTGTGAAGCAGCATGCGTTTCGGTAGTTTGAAACGTGTAAATGTTGCGATGTTTTTCCCCTGCAAGTGCAGACTAAGTTCGGTCACGGCGAAACCGTTACGAAATTAGAAATAATGCGAGCCTTTTCAACAATAACGCATTTCCGTACATTTTTATGTGTTTAAACACAGTTTCTAGTTTCGGACAAGAACCGCAAGTCTTCTCTGCAACGCTCTTGCGTTTTAAATACAGCGTTGCTTGTGATTTGACGGACTTGCATTTGATTTTTAGAGTTGCGTTTAAACGCAATTGAGTTTAAATATCATACAATTTTCTAGTTTTATGATTATCAAACGCAAGTCTTTTCAGCGTTCCGTGTGATTTGATGGACTTGCATTTGATTTTCAGAGTTGCATTTAATTTCTAATTTTGCTTACGAAATGAAAAATAATGCAAGTCTTTTAAACAATAACACACTTCCGTAGATGTTTAGAGATGCGTTTAAACACAGTTTCTTATAGTTTCATACAAAAACCGCAAGTCTTCTCTGCAACGCACTTGCGTTTAAATACAGCGTTACGTGTGATATGATGGACTTGCATTTGATTTTTAGAGTTGCGTTTAAACGCAATTGAGTTAAAGAAAAGTTCCCTACAATTTTCTAGTTTCGTATGATTATCAAACGCAAGTCTTTCAGCATTCTGTGCGATTTGATGGACTTGCATTTCATTTTTAGTGTTGCATTTAATTTGTAATTTTGTTTACGAAATGAAAAATAATGTAAGTCTTTTAAACAATAACACACTTCCGTAGATGTTTAGAGATGCGTTTAAACACAGTTTCTTATAGTTTTGTACAAAAACCGCAAGTCTTCTCTGCAACGCACTTTCGTTTAAAATACAGCGTTACGTGTGATATGATGGACTTGCATTTGATTTTTAGAGTTGCGTTTTAAACGCAATTGAGTTAAAAAAAAGTTCCCTACAATATTCTAGTTTCGTATGATTATCAAACGCAAGTCTTTCAGCGTTCCGTGCGATTTGATGGACTTGCATTTGATTTTTAGTGTTGCGTTTAAACGCAATTGAGTTTAAGTTTCCTACAATTTTCTAGTTTCGTGTGATTATCAAACGCAAGTCTTTTCAGCGTTCCGTGTGATTTGACGGACTTGCATATGATTTTCAGAGTTGCGTTTAATTTCTAATTTTGCTTACGAAATGAAAAAAGTAATGCAAGTCTTTTCAACAATAACGCACTTCCGTAGATGTATAGAGATGTATTTAAACGCAGTTTCTAGTTTCGTACAAAAACCGTAAGTCTTCTCTGCAACGCTCTTGCGTTTAAATACATCGTTGAGTGTGATTTGATAGACTTGCATTTGATTTTTAGAGTTGCGTTTAAACGCAATTGAGTTTCAGGTTCGTACAATTATTTTCTAGTTTCGTATGATTATCAAACGCAAGTCTTTTTAGCAACGCACTTGCGTTTAAATGCAAAAGTTGCGTGTGATTTGATACACCTGCATTTGATTTTTTGAGTTGCATTATTAGTTGCATTGTAATAAATCTTTTTAGAAAGGGCCCTGGTTTTAATACCGCTTCGGAATAATCAACGTTAGAATATTCGGATTTACAAAAACACCTATTTCATGTTCGGATAATGAATACCTACTGGGACATCTAGTGTACAAAATTTGCGCGTTTTGAGAAAAACGAGAGGGAGAAAAGGGGTAAAGTGAACTGTCTTGGGTACTACATATTGCTCCAGTGTAAATGAGTGTATGTCCTTTCTATATTCTGGCATACAAGACAATGGACGCATGGCGCGAACGCTACCGCGCCGTACACTAGCGAATTACCGAGTAAAAATGCAGCGAATCGGAGCGGGAAAACAATTCTTTTTCAGAGAATGGCGATAAGATTTTGAGCGAAAAATTATGTCGACTTAGACGAGGGAATTAACACGTATTTCAGCTCAGTTGGCACTGAAAAATCAGGTCGACTTACGCGAGTTGTCGACTTATAGATGTCGACTAAGACGAGGAAACTTTCAAGGAAAAACAAAGGCAAAAATCGGGACTTTTTTATTGTGTCGACTTAAGCGAGTTGTCGACTTATGCAATGTCGAATTAGGCGAGGTCTACTGTACTTCATATCATGGGTTAAAGATTAAGTACCTATCTGTATGCTTGTTTATTTTGCTAAACACTGAAAAATTAAAACCCAATAAGCTACATCTAATTAGTTTAAAACAACTAAGTTCATGGAATCAGCACTTACTACCACTGCTATACCACTTCTACTGCTATTGTCACAAGTACAATTGTATATACGTACCCATTTCTTCCTATCGTGGACACACTGTATGCTTCTATACAGCACAGACTGCAGAATTTTTGGACGAAACTCCCCAAAAGTTCTTGCTGTCAGTGGAGTTATAGTTGTCCTTTTTATTGTAAATGAGGCCAAAGTGTGTGTGTGTGTGTGGGGGGGGGGGGGGGGGGGGGGGAGGAGGATGGGAGCCCCCCCCCCCCCCCACCATCCCAAAGTTCCATGACCCATGCAACAGAAGTATCTGCATGAAACTTTGCTATAAAGTCATACCCACAAGGTATTTCTCACAGTCAGTGCAGCTGAAGTTGTCTTCTTCCTCGAGAGTGTACACAAGCTGGCTGGTACATTTCTGCATCATTTCATCTTTTGTTTGTGGAAGCATTGGATGACATATTGCTTCTCTACAGTTCTCATTGTGAGGTATAGGTGTAAGCAGACACACACACACATGCAGAGGCTTGCATTGTAGTCGTGTTTGAAAAGAGAATGATATGCCATCTTTGTATCTAGAGTCTTGCACCAAGTCCCTTCTGATGACTTGCAATATATATGACTCTGATGTCATAGGATTTTGTGACTTCTGTGAGATATGACTGGCTGTTTATCTCTGGCTATCTCATCTCATTGTATACTGTATACGCCGAATATTTCGCGAGGTTTTTATTTTCGCAAATTTCGCGAGTCAGGTGCTATTTATGAAATTAAAGACATGCGAAAATGATAACTCTGATCCCGAAATGAATGTGACGCACACGTATACATTTCTACTACAGCGCTCCACAATTGCGAATTTAACCACTTGCGAAATCGTTGGTAAGTCCCGATTCGCGAAAATTTAGACTCACTAAATATATGGCATAGGCCTTAACAGTGTATAGTGCTTTGAATTGATGTCACAAGCTTGTATTCTAAAGCATAGTATTGCTCACTTCACATGATACAGGTGTAAAAAATAAATACTTTTAGGGATTGCTTTCCCTCTAGAAATTGTAATTGATCACGAAAGGGCTGACGCATTCATGAATGCTAGATTTGATTTGATTATTCGCTCATTGTATATGTGATGTATGTTGTTTTCATTTTGATATCAATCAGTAACACTAATGGTGCAATATATGCTTTGTATTGGGAAGATTGTGAGAGTGATTGTGGATGGCAGATATGGATGCGTTAATTCTCAATCATATCGGCCCAACTAGTAAATGAATGAGCTTTACATCAAGTCATCAAAGAAAAGTCATCAAGACGTCAAATCATGTGTGCGGATAAAAAGGTGACACTTACATTTTCAATGAGAATTTACCTCAGAGTAAATCATTCAAAAAATGCTAAGAAGCAGTGACATTATGCAAAAATAAATCAGGCAAAAGTATACATATGATATTTCGGGAACATTTTACTTTTTATGTGTTTTAAATGTTCTAATATCCAGATATTTCTCGAAAACATTTCCCTCATTGATGCTGCTCAAGATTTATCAATAAGAGCTTATTGAAACACAAATCCAGGCACTCACAATAATATTGGTTTGTTTTTCAAAAGAAAACAACCAATTCCTGAATATTGGTCAATTTCATATCATAAGCCTAAAGAGCACAGGCTGTATAGTTGGAATCCCAGCCATATCAACAAATAAGATAGCTAATCTGAAGTACCAATATGGAGTTTGTTTGAACACATAAAAGTGAACAAAAATCAATAACAACAAAAACTCAGTCATTGCTTACCTATCATATGTACATGTGTTTGTGCCCAAGATTGCACCATTCCATTATTTTTCTGTCTTTATTCAATAGAATTCTTCCTGATCTATGAAATTTCTGTGATTGTATATTTTCAAAATTAGGCATAATACTTTGCTGTCTAAGTTGAAATCTACAAGTTGGTAATTACAAATGAAAGACCACTGACAAATATGAGAAAATTTTTACACTTTCTTTCAGTTCTCTACAACCAATCCAATTCATTGGCTTATTTGATCATGCACCCATGCATATGTTTATCATTATGCTTGAATGGTGACATGACTATGCAGCCCACCACCACAAGCAGTCTACCCTGATAAAATCACAAAAAGTAAAGCTGAGAAAAACTGACCTATATGCAAGGTGCTGAAAGATGATGTGCTGAAAAATTGTTATAATTTACAGTGAGTTTTTATTTGTGAATTTCCCGAGTCGGGTGCTCTTTGCAAATTCAGCACATGCAAAAATATTAACTCTGATCCAGTGACATGAACGCGGTATTGCTACCACACATATACATTTCTCTGTTCATTACTGTTATTCAGGATCACGAATGTAACCACTCATGAAATCGTTGGGAAGTCCCAATTTGCGAAAAATGAGACTTGCTGAATATTTACAGTATATGGTATAGTTTCTAAGACAATAACCCCAAGGCTTGCTCTCCTACCATTTTAAAAGTTTTTGTGAAAATAAACGGGGAGGGGGGGGGGGGGGGACTAATGTTGGATCATTTGAAAGCGTGGAATGTGGAAAATGTAATGATGCCAAACTTCGAGAGTCAATCTTTGAAGACTTGATCAGGATCATTGTGATGACAGGTCACATAAGTCTGTTTTTAGATGACCAATAACCAAGTGACATTTGCAAAATGGTGTACGACTTACAAGAGTAGCTGCATGTACTGTTACAGTTGCAATTAGGGATTGCACGGGTTGTGCAATGTAACATTATCGAAACCCGTTGATGAATAACGTGAGTAAGAAAAAGCAATTTACAGCTTCCCATTCCACAGTCAGAGCTCTTGTGATATACTTCATCATGCTGCCCATAGGCAGGGCTTGACATCAGCAGTGGCCTGGTGGCCTGGTGGCCCAGTGGCCCAGGGTCACTAGAAATTGGTGTTAGGCCACCAGATTTCCAAAAAGGCTAATTTTGGTGGCCCAATCGGGCAGTTTAAACTCAAAATAAATTGTAAAATTTCCTTGTCTTTCATGCCACTAAATTTTGTTTTCCAGCCACCAAAATTTCAAAGTAAAAGAATTTTACTGGCCGGAATGGTCCACCAGAGAGAGAGAGAGAAAAAAAAAAAGTTAGTGTTGAGCCCTGCCATAATAAAGTAATGAGGTGGTATGATATTTCTATGTAGCCACCTCAGTTGCACATTTATGGATCTTTGCTTCAGACAAAGACTGGAACAGCACTAGTTAAGTGTCCCTACTGTTACTTAAGAGAAGAACTATAACAACAAATTGAGTGTAATCGACTGTGTGCCTTGACTGTCCATAGCAAGTAATAGCCACTGATATTATGTACCAGTGACTGCTCTCCAAACTGAGCTAGGTCAGGTAACAGTAATCAGACTCCGTATGAACACATTGAAAGCCTTCCTTGAGTAAGCAAGGGAAAGCAGAAAGTTTTGCTTCTTGTTTGATTGACTTTTATGTCTCAAGACATACAACTCTCCCATGTCAGTGGGTTAGTATGCATCAGACTGGCAATCACAGAGATCAAGATGGAAAAACAAAGTTCTGCAACAAAACCACAGAAAAAACAACTTTCATAGCCAGGATTGTGAATTGGAAAAAAAAATAGATAAAATGAATAATACTTCTGGTGAAATGGAAGAGCAAAACTGTAGCCATTCTCCACAGAGTTTTCTGGCTTCATTCCATATTCATTCTGACAGAGTCTGACTCATTGCAATGTATTTACACATCCTTTCCGCGCAAAGAATGCAACTGTCTGTGTCCACTTGAAACCCCATTCCATGTCACACACAATGAGAAGGCTACTAGTATCATTCTAACTGAGCGATATTGTATGGCACCTCTTGCTAGTGTTAGAAAAAGTCAGCAAGAACGAAGTACCACAGTTGGTCTGTGTATGCTTTTATGAATTTTCCTTTGTCGTGTTCTCAAATTCTGCATATGTTATACAGTTCTACTGTTGTTTTCAAACGTACTATGAGGAATTCACTCACAGAAGCATGATTGTATAGTATTTAACAAAAAGTGTCATACTTTTTAACCTTGACTTAGGAAGGGGCAAAATGAAACCAAATGATTAATGATAATGTCGTCTCTCAGCAAATCTAGTACTGTAAAAGGGGATATTTTTGCGTGAGGAATAGTTATTCACGCTTGGCTGGGTAAGATGAATTTTGCTTGTTTTTAATTCTGCAGAATCAGGACATCAATTACTGGCACATATGGCAGGCAAATATATCCGTGTGCCTTTATTTTCACAGTAGGTTCTGGTTGTGCGATATATGCAAAAATTTTGACACTGCGAAACTTGCCACTTTTACAGTAAATTTCCCATTTGGGAATTAAACATCCCAAGTTTGATGTACTGTACAAGGAACATTCCACTCTTAGTGACAGTGTTTTACCTTACATATAGAGGGGACGGTATATGATTACACACCAGCATTGCTGAGTTAGACTCGGGAATCGAATCTGGGTCCTTTGGATCTAGAGGCAGATGCGAGACCAACTGAGCCACATCACCACTTTAAAGACACGTTTATGACTTTAAAGTCACCAGGAGTGTTTTTCTTTCGTATATCATCTCTGAGAGACCTCTTGATTTAATGTAGATATTGTATAGGCCAAGCTAACTTCAGGAAACTGCTGCAAGATGACAAGTGAAACATAAAGGAACTTCAAGGTTTCTAACCCCGTAAGTCCCCAGGCACGTAGCTTCACTTGCCAAGCTGTTTCCTCCAGGTTCATTAATCCCTGCAAACTGGACATAGTCGTACAGTTAGCCAGCCCATTCAGGTGTAGCAATGTGCCTCAGTCCAACAAGAAGGCCGAGGTGACACAATTGGGATGAGGGGGGATTGGGTAATCTCGATTCAATGACGATTATTTCCAAGACATCTGTGCAAAATTGGCAAAGAAAGCACTCCAGTGTGTGTGCCCGTTGCTGAACAAAACACAGTCAGGGTTAAGGAAAGACTCTAGTAAGTTTTGCTCTCTCCCTCTCATTTGTCATGTCTGATGGGTCATGCCATGATTCCTGCCTTTAATGTATCATCGTTAGCTTTACAAAACTTCAAACCTCTTACCAGCTGAATAGTATGACCTCTCTGCAAGTTTTTGTGTCGTGATTTTTGTCTATTTTTTTAAATATCATCTACGATGATAAGTGATAATTGTATGAGAGCTGCCAATGAGCAGCTACAGAACGATCAATGCGATGGATTTAGACATCTAGGTAGTACCACCTTGTTCAAGTAAATTGTCATAGTCCTACAGTGTTCAGGGACACTCTGAATACCTCCATGACAAGAGCACTGCATTCTGAAACTGAGAGTCCTTTATCACCAGTGTAATTAAATCAATTTTCAAAGTGTGATTAAGAGTAAGAAGCTGTACATCTCTCAGTGCCAAAGTGTGGTTGAAAACCACTACCGGTGTGTATCCAGAGTTTGAAAGTAACTTATGGGTTTACTGTTTCATTGCAGTTTTCACAGCAAGACATACTGTGTTTGTCCTGTCAAAGAGTTTCTGAAAAAAAAACAACCAACAACCATTTCACCATATCTGCCCCTCACTTTCTCCTTTACACACTTTCATTTTTTGAATGTTTGTATCACAGTATGTAAATTTTGTATTTTTGGTTGAACAATACTTGTTTCATGTTACTGCAGTAGGAAATCATTTCATATCAGTGCTGATTGGTTTACCAGTGTATGTTGCTGTTGGTGATGGTGTTACATATTTTTCTATTTATTTGCTTGCTTGTTTGTTTGTTTTTTCTTCGTGTGAAAGTGGTTCATCTTTGAAATGCTTGGAATGGAGAGACTACAAGGCCATTCCATCATTACATGCACTGTAAATGATATATGCTTTGATGTGAAGCATCTTAGAGTATTGGTGTATAGGATCGGAGTAATGTCTTAACGATTTCAATGATGATTAATGATAATGAGACACTTTATGCATCCATGACAGGATGAGAACAGGACACATCCACATTTTTGTCAATGCCAAGCTCATACGTGTACATATAAGTCTAATAAGTGAGTAGAGGCTATCATGTAGCTCATTTCTTAAAAACTGAAAATCTTATTACAATTATAATTCTATTGCGTATTCATTTATTTCAGATATATATGCGTGTGTATATGTATATATTTATATATAATAGAAAAATACATATATGTATATGCTTTTGATATTGTTTTATGGTCATACCTGTTTTACATCTGAATTTATGTTCAGTAGTGATCTGACTGCTATTGTTTTTGTTTTAATGAAGATTGTGTTTATTGTGACATGATTGAAAGAAAGAAAATGCCTCAAAGTTTCGTCAGTGTCAAGTATTTTGCATTCCTTGCACACATTTTGGGTGCTGTATCTCAATTTTCTTCAAAATGATATTGTTCAATTTAGGTGATAACTGCTTTCCAGATGATACATATGAAATCAAAGGTAAGGTGCTTGATAAAAGCCAGATATAGCAATGTGTACTCTGCTCATCATTTCACTCCTAGTAAATACCAATCTGTATTGCCATGCCAACCATCATGTTCTCTGTACCCCTTCACTTCTGGTGGTGTTCCTCGATGTTAGATCTATATATATATGAACGTATATGGTATATATTTCATATGTCTATTCACTGGAGATGGGAAAACTTTCTTATACCTCACTTCCTACGCACTCACCTGCCATATGGCTTCTCTTTCTGTCACCATTTAATGACTGGCTGCAGTTTGATGCAAATTCTCACATTTCAAAATTGTTCCTAGATCATGTACGTGGTATGTTCTTAATGTGCAGTCAGTTTGATGTGTCGGCACTTTCATGCTTTTATATCATAATTTTGATGAAGTTTAGCAATGACTTCTTATTTCCAAAATTCACTCACAAGAGATAGATATTTAATAGAATAAGGTTACGTCATATTTTATGATCCAGTAGTGTTTGTGTCTATGTGTCAGGAAGGGGAAAATTCAGTCGCTCACATAATACACTCAATTGAGTGTATTGTATTTAGCAAACCATCAAGTCACGGGTCAAACCAGTGCAGAAGTGTGACCATTACGCTGCATGTTATCCTGTATCTCTGCTTTCTTTTATGTGCTGTGGTCAACTGTAGTGTGAACATACGATGCGATGAGTCTTTATGCAGTATATACATGGTGCCATGAGATTCTACATTATCCTTTCCCCCAAACCTGCTATACAGATTATCTTAGTTCAGTTGTAGAAGTACTAGACAAAGTGTGGTTAGTTTACCAGTATTAATACATTCTTTCTTTCAAATGGACATCTCTTTTTGATAGAGAATTAAACACTGGCATCATGAAGAAAGTTTGTTACATAGGCTGATGAAAGCTTTGATAGAATGGTGGGGTAAAAAACATTTTGGCATTCAAAGAAGCTGGAAGGAGTGAGAATTTGTTTGTTTGTTGTTGTTGTTGTTGTTGTTGTTGTTGTTGTTGTTGTTGTTGGGGGGGGGGGGGGAGGTAAATTCCAGCACTGAAAACATGAGGATACCACTCTTGGTAAGTGCAGAGAACTAATCACTAGTTTTGCCCTATTTAAAACACTAATATGTTCAGTGGGGTGTAAATCCTAGTAGTATCCTAGAAGACGTTTGTAAATTTTTTAATCACAAAGACATCATGAAGAGCATGGTAAGGATTCTTCCAGTTTGAAATATCCAATTGGTAGCTAAGTAAGATCTGCCTGAATCATTTACTCTTGTGATGTGATGCAATAGGACTGGTTGTTGTCTCAGAGGTCATTTAGTCAGAAACTTTGTCATTTCTTGCCATCATCTGGGGAGCCTTGTTTTCTTCCTATTCTCTGTAGCCTTGTCATCAGCCAACTTGTGGTATGTGAATGACTGAAGAATCAATTCCGTATGCTGTTTGTTTTTCCTTTCCACGTTCCTGTGATTCATCTCCAATGTTACTAGTTATTGGCAGATTTGTTTCATCATCATGTTGCGGAGTGTTGGTTTGTTTGTTTGTTATAAAATGATGAAGCAGATCATAATCAAATGATTGCTTGAGAATATATGCAACCAGGCATTTATATTGCCCAACATGTAATTTTGCTATTGACTGAGTCATTAGCACTTTTGCATCACGATGCATGGCATGTCAATGGGCAAGATTTCATTGTTTTGTTTACCTGTGAAAATGGCTGGTGCAAAGTTTTATTAAATAAAATGACACGGATCTGAATAATCATTTTATAAAACAAATAATACACATCATTTTGTTTGGGCATTTTTTACATAGCATAAGTACTAACACTTTGTACCTTTGAAAGAGTCCAAACAGCCTTGGCTATGCCTCGGGCATGTAAGACTGTTCCAAAGGTATCTTGTGTAGGTCATTTTTACTACTTGTTTTACTGATGTTTACTGTTTGCATAACATAATGACGCCTTTTGCCACACAGATTGCAATTGCCATCTGGTTGACAAATCAAAAAAAAAGTACATATTTTGTGTGTGTGTGAGTAACAGTGTGTTGTAATACCTCTGTCATGTATGTTGTGTATCAACTAATATTTAGATTAAACTGATCATGTGCACTTTCTGTATTACCCATTTCTGCTTTACCAGTTTTACCCTGTGTGTGTATGTGCGGAGACTGAATCATATTGTTCATTAAAGTTAAAAAAAAACCAAAAAAAAACCAGCAACAACAACAACTTCCATTGGGATTTATATGGCTGGTTCAGCCGTTGCCTTAACAGATAATAAAAGTGTGGGAATTAGCATGATATGGTTTAACTATGGGTATCTGATAAGTCATGTGCAAAGAGTATGGAGAGTTGATCTTGTAGGGAACAGGCTAAAGAGTGGTCACACTGTTGTGTTTGCTAATCCCTTGCATGTGACTAAAGTACTTTGGAGTGATTGGTGGTGTACTAACAGGTGTACAGCATCATTCTATGAAGCATGATTTCGCTTTGTAAAAGTGAAGTAGCAATACATGTATAGTTCATAACACGCAAGCATTTTGTGCAAGAGAAGCTTTTTTTTTTCAGAATTGAAGATTCCCATATTCACCAGACTGAAAGAAAACTATAAATGTTTGGATTTTCTTCTCGTGATTATTGACTTTGTTACTAGTTATTAAAGAAGCTTTTTAATCAATATAAAGGATAGGTTCATTTTTTAAAGTCCTAAATATATACTTTGCCATTCATTTCTCTCCATGAACGTTGTCATATATCATGCAGTGAATATATCTATCATCTGTATTGCCTGTTCTTACTCGAATGTCATTTATCTATCTTGATAACATCTGTAGCATTTACGCTGTATTACCTGACACTAACCCATCATGATGCATCACAAACCTTTCATGTGGAAAACCACTCCATGTTCAGTCAAAGTCACTTTAAAATGAAGATTAAAACCACTGTAGCACAGCAGTATAAGTGTCATTGATATAGCCTGTAGATTAAGAAAGTAGGTGAAATTTTACATCAATTCCAAATTGTTTCAACAAAACAGTTCTTTTGATGGCAACCACATATGCTAATTAGATGTGACAAAAATGTCACTTCCTCACATTGCTACTGCCACTGTGTTTATGAAATCAAAAACTCAAATCAGTTTTTGAATACAGCCCCTCCACCTTAAAAGTTGTTACAGCTCCACTCTTATAACTCTACACTTATTTGATGTGATATGAATGATTTATGCTATTGATTTTATTGATTGAAGGTATAGAATTGTAGAAAAGATTTGTTTGCAGATAAGTAAGAGAATTGGGTCCATGTCTGCTATAATGTTTTGAATTGTTAATATCTCCACTTGTCACTGTTTGTGCAATCACATGAAACTTCAAATTTTCCATAACTCTTTTATTATGAGTGTGTGTGATTTTAATGATTCTTCTACTGTTCTGCATATTTGATTTTAGTCTACTTGCAATAGGTAGAAATATCCTCATTCATAGTAAAATGGAAAAGCGTATTTTACTCATATCAGGTTGTGTGTGTGTGTTTGTGTGTGTGTAATCTGTATGTGTGTGTGTAATCACTATGTCTTAATCAACAACTTGACTGTTTTATGTAATAATCTTGTCAGATTTAAGGATGGACGAAGAAGATGTAATAAATGATACCTACGTGACTGAGGGTAAGCACTGATAAATCTGACACACTTCTTTCCAGCTGCTTTTTCCATTGTGAAGCTTCTCTGTCAAAAAAAAGACTTTATTCCTAATACTTACTGTGTGATTCTGCTGCTATCATATAGTACGCATGAAATTTCATCTTCAACTACATGTAGCTATCAGCGCTCAATATTCATTATACCTTTAGTCTGTCTACTCTTTGCATTTTAAGCTGTCTGTGTGTCTTTCTTTTGTAAACATTTGATAATTTTTTAAAGAATTCATGTATAGGGTAAGAATATCACTTGTTAGGTCATTTACCAGTATGTATAACATTTGTTGAAATTGTTGACCAATATTTAAGATACATTTATGAATTATTACGATATGATATTTCTAGACCCAGATAGGATTTCCTTTGTCATACTCAAAGTGTTGGCAAGACATTAAAAGTGCAGTGCCATGTAATTTCGGTTTTGAAACCACTTTACAAAAATGCTGTTTTCAGTTTCAAGTCTGTGTAATCAAAGTCAACAGAAAGCACTCTAAGGTAAAACATTGTGATAGAGGAAAAAGTATCATCTGTAGTACATTGTCTTCCAACCAATTCCAGTGCTAAGACAGGAATGATTGAAATTGACGTAATGAAAAGCACTTCATTACCAAAGCTATAATGAGAAGCCTAAAGCCAGAAGCCGTTCTCTCTTTCTAACGCAAACCAAAACAGGTTAGCATGTCATGCTTTGAATTTGTGCTCTTATTCTATCCTCTTGTGCTTGCAGTATTCATTCCCAAACTCCACATGGCAAAAACAAAAAACAAACAAACAACAACAACGACAACAACAACAACAAAACAGAACGTTCTAAAATAACTATCATATGGTACAATCGAGGTACGTTAGTAACAACTTCAGTATGTGTAGAGAAATATTTCTCTGTCAGCATAGTCAAATTCTGTGGAATATGTCCAGGGTTTGGGAATTTTTTTTTTTTTTTTTTTTTTTTTGGGGGGGGGAGTTATGATGTAAACATATTGTAGAGCATTCAGATTCTTGTAAAAAGAAAACAGAAACACATTTTAAGAGTTTGACACCAACAGGTCCCAGAATTAGAATAAACAAGTATATTAATTGTGTTAAATCACTGGAAAGATTGAATACCTGTATAGAGTCAGCTGACAGTCAACTGAAAGGATCATATAGCCATAGCTTTATCATAGAATTACAGCATGCAGTTTTCTCTACAACTTTGCTGGCTTGCATTTCTAGCATGAATGCTTCTATAAAAAAAGATACATGGCCTTGAAAAAAACAGAATGTTTTCTCAGAATAGTGTGGCACACAAAGATTTACAGTGGACGGAATGCTGATACTATGATGTTGGCTGAAGATATGCACATGAATTCTTCGTGAGATATGAAATAGCATCCAATATTCCAGAGCACATGGTGGTGTATTTTGCAGTGTATTTTCATCGTAAAATTTTGTGATGATAATTCTTCTGATTTTGTTCATAACCCCACAGGTAACCTTACATGAATCATTATCAATCTTTGGGCACTATGTCTGGGTTCAGGTCTTTATGTCGCTTTCTGTTCGTCCATGTTATAGAATGATAAGCAGTAACACATAGACAATTTTTTTAATATATTTTTTTTCCTATATTTAGTGTCACATCCTCAGCAAGTGAAGCTATGTACTCATTTCTATTTTTTCAGAATGTAATCTTTGCTTCAGCCACCTTTTTCAAAAATCCTCATGTCTGTAATGCTGGGCTGCTCTTTGCTGTTTTCCATGTTATCAGTGATAACAGTGTTCTAAATGTATTCATTCTCCCATTACTCCATAGTATGTTTTGTATTTCGCTGTGTGTCCTTGTACGTGTGTGTATGTGGGTGTGGGTCGGGTGTTGGTTTGTGTGCCTATAAAGCTTTCTCACCATTTTTTTATAGTCCTAATGTGTTTGGTGTATAAATATATATGTCTTTCTCTCTACTCTCGCTCTGGAAACAAAAGAAAAAGGTATAAAGCAATAACAATAAGGTAAAACAAGCATGCAAGCATGAAAAAGTCAAGTGGGATTGTGGAATCATTGTTCTATTTTGTCTAAAAGCGTCAAATTTGGCACAAGTAGTTAAACTATTCTAACCCAATGTAGATATAAAGCCCTCTTAAAATTTGCCAAGGATAGAAATGGCAGCCATTTTTTCAAAATGGCCACTGTTAAGTATGTCAGCAATAGCGATTAGATAGCGATTAGGGTAGAAATATGAATCATTAGCAACATATTTGTTTCAATAAAGCTATTTCAATGTCTATATTATTTGGTTAGGATAGAACATTGTATTTTTGAAAGAAAAATACAACAGCAACAAAAGAAAACAACCATTGATATGTTACTTACATATTATGTTACTAACAGTATGCACTGATATTGCCAGTAGACCCTAGTTATTGATAATGTGGTATACTTGAGCATACTCTGCACATTTCCAGTGTTTACATCTTACATCGACTTTAAGATTTTGACCATGAGGTTCTCACCAAGTATGGATATATGCACATTGTTTCTGCTGCCATTTTTTTCCCTGGACCTCATGATAGTTTTCTGTCGCTAATCAGTTGTGTAGGGCATTTAATGGTCTTAGTTAAATAAATGTGTAAACATTGATACATAATAAACACTAATCGGTATTACTTGACTACTAAATGACAGCCATTTTGAAAACCGGCTGCCATGGTCCTCCTGATCAGAATTCTGAAGGGCTCAATTTTTTAATTAACTTGGAATAGATAAGTCAACATGTGTGCCAAAGTTGGTGCTTTTAGACAAAGCAGAGCAATAGGTCTGACATATTTGACTATGCTGCTGGACTAAAAGACAAAATGGACACAAAGTGAAAAAAATATGCACATATTCTTAAAAAAAGAAAAAGAATCTATGATCAAAGTCCATTTTGATGCATTAGTTCCTCCACATACTCAAGTCAAACATGTGCAGGATGAACATACAGTGTGTAGAAGGTCAAGTACATAGTAGAAGTATGTGGTGGGAGTTGTATTCACTGTACAAAATTAATGTAGTATGTGTGTTTTTATCTATGTACATGTGTATACAATACATGAGTGTGTATAAAATATATATGTATGTAGCTAAGATATATGTATTTATATTCAGTTATAAACTTTGAAGTATGTATTCATATATTTTGACCTGCATGACAGCAAGCAACTTGGATGTGGTGATGGTAGTAATATCAAAGTTTGTTTTGTTTGTTTTGGTTTTTTTAGAGATTTTGTGGCAATAGCACAAAATGTGAAGCTGTCAGGAAAAGAATGGAATTTTCTCTTGAGAGAATTTCTGTTATCCCTGCTTGAAGAAACCAACCATTGCAATTGTTGCTGATGAATTTTCCTGTGTGCTCAAATGCATTTTCTGTAATCTCATATCTTGAATGCAAGTGTTGTTGAATATATTCGCTCCAGCTTTCTGATTTTCTGTCCCAATGATAAATGATGAGTCATGTTTTCATTCTTTTTAAAAAGCTTTATGTCTATATATTACCATGAATTTGAAATAGAAGCTTTTAGATTCTGCATGTTTTTTGGGCTGAAAATAACTCTGTATTGTGCATTTATGCAAGAAGAAGAAGCATGAACAGACTTTAACTGCATGATTCTTGATTATTACTAATTTGTCCTTTTGTGTGAGGATGTTTTTTGGTCGCCACTTTTTTTCAACTGCTCTTAATACTTCTAAATTCCGATGACATTGCTTCTTTGTGCTACCTCATTCAAGCTCCCACACAAGCAATCCATACGTGAGACTTGACCGTATGGCAAAATCTTATGAATGAGTTAAAGAATGAAGAATATATGGAATATGCCGAATCTATGATTCTTTGTTTTGGCAACTCTATCCGCCAACAACTTCTGGCAGCCTAGCTGTGTCAGATATTGTGCATTTCAATATTTTCCTTTTATTTTAGTGTTTGAATGCAGTTTAATGAAAGTGAAAGACACCTGAAAGTTACAGTCTTCCAAATTCAAAAGAATACAGTCACAAACTTTCAGGACTTAATCATTTGTCTGCTTTAATCTTGATTCAAAGACTTGACCAAATCTGGCTACACAAAAGACAAGAAATGTATGAATATTTCGGGTCCAATTACAAATTCTCTGAGTTTGGTAAGATAAACCATTAACACTGTAGACAAGAAATGTATCTTGTCCAATTACTACAAGTTCCTTGAGTTGGTAAGATAAACTATTAATTACCATAGTGTGCTCGGTTTCTTCTTACCCCTTTTTTCATCATTCCTTCCATACACTCACCTTCCAATCCATTTTTGTGATTTTGTATAGGAACACTTCCAGCTAGAGGCTCCCAGTGTCTAGTGGCTCCAGACAGAGTTAGAACAGGGGTACGTACCGTACGCAAGATACAGTGTACTCCTGTTATAACGAACACGGTTACAACGAAATTCCGGTTACAACGAAGTTAAGATTCAGGCCGTATCATTATCCACGCTATGTATTTTTATTGTTTATTTGTTCAGTTATAACGAAATTTCGTTATGATGAAAGAAATGTGCCGGTCCCGAGGACTTCGTAATAACAGGAGTCCACCGTACCGGTCCTCACCCGTTGACCTATTGATACAATCAGAAAATAAATACTTCAGGGTTATAAGATGCATAGCATTTCCGCAAGTATATAACACCTTAATAGATCCTTGTCATTTGATTGTTTTTTTTTTTATGTTGATCATTTGTCCCATTTTACTCTTATGTCATTAATTCGTGCAATTGTGGCTCCATTCACCGTTCAATCTTGGATCCATGCCATTTACTCCATTTGCACGCTCGCTGAGAGCCAGGCACACTATGTGCATAAAACACTGTCGTTTGCAATGTGCGCATGCGATCAAGCATATTGACGGACAGCTCGCTAGCGTACAGCAAGCAGCATTCTCTTGATCTCAGATCTCACATTTTCTTTCCTGTTTCTAAATTCATAAAACATCAGATGACAAGGATCTTTTTTTAGGTGTTATATAGAACAAATAAATGTTATTCATTCAATGAACAAAGTACTTCATTCGGTGAAAGATGAAATTATTGATCCATTCAACTTGGCTGTGCCTCGTTTAATGGATCATTTTATCCTTCACCTCATGAAATATTCTGTCCAATGTACTCATGAACATTCATTATTAGTATACCATGATTGATGTTTCATCCAAATGAAGATAGCTTTTTCCCTGTGTGAGTGTGGCATTAGTATGTCTTCTGTTCACAGCAATGTTTTCACATTACCAATCCATCTTTTCAGTTAGTCTCAAAGCGGATCAAGTCAGTCGATGCTCTTGTAAACCAACAATGACTGTGAACACTGCCTTGCGTGAGATTGAATGTTGGTTGTTATGTACCTGCAATAGTGAATGGTTGCTATTCTGCAAAAGGTTTCTCAGTTTCTCTGAAATCTATACATCTTAAGGGTAAAAGGAGTACACCTGTATTTCCTTCTGAAAGATAAATCTTGCTTAAGTGATGTATACTCCATTTATAAATCTGTGCATAAAGGTTGTTCGATTTAACCTTTCTGTTCCATTTAGAAAGACATTTAGAATGGCTAGAAAGTAAGAAAAATTTAATTCATCTTTTGAATTTATGGAATATGCTTTGCTTTGTTTGACTTTTGCAGGTCAGAGAAAAAGTGCTTGTAATTTTCCCGAATTCCAATGTCGTCCAAGACAACGAAGGCTCGTATAAAGTCCATTTGTCATTTGGAAGCAAGTCTAGTGATGTCCTCGCCAGATACATCAATCCCTACACACTCAGATTTGAATCACCAAAGGGTAAGAAAAAAACAACAACCAACCATGTGATCATAGAACAGTGATTTGTTGTTTTTTCCCCAGTCATCATCAGTACATTTGAAGTAGTATAATGTATGTAGTGTGAATGTCTTGTGGTAATCGCATAATCTCTACTTTTGTTTACATTTGTGTTGTCTATGGCAATTACAGTATTTACACAAAGCACATTGTTACTTGCACATCAATGCAGGATTAGTCCACATACTCTTAACCTGACGGTCGCAATGCTTTCGATACAGATAAATGTATGTCTCTCTTCACAGTCTCCAACACAGCAGCATCTTAGATGAACTATTTTTGACACCAAGGCATGCTTTCATGTATGCTCAAAAGGGGCCTGTTATAGGTGTTGTTGTTTTTATCTATGTTAATGTCTATTCAGCCATAAAGGGGGGTTACAGCTCGTTATTCTGAAGGTTTGTTATTCCGAAGGCTCTTTATTCCGAAGATTCATTATTCCGAAGGTTTGTTGTTCCGACTTTCATTTTCGGATTAACGAATCTTCGGAATAACGAACCTTCGGAATAACACCACAAATGCTCGGATTAACGAACCCTTTTTCACTTTCGGATTAACGAACCTCTAGGTATAAAGAATTTGTGTGTTTCGGATTAACGAACCTTTGGAATAACGAGCCTTCGGAATAGTGAAAACCATCGGAATTACGAACAGCACGGGGGGGGGGGGGGGGGGGGGGGACGGGGCTTCAGTATGCCTAACAATAGTTGATTTATGCACTGACATAGCAATGCACCTGGCTCATTGCATATCCCCTTGAATAATCTTTTCTTCGTATACTGGAAGCCCTCCAGTTATGGCTGACAATAGGTTACAGCGTTTTAAAACCAAATAGGTCTGTAGCTAGCTAACCAATTGTGACCCGCTACAACAAAAGGATCCTAAAGTCGCTGACGGCTGAGCCGAGAAAATTGAGTTTGAAGTCATATCATCAAAATTGGTCAAAACAATCGGATTTCTGCTTTTGGCATAATTTTGTAGTCTAATGTTTTGTCTATCATCTGCCAAAATTTCGAAGCTAAATGATCAAAGGAAAGGCAAGAAATCAGCATTTTTCTGGGCCATGATTTTCCGACCTTCAACGTAACAGAATCGTGTCCGAAGGTTTGGATTTAGCGCCGCAGCTAGACTCTGCCCCTAGCAACGATGGAGTGATCTTATTGGTCAGTGCGTGGCATCCTGATTACTGATTGGTCGTGCATAGACCGCTGGCGTTACACTTGAATGAACTTTGCGGAGGTTGCTAGGAGCATACCTTCTATTGTCAAGCGGCGAAACCTGTCTCGCCTCCCCTTGATCATGATAGCGTCGGAACAAAAACTTTGAAGGTTTTTTTCTCGAAACTCTGATTTCCACAACCATTTGACATGGGCTAATAAAATCATCGATATCTCCGCAACCGAGTGCTCTTGTGAGTTGTACTATATGTGAAATTAAAGTAGAAGAGTAAGGGAATAATGTCATGCCATTTTCAGAAAATTGTCCTCTTTCGACTTTTGGATCCTTTTGTTGTAGCAGGTCACAATTTAAAAGACGTCCTGGTGATCAAAAATTATTCTGCAATTGTAATAATGGACAGAATGTCAAGACTTCCCAACTTCTCAAAATTTAGTAATCTCAGACATCCAGATGTATTGTGCACAGATTAAATACCTTTGTGTTCAGCTTAAGTGCAACCATAAAGATGTGTATGATTGTGTCCCTTAGACCTACCGGGAGGAACATACAAGTGCACATTGTCTCACAATGGCAGTCGGAAAGCGACCTTCAAACTCATCATCCAAAGTGATTCCGATATTCTTGGGGACATTCTCAACAAGACGCTGCACCCCCTGAACTTCATCTGCGAGTCCCTGGGCATCTCGCCGGCGGACAGCAACCAGCTAGACAATGTGCTCCACGAGCGCTGCAAGAGGCACATGCCACCTAGTGGTTTCAGAAGCATTCTGCCAGTACATCCCACTGGTAAGTTGGGAGATGGCAGCCACACTGCTTTGATGGTCAATCATCCCATACACACACACCTGACAGAAATCATTTTCAAAACTTGATTTCTGCAACACGTTGCAAAAGCCGGTGTTTGTTGTATGTGGATACAAATGAAAAATCATTGGTTAAATGCGATCTGCATCACTTTGCAAAATTGGGTCCATATTGTTTATTTGTTCAGAGACATTTGCAATAGTTTGTCTCACACAGTGTGGATGAACAAGGCACACAAAAGCAAAGGCATTTTTTTTTTTTTTTTTTTTTTTGGGGGGGGGTCACCTGGCGGTTTAACTCATTGCCCTATTAAAAGCCAGGTGAGACTGCCTGAGGTCATGCTCTGGTTATTGTCAGGGCATAGACAGCACACAGAGATTTAAAAAGTGTTTTGCTTGCAACCATGTGCTGTATTTTCTGATATGTGAATAGATCAAATTCAAGTTTCATCATTTAGACTTGATAATCCCTGTTTATGAATTGGCCTATTGATGTCACTGTAATTGATGGTGTAGAGTTGTGTACATATGTCTTATAGAATAGCATAAATGTTTTGTGGCTTGACATTTGGTCTTGAATATCAAAGTAGGAGATGCATGGAAATGACACTTGGGATGTGAATCGTATGATTTAGTGTTTGATTTCAGTTTTGATTTACTGGTAATATGATGTCAAAATGAAGAATCATTGTGGATAAGTGTTTCACAGGGAACAGACTACAGTGTCATCGGTTCTTCAAAACTAACTTCGGTTGGAAAATAGAATTTAAGAATATAAGAAAAAGTGAGTGAGTAAGGTACTGATTGCTTTACACACTTTAGAACAGTACTGGTAATCATTACCTGGTTTTACGATATATTGAGTCATGGCACCACTCTGGTACAGTCGTGCCCAGTGTGTGTGCCTGATGATTTTGTGAGTGTGCATGTAGAGATGTTACACGTACACTTCAGAATCAGGCGTAGGCCTAAAGCAGAATACATTCCATGCTGTCATGCATGTAGCTCCCAGGTTCCTCTTTTCCAGTACCCAGTCACCATTATCAGTCGAGTTTCAATTTGGAAAATTGTGGTGCTAATACTATTGTGACTGGTATTCATGCATTTTGATTGACAGGTCTGAGTCATAATGACAGAGTAATGCATTCTGAAGTCTCCATGAATGGTTTCCATTTCCAATACATTGTTTATGGTATCATTATGAGGTGGTGTAATCATGTTTGACGGAAATATCAGCTCATATACTGGAGGGTAACTAAAGATAAACTGTAAATGTTTTGCTCCTGCCAGGTGGAAAGCAGTTAACAAGATATCCAACAGCCCTGCACTTTGCCGCCAAGTTTGGCCTGCGCACCATCAGTGCCCTCCTCTGCCAATGGCCCGGGGCCGACCAGGCCCTCAGGTTGAAGAACTGTGATGGGCAGACACCAGACCAGATGGCAGCTGATGATGACCTGAAGACGTTTCTCATCGGGAGCAAGGTGAGTTATTCAGCTGTCATACTGTTGCAGGAAAAGTCTGTTGGACAATTTGATGAGGACTTGATTCTAAATACAGTATGTCCCCCAAAAAATTACTATCAGATTTTGGCATTGAAAACTTCCAATATGATGAGACTGTCTAAATGCTACTTTAGGGTCTTAAGATATAACATCTGAGCTATATTTTGCAGAAAACCCCATTCAATTTGGGTAAGTTGTCACAGAGAAATGTGGATCTTTGTAAAGCATGTCATGGGTCTGATTCTTCCAAATTTAGCACTCATGTATGCTCTTGGTAGTGCATAATGTGTGAATACAATGGACAGAACTTAGAGGGAAGGGATTCCTGACATGCTCTACAAAACTCCTCATTTCTCTTTGACCACTGAAGCAAATTGGATGGGTTTTTTCAGTAAGATGTGGGTAATAAGTTATAGTTTCATACCCTGAAATTTTATTTGGATTGATTCACTCTTTCTAAAGTTACCAATGCGGAGGGTCCAGTTATAATTTTTTTTGGGGACATACATGTACGATATAATTGTAGAAAATCGGTGATGGTGATGCAAGGGTCATCACAGGGTCAGTAATGAAAGGAGATGATATTGATGATGATGATGATGATGATGCTGATGATGATGATGCTGCTGATGATGCTGATGATGATGATGATGATGATGATGATGATATTGATGATGATGGTTTCTTTTGAATTTTATTATCATGGTTGTGATGATGATGGTGATATTGACAATGTTTAGAACATTATGTTGTAGTTTTCTTGGTAATGATTACCAATGTACTTGGTTGATATAACTGTGTAGTTGATGTAATATTCTTTTCTTCTTTGTAATGACCTATTGTATGTATAGTTGATATTTTTTTTAAATAGTTTTCTTGGCTCTAATTACCAACAATATGTACTAGGTCAAATCTTACTTCTTATGGATATAATATTCATGTTATGGTTGAATCTTATTGCATCAAGATACTTCTTTACTGTGACATAAATAGAACAGATTTCAACACAGTTATTGGTGATAGGAGACAGTGTTTGCACCGGGCAAAATGCTGGGGGGGGGGGGGGGGGGGTTCCAAAACAAAATCGTAGTTGTAATTGGTAGATGAGTAAATGGTTCACTGACATCTTTCACATTTTCCAATACACAGCAATCAGCTTTCGGCATCATTAGTATTACAAATCTTCATAATTACCAAGCTTCAACTGTGACATGCATGCATAAGTGAATTATTTAATTCTGGTAATAAACACCAGTGCTGGGGTATTGTTACTTAATATTGATAAAAGGAATATGTGATTAATGTGAATTCATCTGTACATTGTTGGAGGTTTTTCTGCAATCTAGTGTAGGGGCTACTGTTCTTGTGAGCACAAAACTTAGACACTTTATATAGGACAGGTGACCTTCTCTCTTGATATAGTCCTGTTTGTGACACAGCAGGGGTCAGCCAAATGAAAAGATGTGTATGCCATGGCTTTAGGTATCAGGGGATCTGGAAAGCTTTTGACCTCTTTTCCCCCTCCCCCGTCCCAGGAAATCCAAAGACAGCTTCAGAGTCGGAAGTATTTTGTGTGGCAGCTGACAGTGCTTAGCAGGCTCTGTGATGGATGGGATGGATGGGAGTGGGGAAGGCGTGGGGATGGGGATTGGGAGGGGGTAGTGGGGCGTATAGGGAGGGGGGGGGAGTGGGGCATATAGGGAGGGGGGAACGGTATCAGGTGTTTAATGGGAGGGTTGAGTGGGGGACAGCATGTTTCCTAGACAGGAAGTGTACAGGGAAACCAAGTGACTCACTGACAGTGATGGGAAGGAAAGATTGCTCATTTGCATACATTCAATGGAGACCTCATATTTGTGACCTCCGAGAGAAAGCAACTTGCTTTTAAAGGTAGCAACCCCCTGCTTTTGGCACTCTATGATTGGCGCAAACTTCTATCAATGGAGGTATAAAACAAGAGTGGAACATAGATGATCTAGTACAGATCTGCGTCATGTCTTTGAAAAAAGAAGTAGTGGAGTCCTTTGATATTATTTAATTGTTATATTCTTTCTTACTGACGGCTGACATCATCTCTCAGGCTTTGTCAAAAGAATATGTGATTTGATATGTGAATCTTGATTCATAAGTATGTGTCATTTAGCTCCCCAGTGGATTCGATGCGCACCCTGTGTTGTATTTCTGCCTATGAGGGCAGCACTGTTTGTTGTCAATATTAAAGGGACAGGTTTATAACATTTCTAAGGAAGATAATGAGAAACCTCTTATGAAATATGAAAGAGCATGTAATTTAAAGAAGGATTCAATGTTTATTTTATGAAAATTGGTTTTCAAATGGCTGAGAAATCAAAAAAAGTGATGAGAATAATAAAAAGGAACAGGCCACGCCTTTTATTAGGATCTCTTTGTTTCACCTTGTTTTTGGATATCTCAGCCATTTCATGAACTGATTTTCATCAAATAAACTTTTGATACCCCTTAGAATTGCATGCTCTTTGACATCTCACAGAGTGGTTTCTGAATATCTCGCAACACATTAAAAGCTAAATCGTCACCTCAACCAGAACTTTACAGCCCCTTGAAGAGATATAGATGGGTATTAAAGGCTATCATCATTCATCATATCCCTGGTGATTAATGAAATTTGTGTAGGCCATTAACTGGTTATGAAACTGTCCCTTATCGTCTGACCAAAAGAGAATGAGGCAGTGTGAATATTCAGCTTACAGGACGTGTTTTGAACTGCCACATTCTATGCAGAGGAAAAGCAAAAAACGAAATGGTGCTGATTTATGCACTATTAAACAGTGCATGAAATGACAAGTATGCTGTTGTGCCTGAAATTTTTTTAATGGATGCAAGGGTTGGATGCAAATTTCAACGTTTTTGTTTTTTCCTCCAAGCATGCAGCTCTGTCAGTTGAATTATATTTCTTTTTTTGTAAGGAAGAAGAGTGTAGACTCCATGGGGGGGGGGGGGGGGGAATGGGGGGGGCAGGCCTAGGTGGGATATTCAAGAACCCTGGTGAAATTTGCATATAAAAATGCTGGAAAAAGTCTGTGTACAAGCTTATTCTGACAGCTGACAAAAAGAAACAAAAAAAGAAGAGAATGAAATGGACATCCTGTCTGTGTGGATATGGTATCATCCACTCCCATTTACGGATCTCATTGCTTCCGTCACATTGGTTTACAGGTTACCACAATATGAACTTTTAAGGTTGTCTGATTCTAACCACACATCATGGTTCAGGACTGCAGGCAAATAGTAAAAAAAAAAAAAAATGTGCCTACAGTGTCTACTACTCACATACCATATGAATGTCCAAGAAATGTAAACTTTTTTATGTTGCCCAACCCCATGAATAGTAGCCCAAAGTGAAGGTGGTGAAAACAAGTTCTACATTATAAATTCATAATCAAAATGACGTCCATAAATGTTCAAAAGTACTACTGGTAGTCAAATTAGCCAAAAACTTGATAAAAATGTTACCAAGAGCAAACTTGAAATGATAAAGTAATTTAATCGTAAAGAAAACAGATTGGCTGATCTTACGGGTCTTCAATAAGCCAGTTCGTAATTAGCTCATGTACACATTGGTACAAATGACCTTTCTTTTTTTCTCAGTTGGTTAGGCACATCACTCGATTTCAAAGCGGCATAATGCATAAGCTTGCCTGACGTAACAATTATGGAATTGCATGTTCAAACGAAGAATGAACTTGCGTTTAGATCAGGTGATCAGAATACTCCATCAGTTGACAATTTAGCAGCAGGCATCCATTTCATTGTTTTGTATTGAATGCAATAACAGCCTATTTCCTTTTATATTGCGAAATACCATTCTTGCTGTCAGGTGGATGTGCTGGCAAGCACCATTTAGATAAGGATCACATGAATAATCATCGCATCACAGATGCTCATCTCAGTGAAAAACCAAAATGCCTGTTGGTACAAATGAGCTTTTTCTGCTCATGCACAAAGTGGAATTATGAACTGGTCTATTGAATAGATCTTCATTCGCTGCCGGGAGGGGGGGGGGGGGATGGATTCAAAACCATGACTAGCCTAGTTCTACTAGATTAGAATTGCTCATCTCAGTGAAAAATTATGTGCAGCAAAGCAAACTCAACTGTACTCTACAAGTCTTACATGAAGACTAGGAAATAACTGCTTGATATTCTTGTCAGAAATAGGCTGCTTGCGAGAGCCTGTTGTGTGAACGTGTTCCAAAGCGTCATTGGGATTACCAAATATATTCTGAGTCAGTTCATCTTTTGCAAGTCTTCCACTATACAGTCCCTTTACCCTTTCACAAGTTTTCACTAAATATTGATATTGGTCATAACCACACATAAATCATAAGAGGTTATGATATTGATACCTCACAATGCTTTCATTGGATTGTGCACAATTTTTTTTTTAAATCGATATTTATGCTGATCATTTAGCAACTACATTTACTCCTATCCCTGGGTGACATCATTTGTTGAGTCATTACCACACTACAATAGCAAGTTTTAGATCTGCAGTGCGGACGTGTTTCATTGACCATTTACCTCTCTCCCTGCATCGTGTTGCAAAGTAGATTTAGATTTAGCGAAGATGCAGCCATGTTCGTCATAAGGGCGTCAAGTAGCCCTCTGTGGCATGAATTTGAGCTGATGCTTAAATGGCCAGAACCATCATGAAAACTAAGTCTTGTGCATATGAGCAGAACAGGGTTTTTTCCCCCTCTTAAAATCTGCATCACAAATCGAAAACTCCCTAATAATGTGAGAGATACAAGTTATTTCTTTAATTTGTTTGATTTTGTGTCAACAAAAAAAAAGAATTATGAAAGATTTATGTTTAAGTTTACAAGGAGGATTGTGAGGAGAGGACTTCATTGCATTCTCCAGTAAAAGGCATATATGTTATTACTGTAAATATCACTTTCCATTCTGAAAACATGATTGTGCAACTTCAGAATCCTTCACCTTTTTCATATCAGGTTTGATTTTAATGAAAAAATCTGCTAACTCTGCCCTGTAAACTCCATTCAGTAGGCCTATAGCTGAGTTGGACATCGTGAGGAATTCCACCTTTAGCTGAGTAAATGTTATGTAAAGGATGGCAATTTCTTGTTTGCCGTTGTCATTCTTTGAATCCAAATATGTAAACCGTGGGTGTCATGTCCAAACAATGATGTGGATATCGCATATTTTCTGGTCCAGTTGCACTTCCTTGTACAGACAAACTTTCTGTGGGTAATTTTCAACAGTGTTACGATATGATCTTGTCAAGATGTGTTTAATTTGTAACTGCACATATTTTTTTTTTCCAGAAATAACTTGATGAGTCACCATTTAGAAAAAAAAAAAACAAGATTAATAGATTAATGTGGCAAAAGGTGCTTTGGTTTCATACTGATATCATGTCATTATTCTCAAAATAAGTTATTTCAGAGTCGGTTTAGCAACACATCCAAATATTTTGCGTATCACTTAAAACAAAGTTGTTTCTAACAAGGTGAAAACCTGCCTGATGACTGCCTGACATAGCAATAACCAAAGCATGCAAATCGTATTCCAAGTATTTCAGGTGTACTCTTTCAGAAAATTAGACATGGAAGTACTTGTCACCAGTCCCCAGGTAAGAAATGTGCATAACACTGTATGCACTAGCAAACTGGCCCAACCTGTACTGCCCCACCCTGTCAAAAGGAAGCAAGTGACAAATGTGATATTTCTTGTAAATGAAAAAGCTGTGCTCTTGATTTTGTCTAAAGCAGGTTTAGGTTAGTTGTCTGTGGTGTATTCTGAAATCACAGGCTCTACAGTTCGAAATTGTTGAAGGAAATCCACTCACTGAAAATGAGCCAGTGGGAAATGAGGCCATTCACTCAATGCTATGCAATTTTGTGTGATTTTGAGCCATTTATATAAATGGTTGAATGTCTCATAAATATTCATGGCAATATTAGTGAGCTCGTGTTGTAATTGCATCAATTTTTTTTGAATCAGCATTTTCACCCTACAGCTCATCGCATCTCACTTTGTGGTATTAAAGTTATAATTGTTCACAAAGCTCAGAATAGTTTGCTAACTCCCCAAATCTTTGAAGGTGTTCTGTTATTCCTGTCAAATAGCCCCACTTTGTCACTGCAAAGGGCAACGAATGTTGATGGACTATTAAACTGACGCACAACCACAAATAGGATATACCTTGATGAGTGTGCCAGGGGCTTTCCTGATTAAAATGGATAAAGTGAGGATTGATATACCCTGCATGCTGTAGATACCATTTCGTGATGTCTTTGGTATATCACATATTATTCACTCTTACATATCTTGCCTATAAGTGCTTTGAAACAAGACTTGTAGGATATATCCTGTAACAATTGCACTTCCAAGTAAAGAGAATTAACATTTTTAGCCTGATACTGCACATCAATCACAAACTAAATACAAATTAGCATACGTAAACAATTTTCTAACAGCAGTCGTCCTGTGAAAATGATATTTTTACACTGTTTATTTGATGTGACCTGTCTAGCTGGACATATGTGCACAATACAAACTTTATGTGTTTGTAAGTATCTATATGTCTGATACCTGTTGTATACAGGTTTCCTTCTGTCTGTCTCTCCATATGTATATTTATGTGTACATGTAGATGTATATGATTTCTTATGCATATATTTACTGTTTGAATTATTACTTTGCCTTCTGTATCCCCTGTGGACTTAATACGGCATCATTTATTAGTAGTGACAGGGATACTTAATTACCCCAAATCCGGGAAAATATAGCAGGAGAGGTGAAAAAATAGTAGGAAAAAAAGATAAGTTATGTATAGTCAATGGGAGGGCAGGAGGGCACTATTTTCTGATGTCTGCCCCATGATTATTATTAAGTTATATTACCAGTAAATATTATGTATGTTTTTGTCTTTTGAAGACAAAAGGATTTGGTAAATTTGACCCTCTTTAGTGTTGAGTGGCAGGCCTCTGATAACTACATGACTATAACGTGGGCATGTGACTTTGGAACCATACACAAAACACCTGCTTTTATTGCACAGCTTTCATGTGACTTGATGTGAATGACAAGTCACGAAGAGTACACGTATTACACAGTCTGATCCGCATAGCTAGTGTGTGATGTCACAGTGTTAATATCTGGACCACTTTTGGATCTCATTCCCTTTACTTGTAGCATGATTACTCATTTCATACTGATTATACCCTAAAATTAGTTAATGAGTTCATGTAAATCCCTCAATACATGGTACATGACTATCACAGAGCAATGAAGAAGTGCATGTGAGCTCATGGCTTGTGTTTGGAAAAAAAAAGTTTGATTACAGTGGAATTTGATACGGCAGGTCCTGCACCAAAAGAGGAAGTGGAACATGAGTCATGGGGGAGAGAAAAACAACCTGAGATCACCAGGCAGTTTAGGAGGAATTCAGCCTAATTGAACAACGCGGACACAGCCAAAAACATGTCGCTGGATTCATCACAATTAGTGCCATGAACTCCTTTCGCATGTCATATGTATCATTTCGGTGAATTATACCCAATGCCATGCCTCCTTGGTCTGTATATTGCATGGGACGAGTTGATGCAAAGGGCCTAAGAACATTGTTCCTGATCATGCAGCTTAAATGCTGTACGTTGCACTCTTTGTGCCGACAAACTTATACAGTAGATCCATCGGACCTTAGAGAAATGTATGCAGAGGTGCTATTGTATGAGGCAATGCTAGCAAGGTGTTAAATAGTAGGTATTTTCCTTTATTATCAACTGTCCTTGAGGTGAAGAATAAAATGTTATTCATTTTAGCTTTGACAATGCCTGGATAAACCAAATGCAATCCAAATATATTGCTGTAGTTGGGCAATATACTAACTGACCTTCCCAGAAAAATCGGACTAAGTACCAAGGCTATATAAGAATACATTGTCTGTTCAATACTTTTTTTTATTAGACAGTGGAATGACTGACATTGATTAAAAATAAACAAACAAATATGTAATACATATACACTCTGATAAAATAATATATCTCACAATAGTTTTTCACTCCCAGAACATAAAGTTTATTTTAAGCAAGTGTGGTAGTAAATTAGTTATCTTTCCTCTTGCTGTGTGTCAATATTTATGTCAATTGCCCCAAGGTCCCCACTATATGTGTGACATCATTGAAACTTTGTTTGATGTTTTACCAGGACATCACTTTATCTTTACTTAATGTCCAAGCTGAGCTTAAGATAAAGGCTATTTCAACATACTGGGGGTTTGTTTTGCATTTTGTTTTTATGTGTAGATGTCATCCCCCATGTCATAGTTTTCAGTCAAGTTTCAAGTTTCAAGTTTCAAGTTTATTCAAAGTTTCCACAATACAAAAATTACATAAGAACAATAATATGTAACAAGGAATACATTGTTGAATATATGCGATTAAAAGTCGAAGTAAATATGTACCTTTTATTAGGAAGAAGACTTGACTCATAGCAAAACGTGTCAGATACGAGGTATAACCAGATTGAACAGTATTTATCAAGTTGGAATCTTCAGTACTAGGTCAGAAATGCTAATCCAGTGCCCATTTATAAAAGGCCAATGAGGTTGTTCTGCGTGAGAAAAGTAAATGTGGTGATTTTATGTTACTGTGCAGCTGAGCCTTACACAGTTAATGTTTTATTTTCATTTATTTATTTATTTATCTATTTTTTGTGGGGGTGGGGGGGGGGGGGGCAGAGTTTTTCAACATACAATTAACTACATCCGAAAAATATACCTGGGAATATTTGGTGCTCATACACACATAACGGTATCAGATGAGTGATGTTACACTCGACTAATAGCAACATTATATAGTAGAGTTGCTCTTGCACAACAGTGGACTCAAAGAAGAAGGAAGAATCCTGGGATTTGTTTTATAATGTATCTCATTTCAAGGGTGATGTTGGTGCTACCTTTGAGCCACAGGGAAAGAGGGAAGTGCCAGGGGACTGCCCATCTTATCCACATGTGAAGTTGGGTCATTTTTTCTATTTGTAAACAATGATGTAACCAATGACATGACCCTCATATCTTTGAATCGTTGAAAACTAGTCTTATCTCCGCACACACGAGGAAGTCTGTGGTCCTAAAATGTGGAATCACTTCACCTTTGGACTGTACATTAATATACTCCAGATGTTATCTTGCATGATAATGTTTGTCAACGCATGAGTTGATATTTTTTCATTACACTAATAAATCAATACAAAATGCTTATATGCGGAGTTTTGATTTTGAGTTAATGATGAGATTAATAGTTTACTCAATTGTCTGAAAGATATTCATAGGTCAAGTGGAAAGAAAGAAGAAAAAAAAAAGCTGCTCAGATTGTGCATGTCACTTGCATGCTTGTATTGACATAGACAACAACAATGAAGACATTTCTGTGAAGGCTTCTTGCTGGATCAGTGTGAAAATGTTCTTAAGTTGAACGCATGGAGTCAGATACAGTTTTGATTATGAAATTTAAAATCATACACAATCAAGGCATGGGATTTGTCAGTAATGCTGTGGTATCCATTAGATATTTACAGATGTTGTTTGATAAGGCATGTCTTTAACAGTGTTAAATTTAACAGTGTTAAAAAATAAATCCTGAACGTTTGACATTAAATCAATCTGCGATCAACAAAATCCTTTATTATATTTTTCTTTCTACACACATTAAGAGAGAACATTCTGCATCATGCTTACCTCAAAACTTATAAAGATTAAATGCCAGTTTGAGACAGAAATGTAAACTTTAATTTTTGTAGAATATGTTGGTAATCTAACTGTTCAAGATGAGTCCCGAGCATACTCGGGCAGGTGTCTGTGGGAAATGGGTGTTGTAGCAATATAAACCTGTCCTCAACAGGTTAAGGATTAGTTATGAAATTTAGTGAATATAGATGGTTGTGATAATACTGCAGCCAAAATAAAAAGAAATGACTGAGGGTTTTTTTTTTTTTTGTTCCAAGTAATGAAATATTAGCAGTGGATTATAATAGTTGTGATGAAAAGATATTCAGCATCAAACAGAAAAATAAAATGTAGTGTCTTGGATGGGATTGGTGATGTCACAGTGTCCAGCACGCACTTGACCAGTTGAGGTTGTTTGGATCCTTCAAAAGTGTTACGGGCATGAGTGGGCATAAAACCTGCTATAAGCTACTACCTAATAGTTGATCTGAATTCAACTGAAGTTCTAGGGCTCACATGGCACTCAGCTCCCCTCAATTTCTCACCATGGGAACGGGGTATATAGACAGGAGTGATAAACCCCAGCTCCCGCCATCCCCCACTGGTGCCAAACCGCACACCCGACTCCTGTCTCCTGTAAGCTGTCTATGGAGGAAGGATGCTTTTACCCCTGTCATCCTTTATTGGCCTGGACTTGGTGTCTGTGCTTTTAATTGCTTTCTCTCTCCTTCTTTCTCTATCTCTTTCTTTCACTCTCCTGTTTGTGCATGATCTTGTCATAGATTTTGTGTCCAATCCAAAAAGTAGAAGGGGGGTGGGGGAGACCCTCACAAAGTTGAAGGATATGGAAGATCTTGTTTCACAGTGACATACTGCATCATTGAGGTCATATCTGGATGAGTGCCTACAGATTCCGACTTGGCTGAGCGTGAAGGATTTTGCACCACATAAACATTGTAACATGGAACAAAAGTCAACATACTTGTTGGCTATAAACCCAGTATCGATCATGTTTTGATATTAGCACCCTTATGCTTTTACAGAGAGGATTTGGTTCTGTTGCCATTGCATACACGATTTTGAGAATGATTCAGCAATGTCAAATCAGTTGAGTATTCTTTTCTTTTTTTCAAAGGACTCTCAGCAGATGACACTAAAGGTGTTTGTATTTGATTTTTAAAACAAGTTTTCAAGTCAACATATTTTGCACCAATACTCAACTTTCAATTCGATAGTAGTAAGTAGAATTTTACGTACCAAGATATACCCCTGGTCATTATCAAAGCATTCTATTCAAAGAATGGGAAGATGCTATAGTAAACTCAAAGAACTTGATTTTGATATAATGTGATTTTAATGAAGAATGATACAAGCATTAAGTTTGATGTTTTGCTTTTTTTTTTCTTTTCCATTATAAGCACTACACTAATGTAGAACTATATCTCAGTGTAGGACCTCTATCTGATTTGAACCTTAAGTGAGAAAAGTAAAAATGATAATTAGATGTCTTTTGTCTTTGGTTAATTGTTTTGCTGTTGTTAGCATTTCTACTCTGAGTGACAGGTACTTTATATCTGCTGAAAGTTATACATTTGATATCCAATATGTCTATTTTTATTTTTGTTATTATTTTTTATTTATTCATGAATTTAATTATTTTGTTTTCTTTTGAGGAAGTGTAGCTACTGCTGGTGAAAGGTAGGAGACTGCAAATGCATCATTTGACCAAAAAAAAAAAAAAAAAATGTCATTGGCAGTACAGCTGGGCCATTTTCCTCTTGACTCTGTGATATCCTTATTTTGTGTCCAGTAGAATTTAGCTTTAAAGTCTCAAAGCATAACAAGTGCTCTGCGTTGGCCTGGCTTTAACTTGTGTTTCTTGTAGAATATTCCACTCAGTCTTTTCACAGACAATGATTATTGATAGTTTGATATGGAATAATCCATGCATGTTTGTGTTATACCAATTTATGTGCCCTGCTATGATATTCATCAGTGGAGTTTGTGCAACATTGTTTGCCAGAATGGTGTCAATCTGAGAATGTGCATCAATTTACAGTGATGCCCAAAGATCCTGGTCTGTGACCAGTGCTCAGCAGTGACCATTGCTCAGCAGTGGTCATGTCAAGCTAGCTGTCAGTCACTCCTGGCCAGGAACACGTAGCCTGGTGCTGATTATTTATACTTTTCATTGTATTACCTGAGACGAAACCCAGAACAAAGGCTTGATACATCACAAACCACTTTCTTAGCCAAGCGAAACCTGAGATCTAACCTATAACAAAAGCAAATACATCAAGGTATTTTCATTGCCAAGCACAGTATTTTCTTTTCTTCAATTCTTCTTTAGTCAGAGGTTGAGCTTTAAATGTGCTGTTATCATGAAATCATTACTCCTGTCAAAAAGAGTCTTCAAATTATTGTTAGTCAACATGGTGAAAAAATTAAATACCCACTCATGATTGGCTATCGCTGAGCTGTTGCCATGGGAGCTGCATTTACTGCAGCTTGCAATATTCTAATTGATTCTGTTGGAAACAGCACCCTGGTAGAAATGCTGAGAGATATGTGACCCGCTACAACAAAAGCATCCGAAAGTTGTGAGAGGTCAATTTTCTGAAAATGGCAAGACAGTATTCCCTTATTTTTCTGCTTTAATTCCTTATATAACACAACTCATAAAAGTACTTGGGTGCAGAGATATTGATGATTTTATGAGACCATGTTGAGTGGTCTAGGAATTAACGTTTTGAGAAAACAGCCTTCGAAGTTTTCTTTCCAACACAATCGTGAAAGTCGGATTGTAAAATCATGGCCTAGAAAAATGTTACTTTCATGTCTTTTCATTGATCATTTAGCTTCGAAATTTTGGCAGATGTATTAGAGTACAGCATTATGCCAACAACAGAAATTTGATGGTTTTGACCGATTTCGATGATCTGACTTCAAACTTGATTTTCTCAGCTCAGCCATCAGAGACTTTTGGATCCTTTTGTTGTGGCGGGTCACATATGCACTGACTCCCCAGTAAAACAAAAGAAATAGAAAAGCAAAACAAACATAATAATAGTTAGGAATGGAATAGTAATGGTGACCCATGAAACAGAGTTGTGTCAAAGGCTAGTGTTAGACACTGTAGCCGCTTGCTGCCTACCCTAGAACCTGGGCACCTGCAGCAAACGCAGACTACAATCCAGATCAAGTGAAGTGAAGTCAAGATCTTTTTCAAATAGCAGAGTTGTCAGTTTTAACCCTGTGTCTAGAAGAATGTGATTGGTCCAGTACAATGACTATCAGGATTACAGAATTAGAGGATGATATGGATTAAGAAATCAAGTGCATATGGCACATACTGTCATCATAGTCAGGGTTTCGCATTAACTTTTGTCTGCGGTTCAGGCCACTTCAATATCTGAATCTGAAATTTTGGTGGCCCAAAAGAGAAATGTAGTGGCCTGAAATAAAGGCAAATATAACAATCCATTTTATATCTTAATTGCCTGTTTGGGCCACCAAAAGATAACCATTGTGGAAATTTTGTGCCCTGACAATCAAGTTTTTTGTGGCCCAGGCCACCGGGCCATGGCTAATGTCGAGCCCTGTTATAGGTGTGCATTTTCAATGGAGTCAGAAGGTTGTGTTGAGTTGATAAGATAAATGGACATTATACAGTGTTTATTCATAACAGTTTTGTAAACATTTCAATGCATTCTGTTTCTGTTCATCTCTTACTCCTTTTCATTTTCTCCTCTTCCCTCCTCTTCCCTCAATCATCAACCGTGTGCCATCTTGTCTTCTTCTCATCTCCAGGATCGCTCTGTTGGTTTGCACGACAGTCCAAACCCAGAGGGTTATGTGACCATGAGCAACAAGGTCGCATCAAAAATGGGTACGTTCAAAATGTCTGCCTATAAACCTTCTTTATGAAGTTTTAATAATTTGATATATGTAGTAGTAGAGGAGACCTATTTTGTAGGTCAAGGGGTAGTGGTAAGAGGAATCCAGTTAGTAATATTATGTGCAGTGCCTGTAGATAAATTAGTCAGTCATTCTATTACTTTTCCTTCCTCCATTTCATAGGTCCACATGGTCATTTCGACTCGGACTTTGTCAATCAGCAGAAGAACTATGACCGACCATTCCGTGTGCCCATCCCCGTCAAGCAGGTCAGCAACGATGAAGACATCCAGAGGCTAGTCACAGGTGTGCAATCATTTACTCTCATTGTGTTAGGACCAATAACTTTATCCCATTCGTGACCAGCTTCTTATATTCCCATGGACTCTGTACAGGATTCACCCCCGACCACCCCACTCTGGTGTCAGAGGGCCTGCATGCATGATCCTTAAATCTGTGGTTAAGGGGTACTTTTCACGTGACGAAATCCAGCCTAGAGTCATTTTTAAAAAAGAGGATATATTTGACTTTCACCCATATTTTTCATTTCAAAGGGTTTTTTTTTTTCTCTCTCTTTCTCTTTGGACTCCTGAGAAATTTAAAAAGGGGGTTATAAGAATATCTTGGAAATCATAGAAAATTTGTTCAAACATTTATGTCATGAGATTTCCATTTTTATTTGGTTTCTTCTGAGTCCTGAGATCCCATTTTGAACACACAAAAAATCCTGTTCTAAGGTATTGTATAATGACAGCGTACCGTAAATGAGGTGGGGTGTCTGTCTTGAGTTCTGGGTGGGAATGAGAGCTCACCTGAGAAAGGGGGTGCATTGCAAACAGTGTTCTGGATTTAGGGGGATCTCCAAGGCAGAAAAAGCCTGTGGAAAGCCCTTGAAAGGGGAGTTCAGAAATTATGGCAGTCCTGAAATAGAAGGGTGAGCTCAAAGAAAGAGAACAAGCATATGTGTATCCTAGATAATATTGATTTGGGGGGGGGGGATGGTGGATTCACTATGCTCCTGATAGCAAAGGGTTGAGTGGATCTTGCCACACTGTAAGGAAACTCTCCTTTGTCGCATCATGCCCTTAATCCTATATGGCACTTCATGAAATCATTTGGTTATCCATCCATTGTTTATGTTTCGATTCTGTTGCACTTGCCACATGGTATTATAGTGATGCCCAGGCAGTTTTGGGATGATACCAGACGTGCATGTATGTCCCAGGGTGTTGATGAGCTGAGATTTAAGATGACTTAGGTAGAGGTCAGAGGTCAGAGGTCTATAAACTCTAAGGTCAAATGTCTATAAGACTCTTAATGAAAGAATAAGTTATCATGGTATCTCATGTGGTTGTCTGAATGATGTGTATTGTGTCTGGCTCACCCTTGCATTTAGATGGTATGGCTGGATTGCTCATATATTTCTTTTCAACATTTTTGTTCAAGTAAAGCTCTTAAGTCAAGTGTCATTGAAGAGTCCACTGCACAGTACTGTTATGATTCTTAAGCCGTTGAGGACGAGTCCCAAGTATACTAGGACTCGGGCAGGTGTCTATTGGAAATGGGTGTTGTAGCAAAATCAGTCCATCCTCAATGGGTTAAGATTTGACACATGTTTCTTTTCAAGGGAACTCTTCTAGGTTTGGTTTCACTCACTGAAGAAACATCTTCAAGACGATTTGGTTTCTCCATCACAATGCCCTGGTCATTTCATTTGCAAGCTCAATATGCAATACCTTTCCGACACATCGACTTTTGTAAGTTTAAGTTTTCAGGTTATATGAAATATATAAAAACAGGGAGGTGAGATTCTCACCTCCCTGGTAAAAAACAGAAACTGATAACAGAAGTTTGGAAGATGTTTCAGCACAATGAGGCATATTTGAAAACTTTGACGGAGGTGTGGGTTTTTTTTTTTTTTTCTGATGCCTTTTTTCTACAAGTGTTTTGAGACAAACACAGTACTGTAAAATAAGAAACATTAGTATCATGAAACTTTCGCGAATTGCCACTAGCATTCAGTGCACTGTGTAGACAAACACCTTTCCTGGTGTTTGTTCCCAAAGTTCCTCCCGAAAGTTTCATGCAGGTGAAAATTTCAAGTTTTACAACATTTTCTCAATTTTGTGAAGCTGTACTGCAGAGGAGGTAGTGCTGGTTATACAGCTGACACTGTTTTTTTTTTGGGGGGGGGGGGGGGAGGAGGGAAGCTTGGCCAAGCTGTCTTTATTGTAAGCCTACTGCCAAGACGTCCAAGAACTAAAAAAATAGTGGCATGACACCAAAATGTGATCTAAGATCTCTCCAGAATATTCTTGGACAGAGTGATGCTTTTGTTAGATCGACATAATGTGATGATCCAGGAAGTGTGAAAGAACTAGCTGATGTACACATATCATAGTTTGTGTGAAAGAGATGCTGTTTCATGAGTGGACATGTAATACAGGTCGAGGATGGCAAGGAGAGTTTGTCTAGTAACAGTATTGTAAGATTAAAATGTTTGTATGTAATATGAGAAAGTATGCCTTACTCAGGGCTGCACACTAACCCGTTTTTTCTACTCTTTGGTCTGACCTGTCTGTCGGACCAGTAGGTACCGGTACCCAGTTTTTCCTTTTTTTTGCTGGTCCATTCCTGAAAAAGTTCATGGTACGACAGTGCTTTTTATTGGTCAGGGACCGTCAGGCCAGTGCCAGTGTGCAGCGTTGCCTTAATAGTGTACATTTTTTGTATCTTCATAACAATGTTGCCTCGTATTATATCAAATTGAACATATCAAGATTTTGTTGTATATTGGATTGTGACGTAGACACGCCTGTTTGTATTGTTATATGTTCAGCTTTAATTTGCGACGTATTGTGAACATTACCATGACTTGTTGTGCTGCGCGATGTGTTATGTTGTGTTGTTAACAAGACGCAAAAACAATCAAAAATAATATAAGCTCAGTTTGAATGGAAAGAAGAGAGAGTTAAATGAGAACCAGTGAGGTAACAAGATCGTAGAAACCTGTTTGAAATATATCCTGATTTACCTGCAATTAAACAACCTCATCTATCAAAGAAACTGTGTGTCTAATTTGTGTAGTGTGACCCATCATCATCGATTTGCAACAATGATAAGCTTATGTCTGATCTCACGATGCCTGATTATGATTTAATTAGTAGTCATTCTTTCTGAATCGTTTCCCCAGGGGATGCTGATGATATCTACAACTACTATGACAGCTGGCAGGGTTCCGAGAGTTCCAGCATGGTACGCGACGACGAGGATGACGATGACGATGACAGTCAGGTCAGTTTGTACCTATTCATACATCCATTACAATGACTTTAGCCAGTGCATTTTGACTGCGAAAGAGACAAGGTTCGAAAGAAAACTAGCCCTTCGATAGGATACTGTCAGCTTTGTCGCCAAACTCTGTCAAATTGTATGGACACTAAATGCACAAACATGCTTTTGAATGTCCAATTTTTTGCTGCTGAAGCACAAGATAGCTGACACAGCTGTGAAGTCATTTTACCCGTAGTAGATGGATTTAAGACTGTCTTCGTGTCATATTCAGACCATTTTGTCAACCAAAGATCACTGCTTAAAAATTATTTATTTGCATTGAACCTGCACCGTTCACTGCATGCTTCGATCTCTCTGTTAGCATGCACTGATGCATGAGCACTAAAGGGGAAACTATTGTTCCTCCGGCACCGCAAGGAAGGCAAGTTTGGTTATTTCTGAACGGGATCCCATCAGATGGTATCTCAAAGTCGTTCTTAGAACAGTTGAAACCAAAATATGTAGTTACTTTTGAGTACGTCATAAATTTGTAGGAATGCTCTGCCAGCCAGATACATACACAGGTCATTGGTGCAGGTTGTATTCATCAGTTTCTATAGAAAGGGGTAACATCAAACTGTTCCGGAAATTGCTAGCTGAATTTGATCTCTTATTCATGCTATTCTCTGTTGGAGGGGGACGGGAGGATATGATTTGTATTCTGCCATGTACTGTGGTGTCACATTAATCCACATTTGCAATTGAGCTTGACCCATTTGTTCTTTTCTAGGATTAATTTCAGATTTGTTTGATTTTTGCCTGTAATGCTTGTTGGCAAGTGCCCTTATATGAGTGGTTTGTTGTGTCAATGCTTCCTATGTAATTCTCTGTTTTCTTTGCTACAAGTCCTCTGTTCTCTAGCCATTGAGAAATATTAAACTGTCAAGCCTAGGATATGATGGGATTTGCTTCATAAATTTTGTACTTTACAGTACGTCTGGCTGCATCTATTGTTTGACCATCAACAGTTAGTGTTAAGCCTGCCGCACATTCCACAACCTTCTGACCATGAGACCAGGTCGTGTGACCTGGCCTCACACACTATGCGACCTGACCTTAGGACCTGCAACCTGTTCCATAGCAACCGTAAAAAGGGTACCAAGCTGCAATGCACGCTGCGCATGCGAGCGTTAAGTCGCATACTACTATGTCTCGACCTTACTGTTTTTAAAATTGAAATGCACAACCTCAGTGAAATACTTTATCACGATTGGTTGAAAGGTGAAATGGTGCTCATGACCACTTGAAAAAATTAAACATGCCAACACCTTCCAATCAGGTCTTGCGACTTAGTGGTACTATGATCTGACACTAGAGTGTTTGGTGACATCAAACTGACAGTCAGGAGGTCGCATGACATCAGGTGGTGTAGTGTGCGGCAGGCTTTAGAACCCTATTTGGTAATAAAATACAATAGCCTTGAGTATAGGATACCATTGTGTAGGATGCCTGTTCTATTATTTATTTATTTTTTTTTTTACTCCTACCAAGTTTAAAGTGACAGTTTTGCAAGTACATGTATACCCTCAATTCTTGTAGAGACTGCCCTTCATTGTGTATCCAGAAGTCAGGTCAGTCTACATGTGTCAACATTGTAGGACTTGTAGAATCACTAAAATGATATCTATTCTTTTTCAATATCCCTATATTTGCTTCGCCTTTGCACAGAAACCCCCTCCACCTACAAAGGTAAAGTGTCAAGTGATATTTATTGACGCATACATAACAAACCCCTCTCTACTGTCGCTCATGAATTCTGCTCTGCTATCCAACGTTAATATTCTGACTAATGCTTAAAGTTTTAATGTGTGGATGAACGACAAAAAAAGAATTCAGCAGGAACAAAAGAAAAACTTCTTCAACATTTGACACTCTTATTTGTTCCAGTCATTCAGTGATTTATCATAATGTTTCACATACATATACCTGCAAAACAAATTAACATCATTGGAAAATATTGTTCCACAACCTCTGCTTATTTGTGTCATCAAAACATAATGTTTCTTCTTATCTTCATCATCATGCTAACTCTACTTCATGTGTCATGTTTGATACCAAACCATTGAGAGCTAATGGCATTTCTGTCTTTGTGATATTAACTTGTTGCTCATCGTACAATTCCAGACTGACAAATTATAGAGTATTTTGTAGACATCAGACATGAGCTATAATGGCAACACATTTACTAGTATTCTACTACAGCTGTAACATTTCAGACTCTGTTCCCCTCTCAGGAAATGTTTTGGAAAAAGTTGAAGTACGGCTTGCTACTTTACTGAAGTGATATACATCGTACATTATTGATATTCACCATAAGTAAGATTTGTTGTTGTTGTTTCTGTCACTGAAATGCATGGTTTAGTATTGGTTGAGGTGAGGATTCAGCTTTTAACGTTTAGCGAGCTACTTAGGAACCACTTTATGAAATGCTAAAGAGGGTACCATTCGAACAGGAATTTAAAGTTTATTTGAGGAAAATCAGCTTTGAAATGACTGAGATTTCCAAAAACAGAGTATCAATTTGTTTGGATGTCTTGGCCATTTCACAGCCAATTTTCATCAAATAAACTTTGAATGTCTCTTAAAATTGCATGCTCTTTCTTATTTCATATTCAAAAGACGTTTCTTACTATCATCCAGAATAAGTCATTCAGAATTAGGAACATCACCCATTATGAAACACTATTCAGGGGCGGATCCAGGAATTCTGTAAAGGGGAGGGGGGCGCAAACAATATTTCTGGTGCTACTTCCAGGTTTCATATAATTTTTTTCCTTTTTGTATCTATTGTTTTAACAACAAATAAAGAGGGGGCGCGCGCCCGGTGCACCCCCTCTGGATCCGCCACTGCTATTAAAATGGATAATAAGTAATTATTATAGAAAGCTAGCAGCACCAAATCAGACAGATGTGGTTTCAATGACTCAATGGGTTAATTTTACCAAATCCTCTCATCATTCATGAATAGAAGACAAGGAAGCTGCGGTTGGTGTTATTGTAGCATGATTCAGAGCATGTATTGTACTTTACATTTGTTCCAAAAGTCTCTCTTTGAGTGAGGCATTTATGCAAACAAGGAAAGAAAATGAAAAAAAGGCATAATATTATCAACAGAATACAGAAAAGAATTATTTATAGAATACCGGGACCTTTCGCCCTCCATCATCATATTTCATTTCTCAATACATAAAACCTTCATCGATTTATGCTATATCATGATATGATTTACATGTAATTCATTCCCATTTCTATTTTCCTCATTTCTGCTAATCTTTTTGGATTTCTACCAAAGTATTTGATACATGTGTCATGTTTTGCTGGTGCCATGTGTTTTAAACTGGATGTCCATCTTCCTTTGAGCTGACTTCACTTTGATAAACCTTGTCAGAAGGCATACAAGTCCTGGATAGATAATGCTGTCATTAGGTCTTTTCCATTCTACTATAAAGAAACACAGTACTTTGGCTTACTTTGCGTGTTTTTGCTGCTGACTGGTACAGCTAGCACCATGTCATAGCATTGTATATTGTCCAAAGTCCCTGGCACAGAAAGGGTTTAAATCCAAGAGGATGAAGGTGACTTGAATGGTCTCATTCGCAGCTAGGCCCACATGTATTTAAATATCTGGGTCTGTGGAGTGTGTGTGTGTGATGACGCTATCAAATCAAATATCTTATGGTTGAAAGGTGAACACTGGTAGTTCAAAATCAAATCAGATATGTTATGTTTTTGAGGTAAACACCAGTGTAGTTCAAAATCAAATCAGATATCTTATGGTTGAAAGATGAACACTTGTAGTTCAAAATCAAGTCATATATAATGGTTGAAAGGTGAACACCAGTAGTTTAAAATCAAATCAGATACTTTATGGTTGAGAGGTGAGCACTGATAGTTGAAAATCAAATGAGATATCCTATGCTTGAAAGATGAATACCCACAGGTAGTTCAAAAAGAAATCAGGTATCTTATGGTTGAAAGGTGAACACTAGTGTTCAATATAAGATATAAATATCAGGGCTTTGCCAACAAGATCTGCACCAACTGCTCTGAGTTGAAGTTGAGTCAAGTTATTATGACTCAGATATTGGATCCTTCAGTGTTGGATTCATGAATGTAATGCAATACTTTCCAAAGAAATTCGTGAGTGCATCTTTTATTTTGAGCATGTGATAGTTGCTGTTGATAGCAACAAGATCAACAAAAAGTACCTAGTATGCTTTCATTTGCATGATTGTGCCAAATGAGAGTATGGTTCCATCAGAATATGTGATAGCTGCTAACCACATGCCTTTGGTAGTCTGCAGGCATAATTGTAGGGAAAATTAAAAGCAATAGTGTATGTGAGTGCTGCTACCAGTCTTGCTCTATTTGCTGCTGTTGTTGTTGTAGTTGTGTGCAGGGAATAATTTCCCTGGTTTTGCAATGCAATTTGCTATGCATTTTTATACCACTGCTACACAAACTACCCAGTATCTCTTGTGTAGCAGTTTTCATCCACAGAAGGGTTCAGGATACCATTTCAAACATCATTCATCACTCAGCTGAAATTGCTAGTCAAATTCAAGTTGGAAAATTATTCTGTGGTGTGTACATATACAACTACATGTGTGTATGTAGTGTTTATGTGTTATGTGTTGTGTGTTAGATAGGATATTGTGTTTCTCGGACCGATACATATGCCGTCCCTGTTTTCCTCTACTATGTAATTTAATAGTCGACATACAAATATCTGTATGTGTATATTATGAAATTGTGTAAAACATAATATAAAATTTACAGCTTCCTTCTGTGAATACAAGCTCAATGTGCACAAAAACCTCACAGTGCTACACGGGTGAATGTCTTGATCTTGAGTTCTCTTTTAACTTGAGTTGTTTTGTACACAATCAATCTGTAAAGATATGGGCAAAAGAAAAGGGAGAATTATTGATGTGGTAGGGAATTAAATTTGCATTTATAGGCTTACAACTGTTCATCCATGCATTTTCTTTTTCATTATTTTTTGTGTGTCAGAAAGCAATCTTAATAGCCTTGTGTGTCTAACTTAATTAAAGTGACAGTGATTGAAAACATGAGTTGTACCTAATCTGTCAATCTGATCCCTTTGGCAAGGTAGATATCAGCTAGTTATCAGCTATCTAACAATGCTTCCATTATGTCAAATTTAGTAGATGATTGAAAGTACAACAACTTCTGGCAATTTTTTTTTTTTTTTTTTTGTATTCAACATTGATTACGAAGTTGACAATAATAATTTCCGGTGCTGAATTCTGTGTTTCTAGGATACCAGCAAGAAAATTCAAGAGGAGGTAAACATTCTTTCTTCCGATTAGATGTGGCACCCAAAAGTGATCTTCACCAGCCAGTGCAGAAAAAACTACCACATGTAGCTGTCAAATTATGTCTAACTGTTCCTGATTGCTTTGTGTGTGCCTAACATTTCCTGTTTTACTTCTGTAGAGTGGTCATCATCAAGCACCTTCATCATGAAAATACCCCCAGTCGTTGTTCCTGGCTGCTGTATCAGTTATTATACACAACTTTGCATTAATTCTGTAACATCTAGAGTGCAAAGGCCTACTGTAAATGTGTTACCAGTGGCATACATGTAGGTGCCTTCATTTGTATATGCAATGTGTGGATAAATGTTGTGGTTTCTGCTGTCTCTGTGCAGCTGAGAGGAATGCAGTTTGATGTGAGATTTGTTTGCATGTTCAAGAAAGGGCAGAAAGTTCTCCACTTCACATTGCACTTGCTTAAAAACAATTCAAGAAAAAAAAATCCTTTATGATCTAGGTCTGCAATGTCTTCTTCCTTTGCCTTCAAAATGAGGATGATTGGCTAGAGTGTGTTAGGATTCAGTAGATGACAGGTTCAAATCCCATGGTTCCCTTTTTTCCGACGTGTTTGTTAAGATTATAGATCAGCAGTTGCGATCTTACAAATTTCATTCGTAGAGGGAGACAAATTGAAGAAAACTCACACCTCAGCCTTCACCCCTCAGGCTCTGCTTAGTAATCTCTTGCTTTCATTTCAAAGTTCCGTGTATTGTGTCACATGTCAAATTTCACCTCAAGGTGTCAATTGCTGTATTAAACAATGTCACACAGAATATCAATGCATCACAAAGTTACCTCAGTATGAAATATTACATTGATATATGCAAAAGCCTAGTCACCTTCTTGGAGCTTCAGTGCCATGCGTAGATGTGCTTTGAAGTGGATAGTTAAGATTCACTGTGCCAGGAAATTCATGTTGCTTGCTGCATTGGGTTGCTTTAAGGTGAGGCATTTTGACTGATACAAGGAGTCATCTACAAAAATGATAAAATTTATTGAGTGTTTTGAGGACATATAAAGTTGGCTTCTACTTTTAGAAGTTTATGAGAAAAAGATCTGTGTTTCTAAGGAATATTTCTTTAAAAAAAGTTGAGTGTCGTGTGAAATTAAACATTACACCAATGCCCACTGTCATGTTGTTTTTTGATACAGTTTTGATTATTTGTCCGTAAACATTTTTGGTTGTGATTTTGTGGCTTTGGGTTTAGAAAAGGAAGTTAGACATGCAGGACTTAAAGAATTCATTTGAAAATCTGATACCGTCACACAATCATGCACAGGATAAATGATAAAAATAAGCACAAATCATATGTCTTCATCCATCTCCATTTACATAATCAAAACGTAAGATTTATATATTACTGTTGTCAGAATAAACAGTTATGGAATACCTAGTTTGCATTTTGTAATAATACATCTGTTTAGATCTAATCAAAACCTGCAAAGTGTACGGGCTTTCATTTCATTTCATTTCTTTTTATTTTGTCACTCTACTGGGCTCAGCCAGATGGCCGTTTTTTCGGCCAGTCCGTGAATAAAAAAAAAAATCCACATAAGTGTTTGAGATATAAATGTCATACAATGCTAAACTTGATACAAACAATTGCAAAGTAAGCTTGTCATTCAATCTTCGATGAATGCACATGGTACAGTATGGAGCTACCTTCTTGTATTGAGGTGAGAAAGGTGTTTGATAGCAGGGAAGGAATTTGCATGAAATAGTATGCCACATGCATTGCACATGAAGCGTATTTTGAGCTATTGTTCACTTTCTTTAGTCAAAATGTTTATTGATATTGATTGTGATGTTGTGGTTTTTTTTTTTTGGTATTATTTTTCTTGATTTCAACCATGGGGAGGCTAAAGTTAATGTTATATGCATTTTTCTTCAGTGTTGCTGCATGTGGGTTTGACTAATGTAATTCAATCATATTGCTGTGTTTAACACATTCAAACTAATTTTAACTAACATTGTGTGTAAGTGTTGATATGATTTTAATCAGTATTAATGCATTTGTATTGCATATGTAGGGCAGAGTATGTACTTTCCTATGTATATATATATATTATATATATTTATATGTATATTCTTCTTCTTTTTTTTGCAAGTCATTGCATGTGGTAGGACATGACCACTAATTCTTTGTGTGGAATATGTAACCCTCGTAAACTGAAGTGCATTTACAGGTGATGTGAAAATTTATCTCTCACATCTTGCCTTGCAAATTTTATGCTTGCAAACTGAATGGTGCACACAGTAAACATAATGGCCCGTATTCTGCTAAAAACTTAGACCCGAGTTTAAACCCATGTCTGGGTCTAAAGTGGGTTTTTGGGGTTTAAACCTGGGTTTAAACCACCAGTTTAGACCCAGGTTTAAACCCAGGTTTAATTTGTATTCTGCTAAGTCCAGCTGTGGTCTAAATTGGGTTTAAATTAAACCTACCCAGGAGGAGGTTTATTTCGAGTTTAAATCGAGTCTATTACGATGACTGGTAAGGGTACCAACACACAGATCAATGCCAATGGCACAAAACGAGTGGCTGGCTGGATACAGCAGCAGCTGCCTGCAGCTAGCTTGCCGGCCACACGCGTGTACACACGAGATACGCCTACTACGTACTAACAAGCGAGACCTACTTGTACACTTAGAAGAGACTCTAACGTTAGGACTAGGAGTAGGGTCCTAAACGTTAGTAGAACCTATTCGAATAACTAGAGTACATTACTGTAACGTTAGGACTATAAACGTTAGATCTAAAAGTTAGGTTAGTGTGGTACGGTAGGTAAAATCTAACTGTTACTTCTAATAATCGAGACAGGGTTGATATAGGCCTAACGTTAGATCTATTTCTAAATTTTAGAATGGTTTCCATTTTTATAAACTGACAATCTTAAGAGAAAAGCTTTTATTCAATTTCCTACCTCAAAGTCCTGGTTTGATCAATCGCCAATCCATTCCGAACTCACGATTCAATCGACATAAAAAGCCATGTCCCATCCAGCGCACACAGCAACCGTGCCGCCGGCCGGTGCGGCGCGATGGCTCTGCTGGTACTGAGCATTACAAAGCTAGCTTGTCATTGCCAGGAATATAATAGCGCTACGCTATACGCTTACCATGTATCCTGTGATGTGCGTCGCACACGTACACAAACTGTACAGTAATGTACAGTGCTTCACGAGTCGTCGCAAGCAAAAATACAACATGCCCTTATTCGACATAAATACCCGTAAAAACTATTCAAAATCCAAGAAATTCACGCTCATGTGGCTGATACACTGCCAATAATAAATATAAGTGGATTTGTGGAGAGAAAAGTACTCAGAGAGGGAGAATTTCTTCTTCCATAGAGGGCACCATGGTGGCTTGACCCAAGACTATATCGGGTTTAATTTAAACCCGATATAGACTTGGGTTTAACTAAACCTCGCTAGCAGAATACAAAATTAAACCTCGGGTCTAGCTAAACCATAGGTGAGTCTAAAATGGGTTTAAACCTTGGTCTACAGTAGAATACGGGCCAATGTGTTACACTTGAAAGTACAAATATATGATTGGGCGGATATATCTTGTTGGGAGATATTTGAGTGATGCATGTTGTTTGTGTTAGTGTGTTTTGTAGCAAGAAGTAAATTTTCTTTCAGGCATCTCTTGTGTACTCACTGGTTATATGAATAGCTTATGTGTGCCTCGCCTGAGATAGCAACAACTGCTGAATAGCATGCCTCTTTCTAAAAAAGAGATTTGAGGTTGCGTACATCATGTACCAGCTAAGTAGAAGTCAATCATCGTCAAACCACTCCTAACATGTTCAGCTCAAAACTCTTGAGGTGACTGACGTATAACATTGTCACATTGGTACCAAAAAGTGAAGCATAAGCTGACTTTCCCTACTTTTCTGAACACTCATCCATGCTTTTGGTCATGCTGTCACGATTCTGTGTTATGTCATCCACCGTTAGGACTATGAAACTCTTGACAGTGACCAGCCGACTGCCCAAGCTCACGATGTCCCTCCAACGATACCAGTGAGCAGTAAGCCAGCGCTCCCGTCTCCTGATCCCCCAGCCATCAGCAGACGACCAGACCAGCCACCCAGCACGGACGGTAGCAATTCTTTCACGAGTTGCATCTTTGTTATCATAATTAATGTATCCCTGCTTGTATATCAATAACAGTATTCTTATATCTAGCAGTGTTATTATTGTTTGCTGTTTATCATTATAGTGGTCATCATCATTATCACTATAGTTTATTGATTTGATTCGAATTTATTTCCACTTTGTGTTCACAAGGACAAGAAACAAACATAGTTGAATTACAATGATTTTACAATAACATTTTGTCTTTTATATAATATTGATAATCCGAAACACATATTCTGATCACATATACATTGGCAACAAATGGTGTGTAGTAGTCATAAGAACCAAAGTGGGGTAGCCTAAACCAAAAGCACAGCTTGTATTACCTAGGCCCCCCCCCCCCCCCCCCAAAAAAAAAAAAAAAAAATGAATAATAATAATAATAAATCACATCATAATGAAGCCGTGAATTGAACACATAAGAACAATATAATGATATGTACCAGAATGGTATAAAGAACTACAACAACTAAAACTGAAACTGAAGCTCCGCATGATGACAGAAAGATGGGATGAGAGGATAGGAAAACAGAAAGAATAGATGAGAAAAGTTGAGATGAGAGGGAAAAGAAGAGATGGAGAGAGGAGGGGCCATCAAGCAGGAGGATTGATGATTTCAAATAGAATATCTTTGTAATCATTCCTCTTGAAATTAATCAATGTAGATATTTCTTTTAAACTTGAGTCTAATGAATTCCACTTTATGATCATATAGCAGCAGCTGTAGAATAATTATAAGCATCGTTATTACGGTATTTTCATCAGTAGGGCCTATATAAAGTATTATTAAGATGAGATGATTATCATTGCCGATACATTTTTCTCATTTTAATTCAAAGCATGAAAGTATGTATATATGTCGTGTTGGCTTTAAAAAGCAACAACACAGAATAGAAATCATATCAACTTATATTGTCATTCTGTATTTTGTGATAAAGACAACCTGCATTCTCTTATCATTATTATCATAGCTGTCATTAATAACTACTTGATCTTTACTTATATGATCTTTTGCCCGTGAAGAAGATGTTGGCTATTGTTAGGGGGAAAGGTTAATCTGACTTTCATCAGTGACAATCAAGTGAAAATTCTTAGGATGATGTTGTCATTTAATTAATTGAATTGAATTGAATTGATGAGGTTTATTGTTACTGAACTTGGCAGCCCAGAGGCTGAAGTACATTCATTTTACAGAATATAAATAAAAATCACAGTGCTTCACAAATGATAAGGTGTTTACAGTAAAAATATTCAGAAATTATACATAAAATCATACATACATCAATCTAAATCAACAAAAATGTACATATACAACAACAGAAAAAACTACTCAATATTAACACTTTATCTTTACAACACTGCATTATGAATAAAAAAAAACTTAATCTGAGCACACACAAAAAATGCAAGGCTGTGGAAAAGGAGGAGACGTTATTGCACAACAAATATGAAACTTTTTACCGACCATCCAGTTAAAATAACAAAAATATTGATAAAAATTCAATGAAATTATTGAACACCAAAAATACCTAAAATGATAATGTAGGTTTGAGTTTCTTCAGTTTGTCTCCCTCTACAAATTAAAATTTGTTAAGATCGCAACTGGTGATCTGTAAATTATTTTTTCCGACATGTTTGTTGATTTACAGATCAGCAGTTGCGATCTTAACAAATTTTCATTTGTAGAGGGAGACAAACTGAAGAAACTCAAACCTGAGCCTTCACCCCTCTGAATAATATCTTTCTTTCAATGATAATGTAGTTTATCAAATATTACATTTTTATTGTACTGTTTTATCACAGGTCGCAAGGCAAAAAGTGGGTCGCCCAGGGAGCAGGAAGACAAGCTGCGCAGCCTAATCGACCTGCAGAATCAAGTGAAGGAGGGCCAGCTAACCATTGACAAGGCCATCATCCTTTTCAAGGAGTGGGAACACACCCATGGCAAATCACAGCGTGTAAGTACAGCAAGATACTGTCGTTCACACCGGAGGTTCAGACTCGCTTTGCCAAACTGCTCTCATTCTCTGATGATTTGTTGAAGAAAATATGTGCTCAAAGAGATTTGGACATATTTTTGGCATTGAGATATGGAGCTCTGGTATCTGGTGTTGTTTTTTTTTTTTTTTCGTGGTTCTTATTATGTACTGTAAACATGATATATTTTGCTATGTGAAAAATTTCTTGAATTTTTTTGTGCTCCACTGTGCTAATGCAAAACCAATTACACACAACTGTGCTTTGGGATCTATTATTTAATGCTTATGTCACACACACAAAAAAAATCCTCTACTATCATTATTGTTTAAATGAAACTGAAACAGAAAAACACATTTTGATGAAACTTTACCGTATAAGTGGACATTTCCACATGAGTGATTTTTCGCACTCAGCCAGGTAAGAAGAGTTTTGTGTGTTTTTAATTCCTTGGAATCAAGGCTTCAGCTACTGGAACATATGGCAAGCAAATATATTTTCATGCTTGTATTTTGGCGCTAGTTTCTGCTTGCATGCAATGTGTGAAAATTTTAACACTGCAAAAATGTCCACTTTTACCGTACTATTCCATTTGTTTTATTTTACTCTAATACAGCCAGCATGAAGGTCGAGTGTAATCATATGTTGATGAATGTAACCATTAGTGTGGATTGATTGCTGTAATATGTACTAAATTTAGAGAATGATCTCTTTTTCTGCAATCTTTTCTCTTCCTCATATATTTTGTTAGCAAGAAATCTGATATGACATCTAATTGTTACCACCTTTTGTCTTGTGTCCTCACAGCAAACACCATCTACCGGGGGACCGCGCAATTTCCCGAAGATTTTTAGAAAACTTAATACGAGAGGTGAGTACATACCCCATTTCCTATGTGATAACAACTAGATAATCTACTGTATATGCCATGTATCTCATGAGTTTGTTTGTTTGTTTGTTTTTAACTAATTTAGTGAGTCAGGTGCTCTTTACAAATTATAAAACATGCAAAAATCTTAAATCTGGCCCTGGTATATGAATGCAATGTTCATGCATTCATTTCTTTGTGCATTACTGTACTTACCGATCTCAAACTTACCCACACCAGTCACACCTCCCTGCCCACACGCAAAATTGTAGGAAAGTCACAATTCACAAAAAGTCAGACTCACTAGATATATGCCATATACAGTAGTCTGCTTGACTGCTCTTATTTGTAGTGCAGTGCAGGCCTTGTTTCGATGTGTGTATGTTGGGAGTCTAATACCACCTTATCGTATTGTTTCTCAAAAGTGATATACTAGTGCTCAAGGGACTTTTATTGCTCTCCCTCTGTTCGTCCAATATATCTTATCGTACTCTGATTTACTATTTTGAATACATACTAAAGAGGTATTTACATAAGTCAAGAAAGGTGCCGTGGTAAATAGAAACTTTGTACGTTTGTTTGTGTGTGTGTGTGTGTGTGTGTGTGTGTGTGTGTGTGTGTGTGTGTGTGTGTGTGTGTGTGTGTGTGTGTGTGTGTGTGTGTGGGTGTGTGTGTGTGTGTGTGTGTGTGTGTGTGTGTGTGTGTGTGTGTATGTGTGTGTGTGTTGTCTATAGTCTATTCTGAACCTTTTTTAACCAAGGCCCACTTTGATCGAGTGCAACTAACTACTGTTCTCTGGATACAAATGGGAAAATAAATATCAGGTGTCTGTTATATCACATTCATAGGCAAACAGACCAAACAAACTGATGAATGAAAGAGTTCAAGTAATCAATGACATTCTCAAATAGTGACCTCAGTGGAAAAGATGACTCTGATTATTAAAGGGGAAGGCTAGTACCTGATCAGTGGGAATCAGTGCAAATGCTGGGGGATGATTGTTCCAATCCTTGTGGGATTCATTTAAGAGTACATTATATATCTACTGTTTTGTGAAAATCATTTGCTTCAGAACGGTCTCATATTCCAGTAATGTGCAGATTAATGCCCCGTCACTGACCAGGGATGCTTACCTGGAAACATTAAACTGCACATTACTTGAATATGAGACCATTCTGAAGCAAATAGTTTTCACACAACAATAGATATGATAATGTACTCTTGAATGAATCCCATAAGGATTGGAACAATCATCTTCCAGCATTTCCACTGATTCCCACTGATCAGTTACTAGCCTTCCCCTTTAAAGCATCCACCTGTTGGATAGAAATAAGAAAGGTTTCATTTGGAAAATAAATTTTGGCCCTGAAAATTGTTTTAGTTCCTTTGCTTGCTGTGCTGAATTGTTGGCATTTGAAATGGCAAATCAAATGCATATATTGCCTGTGAGCAAAAAAAGAATACATAATACAAGCCAGTTTTTCTTTGTTGTGCGCTCCATTTGACATGCCAATAGTCTTAATGCTTCGTAATTTCTTTGCTTGTTTTTTGCGTTGCAAAGATACCATCATTGCTTAAAATCCAAATCTATTTGTTATTCTTCATATATCTCACAACGTACATGCCTGTCAAGAGAGAGTAAAGTTGTTTCAAAGCTGTGGGACAGATGCACAAATCTACGATGAAAGTGACTGATTGTCTTAATTTTTGTCATTTCAATTTTTCTTTTGATCAGCTTGGAAATACGTAAATGAACTGTGATATTGACCAAGCAATAAGATTTTTGCAGCCGTACTGATTTGCATGATAATATTTTACTGAATGATGATAATGATGGGGATGATTATAGTGGCTAATTTAACAGCAAATTGCATTCCAATGCTGGTTTGCACTAAATGATAACAATAATTATATTCATTCTAGCCCTTGCCCTCTCTTGTGCTTGTCATATCTTATGCTTGTTATTTGTTGTATAGGTATCATATTTATATATTTATTGTGAAGTAATCTTGCATTCTATACTTTCTAGTGGAACATTAAACAGGGACAATGCTTCCTTATCTAATCATGGTGAAGTCACTGTGCCTCGTGGTGTTTGTATTTCTAACCAGATTCTGTGGACTGCAGCATGTGTTTCCATGGTAATGCTATAGCTGGCATTATCATCATGTCTTCTGTTTGCCTTCTCAGTGCAGTGAAATATTTGCCGATCCGCCCATGTTCACTTAAAGTCTCATGGAATCTTTGAAAGTTTCAGAATCCATCAGGGACCAGCGAAGTCAGTCCACCTTCTATCGCCCCACCCTGGGCAATTCTCGGTCAGTCCCCCATGCGACTTCTTCCATGGCCAACAGCAATCTCAAAGGAACATCTGGTACTGAGTCTAGTCATTCTATGCATCTTGTTGCATCCCGTACATGTGGCTGGTCTTTTTTCTTCTATACAATTGTCCTGGGAGTATGATCCTGTCATTAGAATGATGATTGGCCTAGGAAGAGGTGGTTTATGTGATATTCTCTAAGGTATGGGTTCTTGTCTGTCCATACTCATGATGCAAAGTTGAAATGAAAAGTTTCAGAGTGTCCCCCTGGAGGAAATTTGCACACAATGGGATCAATAGAAATCATGTCAGTGTACATATGAAGAAGATTGCATATCATCTGATACACTCAGTATGGCCAACTCTTTGGAATGAAGCATATTGACTGCATGGTTTAACTTGCCAGTTCTGCAGAGAAGTACCTGATGGAAATGAACAATTCCACATGAGCAAAATCTGGTCTGTCTTCTACTCAGTTGGCAATATAAAGTTCTCTTTGCATGGTTTTTATCTATGCTGAGTGCACTTCAGTCTGCTCTTGCAGGTGTACATTGTATGTTTTTGTGTGATGAGTCTGTGAGGAAAATGGATTTTCTGGCCTTCTAAGCATGTGATGCCTGTTATGCAAAGCATTTTCGATTTGTCTGTGTGCTGTGTCTCTGACTTGTATACTTGGTGTTCTTTCCTTTAATCTTTGAATTGTTTTTCTTCTCTATCCTTGGTCCTGTTACTCCAATGTCATTTTTATTCTCCTTTCTTTTATCTCTCTCTTTTTCCCCTCTCCCTCTCTCTCTCCCCCTCCCTCATTATCCAATTTTTTATCTGAGTTTGTCTCCGAAAAACGAGGGTGGCCGGATTTGCCTCACCCTAACAGCAACAGCTCTCCCACCTTCTCACCATCTCGCCCAATGTGGGGCATCCTCCATCCTCAATCCTCAACCATCCCAAACTTCTCCTGTCTCTTCCACACCCTCTTGGGTCATCTTTGCTTGCCTTCCTCCTCCCTATGTCTATCTATATATTGCTTTATTTATCTAACTTATCATCTGTCCAGCCATCTGTCTGTAATATTTTTTTTTTTTTGGGGGGGGGGGGGGGGGCTATCCCCTCTGTCCATCATTCTATCTATGTATATGCCATATATTTTGTGAGTAGATTATTTCACAAATTGGGACTTCCCAAGACAATATGACAAAATGGTTGGATCTTCCCAAGACAATATGACAAAATGGTTGGATTCGGTATTGACAATCACGGTGATGAATGAGAAGTACATGTATGTGTCATCCTTTTTAAGGGAACGGTTTATGATTTTCCAGTTTAGAAATGACATGCGAGACATTTGTAGTGCGGGTAGCAATATTTTTGTGAGAAGTTAATTTGGTAAATTTCAGTCAACTCGCAAATGAAAACACTGTAAAGTGTACAATGTACCTGGTACTGTGTATACAGTATCTATCTATCTATCTACTTGTCTGTCTATCTGTCTGTCTATCTATTTTGCTATCTATCTATCTAAATATATCATTCTCTTTTCTCTCTGTCATCATCTTCCACATTCTTCCCGAGCTCTTTCTTCCATGTCCCTATCTTGGCTGTTGTGCCTGCTTTCAAAACATTCTGCGTGTTTCTCTTTGTTTTTGTCACTTGATGTCCACGTTTCTTTTGATGACTCTAAGGATTAACACTGCTGTCATGTGACACTCTTTTGATGTGGATTTGCAATTTTGTGATTTCTGTTTCATGCCAACAAGTACTCGCATTCTCTCGACTTGATGTGCTGCATTGAGCATTTTGTTAAAATGAGTGGATTTAATGGCAATGGTAACAGTGAGGACAACCCAACGTAAAGCTCCTTGGTTTTTATCTCCCCACCCAAACGTCACTCTCAAACAGCTTCTCAACAGGGAGGGCGCCGTCTCCGCGCAAGATCCGAGCCTGTCGCCACCACGGGCTTCACGTCACTGAGTAAATCCTCTCGTCTTGTTGTGATCAGAATGCTGATGAGATGCATGACTCTCAAAGTGCTTCTTGTTGTCATGTTTTGTGAAAGTTTTTCTGACCATTTGTTTGTAGCAGTGTCAATTTATGATGTCAACTGGACAACATATTTTACTAATCTTTCTGTGATATGACATTTTGCATGATCTTTCACTATGCAGGGAGTGTCATAAACAATAATTTTGCTGTTATTGCAATTCCAAAATCTTTTGTATCTAACCATTTTAACATGTATCCATGGTACCTGAATTAATCTCTCTCTGTTGCTTTGTAATGTTCTACTATATTTGATTTTCCCAAAATGAATTTCTATTTATTTTTCTGCATGTCATTCAGATCCTCTATCCCCACTCGGAAGTAAACAATTCTCTTACCTTGGACCTGGTTTTGTTCTCCCTGGAAAAGCATGCCCTCCAGGTACTAACACCTCTCAAATTGGCAACATTTTTGACTGAATTTGCCAAATCGCCATAGCAGCTGAAATGCAAAATGCTTAACTTCAGTTCTCAAAGCTGTTTAATTTTTAAAGCTTTGTGCATTCCAGCAGCAAAATGTAAAATACCAAAACTGCATTTTTGTATAGGCAGACTGAAATGGAAGGACTCCAAACAGAATCGCCACCTGCTGATAAACCCTAGGGTACATCAGTCTGCATTTTCTAATGAAGAGTCATACCGATAATAAATTCAAGGTTTGCCTTGAACATGCACAGCACATGTTACTATGTAATTATTTGCCAGTCTGTATCTAACAGCATTAAGCACAGAGCTACAGGTTTTGGGATGGAAACAGACCAACAGACCTTGCAAACATGGGTCTCAGTGGTCTAAACTTTGTGGGCATATAGGCCCATTTTTTGGCCTTTTGTTACATCTGGAGCCATTAGAAGTTCTCTTTCATTTCAGTCTCGCCAGCTCACATCAAATGTTTTACCATTAATGACCAAGCTTTTAATATTCACACTGTTTTATTTTGCTCAATACCAGCTTCCATTACCACACTGTTACCTTGATTTCATTAACAATATGAAATTTTGCTTCCCTTATTTTTATCCCTCTCGTGTACATTATCTGTGACAATGATAGATCCAAAATTCAGTAATAAGTATAAATGATGCTTGTTCCACTATACTCCTGTTAATTGTAATGCTAATAATATATTCATATCTACCACTTCTACTTATCAAAAGAAATATTTCATATTTGTTATGACTACTACTACTACTACTACTACTACTACTACTACTACTACTACTACTACTACTACTACTACTACTACTACTACTACTACTACTACTACGACTACTACGTACTACTTCCGCTACATCAACTTCCACTACTACAGTTATTACTTCTACAAGTGCTGCTATTACTACCACTGGTGAAGATACTATTATTGTTAATTCTATGGCAGGAACAACAAGAACAGTAGCTGCAACTACAATTGCAGATATACTGCTACTACTGCTACTAATCACTATTCCAACAACAACTACTATGACACATATGTATTCTACTGCAACTGCTAACTACTGCTGCAACTACAAACACAACCATCTCTGTTATTACCACTACTACAAGTACTATCCCTCTAACAACTATTTTAATCTACTACTACTGCCAGTACTATTACTAAACTGTTCCAAGACAACTTCATTATAATTTTTCAAGACTCATGACTGAAGTAGCCAGGGAATATTGTAGGTAATCAATCAAAAAGAGACCCTGTTGAGGCAACTTTTAGTTCTGTTTTCACATCAACAAGTCATCAAATCAATCTAATCTGCTGCTCACATATCCAGAAAAATGAATGATGAAAACTATTGCAACAAAGAGTGCTTTCTTCCCAATGTGAAAGTTTCTCAAGGCTAAAGCATCCAGGGAACAAACTGGCATGATGACTTTGTCAGTTTGCTGCAAAATGGTGGTGCTCATCCCCATAAGATGAGTTTTGCAGACAGTCACAACAATTAAATGAGCACTTGAAACAGCCCACTGCTACCGTGTGATTAATGGCTTTCAGAGCACATAGTACATGATAAAAGCTAACTGGTCCATATTATGACAGCAAACTCAATCATGCTACCAGACTAGCAAATGAGAAGAAAACTAGAAAAAGCAACAAGGGAAAAAAAAGCAATACAGTTTACATAGCAAAAGAATTATTGCCCTTTTATTCTTTTGCACATTTCATGTTATGCGAAATGCGCAAAAAACTTCCCACATTTACAGTTTCAGGCATTTGTTTTAGATTCCACAGGGCCGAAGCATTGCCTGGGGGCAATAGGCAAGTCTTGGTCTTGTTCCAGTCTTGGCGGTAACTCCAGTTTGTGAATTTTGGTCTCAGTCATTGTGTCCCCCTGTCCACTGTAGAGATCATTACCATAGTGTGCTCTGGTCTGCGTCACTCGCCAAGTCTGGGTTCCCATTTGGGCTCTTATTTAGTACTCATTTCATTTATCTAGTCATTAGATCTTTATTCATCAGTGTTTTTTTGAAATAATAAATGAATTGATAAATAAAGTTAATAATTCAACAATTTATTATTTATAAATCCATCTATTCCTTCAGTCATTTGTTCGTTTTGTTTTGTTTTGTTTTGTATTCATCTACCTATTTGTTCATTCACTTATTCAGTTTCCCTTTCTTTGTGGTGGGAGCTCCTTCTTAGATAGAAACTTCTGTCACAACACATTACTTGTGTCTGAAAACAACATTTTGTTTTTTATCATTTCTTTATGCAATATCTATTTGTATATAGAGTTTTTGTTTTGCAAATGGACATTAAACACGTATGTAATTGTTTTCAATAGAAAATTGCACTTAGTGGAGCAGAATAATTTATGATGGTAATATAAATTGTTAAGATAGTAATTTTATAATGATGATTGCTGCTAAAGAAAATCTAGAAATAAATAGAAGAATGCTACCAGATTTGATAACTGAATAGTTCTTTTATCTTGGGTGTGAGGTACAATGGTATTGTCCTCACTTTTCCCTCAATGGCAGTTTATCAAGTTTACATGTCTTCGCCCTTCATTTTCCTGATTCATTCCATAATGGTTTGTTTTAATCTCATGTGAATTAAAATTGTAAAACATGCAAAAAGTTCAAAATAATCACTTATGCTCCCTCTCATGCACTTGAAGCTGATTGAGTTTAGCTAGTTGTTTGTGCAATGAGCAATTTCTTATAGGTAGAGTTCATGCATGCATGCATGCTGTTGTGTGGACCAATGTAGATTTTATGAATAATTTCCACATTATAGAAACCAAAGTGTCCCATACTTCACATGTAGTCCCACAATTAAGAAGATTTGTGGTTGTACAAATTAGAGTAATAAAGGTGTTGATGGGAGGGGGATACAATCAACTATGCATGTGCAACCCAACTGAAAAAAAAACAACAAATTTCCCGCGTTCATAACCCGCATTTATAAGCTTACAAGCATGATCCATCTTTTTGTATGTTTGCTTTTGGTTTCTTTTATGGTATATGACAAAATATTAATGAATCTGCCCAGAGGAAGTATTTGTAATGATTTATTACTTGCTTGTCAATCATACCACTTATTTTCCTAAAATATGTCAATTCTTAATGTGTCTGTGTTTGTGCTCATGAATGTGTTTTGCCTACATCAAATTATGTAGAAACATATTATATCCATAAAGCATTCTTTTCTGACATATTTGTTAATCCAGTATAGATATTTTCCCAACCATTATTTGTGATGTGCCCAGTCATTGTGCATTAACTTACTGGTGCTAAGAAGTCTTTTATTTCAGCCAGACACATTTATGTTCATACGTTGCACATATTATTTGTAAAATGCCAATTTGTAGGGTCAAGAGTTTCAAAATTCTAAATTAACCGAAGTATAGTGCGACCCTTTCATCATCAATTTGAAAGTAAGAACATACACTTCCAGAAATAGGACAAAAGACAGCCACTTCATTTTATTCATTTTCGGATTTTTCTTTTCTTTTCTTGTTGTTGGGAGGTGAATAAAGTTTTAATGATATTGTGGGTTATTCTTAGTAATAGACAAGATGTGTTTAAAGGTGTTTTGTCAGCAATCATTTCAATTCCATGCCATGTGTCACATGATTATCTCCCCACATTGCTTTGGCACCACTAATCTGTATATTTGTATCTTCACCTTTGCTTTGGAAAATCTCCCAATCTTCATGTTCATAGCTACAAAGCCTCACAAGGAGCTAGCCCTGCGGTCTGTGTCTGCTAATACATATGGTATTTCATTCACATTTCAGTGATTTGCTTCCACTTTTTTTTTAAATAACTCACAGTAAAGTCCTCTCTTTATTGCTGCTTCAGATATATAAGTATGAACATTCACCATTTGTCATATTGGCCATTAGTTTTCACCACCCCCTTGGTACCCTTCCTCACAAGTTCAATACCTTCTCATTCCCCAGCCTATTTATTTCCATATCCATTTACTCCACCCTCTAAATTTTATATTCCTCCCACTATCTCAACCTTCTCACTGTCCTCTCCATCTGACTGCCTCCAGCATTTCACTGAGTCTACCCTCTAACAGTCTACACCTCTTACTGATTCCACCCTCTCACTAACTCCATCCTCTGACAGTCCACACCTCTCACTAGGCACTTTTCGATTTGCACGTTGAGCCAGGCGTCACCGTGGGTCGACGTATTTTTTACGTACTGCGCATGCGTGAGTGTCGACCCTCGGCTCATCACCAAATTTTTGTACGCATTCACCTCAGTTATCACCGTCCACCCAATCCACTTACGCCGCGCTCAACCCACCGTATCTATGACGTCACACTCCTCTCGTGATAGACGAAATTGAGCGAGAGAGCTTGGTGACTTCTCAGGAAATCCGTTCTCAGTTCACCTGTTTTGCTATTTCTTTCGAGAAAATATTTAATAATTTGATTACATGAAAGCTTATACATCACAGCAGCAGCGCTGACATACAAACTACAGCCTTTGGTACCTACTTTATTTGCCCACTTTCACTGTTTCGCAATTTGCAATTGCACACCATAGTCCCACACATGCATTTGCACATAATGCTGTACGCAATCACATCGCAGTGCTTGGCATAGTGCAGCGCATTTTACTTCGCAGCCTTACCATGCATCATGTTTTAAAATCCACCTAAATCATCCCAGGATACTTACTTGGTATCTAGTTAAAGACAAAATAAGTAATACAGGTAAAAAAACAAGTCACAAATTCCACATAACTATGCACCCAAGGCACAGGTAGCCACCTGCACATGCCACGAGACGTGACGCCCGAAATCGAAATGTATTTCTGCAGCAGGTCAACATACAGACGTGACGCTTTGACATACGCTTGCGCTCGGCGTCACAACCTTCTCGTTCACCCAATCGAAAACTCCCTACTGACTCCATCCTCTCACCGTCTCCACCCACTCACACTCCCTTTCACATATCCATCCTTTAACAGTCTCCACCTTCTCACTGACACCACCGTCTCACTGACTCCACCCTTTCGCTGTGTTCACCCTCTAACAGTCCCCACCTCTCACTGACTCCACCTTCTCATTGACACCACCCTCTCACTGTCCCTATCCATCCTATTACTGACTCCACCCTCTTACTGACCTCACCTCTTTCACTGTCTCAACCCTCTTAATACTGACTCCACCCTCTCACTGACCCCAACCTTTGGTGTCTCAACCCTCTCACTGGCTCCACCCTTTCACTGACTCCACCCTCTCACTGACTCCACTCTTTCACTGACTCCACCCTCTCACTAACTCTAGCCTTTCACTGACTCCACCCTCTCACTGACTCCACCCTCTCACTGACCTCAACCCTTTCACTAACTCCACCCATTCACTGACTCCACCCTCTCACTAACTCCACACTTTCACTGCCTCATCTCTCTCACTGACTCCACCCTTCATATTGTTTCCACCCTCTTACAGTCCACATCTCTCACTGACTCTACCTTCTCTCTGACACCACCCTTTTACTGTCTCCACCCTCTCACTAACCCCATACATTCACTGTCTCATCTCTCTCACCATCTCGGCCCATTCACTGTCTCAACCCGCTAATAGCCTCAACCGCTCAGTGACTCCACCTTGTCACTGACTCCACCCTCTCATTAACCCCACACTGTCATTGTCTCAACTCTCTCACTGACTCAACCTTCTCACTGACACCACCCTTTCACTGTCCCCATCTATCCTCTTACTGACTCCACCCGTACACTGTTTCCCCCTAACAGTCTGCACCTCTCTCTGACTCCAGTTCTCACCGATACCACTATCTCACTGACCCCAACCTTTCACTGTCTCAACCCTCTCACTGACTCCACCCTCTCACTGACCTCAACCTTTCACTGACTCCACCCTTTCACTATCACCACACTGTAATCTAAAACAATCTCCACCTCTCAGTGACTCCACCTTCTCATTGACACCACCCTCTCATTGTCTCCATCCTCTCACTTACCCCACATTTTTACTGTCTCAACTCTCTCACTGACTCCACCCTTCTTATTTTCTCCACCATATTACACTCAACACCTCTCATGGACTCCACCTTTTCACTGACTCCACCCTCTCACTGTCTCAACCCTCTCTCTGACTCCTCCCTTTTACTGTCTCCACCCTCTGATACTCTACACCTCTCACTGACTCCATCTTCTTACTGACACCATCCTCTCACTGTCTCCACTCTCTCTCTCTCTCTTTCTCTCTTCATTCATTTTCTTTCTTCACACTTGTAATATTTCTTCCATCTCATTCACATAATCCTCCATTTCTTTCCTTCGCCCATGTTTACACTCTCTCTGTCTCCGCCCTAAACCTGTTGTTATTCTATTACCAAATCAACTCACTTAAATGTCACTTATTACCACCATATTGCTGTTTGTGCTTGCCCATTCTCCCTAATGTTAGTATCACCTAGTATAATCAATCTTCCATTTTACACCACTGTGTCAACAGCACCCGGTGACTATATCATGAACTTTAAATGCATAATGTTTCTGTTTCATTTGGTGTTCATATACCACATGCAAAACTGAAACTTTCATGTCAGGCTTACTTTCATGCATTAGCTGTACTCACAGCTACCATGAGTGCTGTGCTGTGATATGCTGTGCTTAACAATCATGGTAATCATACAAATATGTTGACCATCTAAACGAGCTTTGATGAGAGACTATCCTCATTCCAGTCACAGGAACAGCTGAGGGATGACTTTCCCACAATGTCGCCTTACGCTAAGGATGCATGATAGACATACAACTGAATGCATTTAAAAGTTACACTCTGTTCAGAAATTCTGTTGATATATTGTTGTACTTTTATATAAATTCTCTGATGTCATGCACAATAATTGCTAATATTTTATTTCTACATGTACAATAAATGAGCACTTTTTTACCTCTGTTGATCTACATGTACCTGTGGATTTTATGAGATATGTTTTGTTTTGATTCACCGCAATCAATTACAGGAATACCCCAGCATGCTGACAGAGGTCAAAGGTTAAACGTACCTGTGAGTAACAACAATACTTTTAGTGTATGAAGTCATGTGTTTTCGTAAGAGTCAATCACCTACTACTGTGCTTGATACTTGATTTCAGCACCTGCCTGCTAAGTTATTGTAATGAATATAACCACTCTGTACCAGGAGTTATTTCATAATACTGTTATGTCCATTTTGAAAGTTTGTGTGTTTTCCAAACAGTTTCCTTGAGATTAATTTTTTTAATCCACAATGCTTGATAAGTTTATTCCATTATCTACAAAGTATTATTGTAAGTGTATCACATGCTGGAACTATTTGAACTTAAAAAAATCGTATGAATATATAGAGATATAAATACACGTATATGAATATATAAGAAAAGGAATATTTAATTATATGAATATATAGATATATGAATATAAAAATATAGTCCATAAGTCATTGCTTGAGTATAGTGCATGATTTAGGAGCCTTTGTGTTCTTGATAGTTTATGTGTATGTTCTCCTAATTGCCTTCAGAATAGCCAAACATTACTGTCACAACCTTTAATGTGCAATAGTTTCTAATCCCTAGCTAGACTGATGGATAACGCTGATATGAGAACCAATAAGTTATGTAATGAATGTATAATCACTTACTTTTGTAAATTCAATGTATCTTTTTTCCAGATAGGTTTTTCATATCAATTCATTAGTTGTAGTAAAAAGATGTAGGTGTGAGAGGAAATGATTATGAGACTACGACATGAGTTTGAAGTTATGTCATTTTAAGCGTGTTATCTTCATGCATTTTGACCAGGATAAGACCGAGCAAGGAAGATTATTATTGGAAATTCCAATTTGAAATGATTATGTCTTCCTTCTATTTTCATCATTCTTTTGTCTCTGAAATTCAATTCTCTAGGACAAGTCAGACAGGGGACCTACTAGCCCAAGTAAGTACAATAATGTTACCACTTCATTATGTTGTGTAACTTTTGTTTGAAATTTGATTCATCTCTAAGAAAAGACAGCTTTTTGTGATGCAAGCTCGTTGTCCCAAGGGACACCTATTATAGAAAATTACAATAATGTGTTTTGTACTGCACTACAGACTGAACAACTTTTTAGTAGGAATTTTTTTTATGATGAGTATTATCAGTTATCTATTGTTCCTATCTTCAACCATGTGTTTTAAACTTTCTGCTGCTAATTTGTCATTGTTACAGGTCTTTCTCGGTCACATCCTCAGAACGGAAGCTCTGATAATAGTAATGGACCAACAGCAACCGATGCTAGCAAGGTAAACCAAGGAAAACAACATCTCGCAAAAATGTCCGAGACCTCCTCATTCGCAAAAATATCTGTACACGAAAATAGCAGCTTAAACAGTAGTAAACAGGGCTTGCATACACATTGTTATGTGCAGAATGCAATGCAATGCAAAAAAAAAAAAAAGAATTACATGAAAATGCAATTTTTCATGTCAGTCTTGTCAAGATTGTGTTGACAGTATAGTAGAGTGTTCAGGGTCTGTCAAAGCTTTAGAATCAATGTGTTTTGAAGATTATCCATTCATAAACTTGTTCATGTACCAAGAGGTAGCCGTGGAATCAAATTGAAAAATGGGAGACAAGACTCCATGCTAACAACGACAATAAAGAAAGAAGAAATAGATGGCAGTTTTCTTTGACCTTGGAATACCTTGAATCTTGATTGTTTCTCAGAATAGACCTTATACATTGTATCTCCCTGTGTCTGTCATATAATCTGAGTTCATAGCTGATATTATCTTCTATATGAAGTGTACCGAATTGCGAAATGTTTTACAGTGAGGAACTTTACTGTATAATACCATCAGGAAAATTATAAGATGTGCAAAAATGATTTCTTCTACATGTTGACTGGCTGAATTTTCACTTTTGTTCATAATGAAGGCAGTGAAATCGCAAACACATAAAATTCATCTTGCTTGATGGAGCAAGAAATATAAATAGAATAAAACTTTCTCATCTTACAGTAATCTCTTCTTGTGTGATACACAAGTTGTGCATTGATATTTGTTGTCACCATGACAACACATTGATGATTTGACATCTTGATGAAATGTGGATGTTGCATCAGCCCAATTATGTTTTTAAAAACTTTCTCAATCACCATGAAAGGGTGAGAATGGATCAGATGCCCCAGTGGAGCCCCCACCCCCAAGGTCGCCTTGCCCCTCTCCGATGCGAAACCAGGTACGGCGGTCCAGGCTTGTTTGTGATGTTTTCATCAAACAGGACCCTGGGTCTACTTTGTCAATGTTTTGGTTCAGTGCAGGGGTGTTAAAGTCATAATTACTGTTGCATGGACATTCGTACCATTAACAGTACACCGCCTATGTTACTGGCTTTCATTCTGTAATCAGCTCAGTTTCTGTACAGATTGACACGAGAATTGAAGATAAGGAAGATTCTGACATTGTTGTCAGTATTGTTTGTTTTTATGTTTTCCAGATATCTCAATAACAGCACTAATAGGTTTATTGAATGCTGCTGTGGAGACTAAGGAGGTCTCATGATAAATTGCATCAAAGCCCTTATTTTGTTTTAATCATGTTTTCTGACAGCATTATTTCTTTAGTTTTTGAAGTTTTTGAATATAACAAATAGCATTTGTTGATAATTTTTCCCCTTTCTATATCATATTTGTGTCTATCCATTTGTTCATGAACTGAAAACTTGTAACATGTGTCAACATGCCTATATAATATCTCTATATCTGACTTCCTTCTGCTCTTTATTCCTTGGTATTAGATCATGACTGTTGATTTCCCATAAAATTTCATTCCTTTCCGTGTGACATGAAGCGAAGGAAACGTGACTCCATAAATCGGGATCTGGATTTCAGTCCCGAGTACATTCGACGCCCCATTCCACCCATCCCACCCCGCCAGACGTCAGGCTCCAACCCCGGCAGCAGCAGCGACTACCAGCGCCTCCCACCGGGGGTGCCTCGCTCGGCGGTCCACACCCGACTGCCCGACCCCACCCAGGCCGTCTCCCGCAGGCAGGTGATAGGGAGTGGAGGAGGGGATGGCGAGAAGATGAACGAGCACTCGGATCATCCCAAGTCCCCCACCCCAGATGATCTGCCCCCGAGGAACGCCCCACCCCCACCCCGAAGAAGGTATGTCATATAAACCAGACAGTGAAAAGGTGACTCACTCTCAGGTATTATGCAGGAAGGATATAAGGGGTTATATTTGATAGATCCCATGGATACTTTCATGATGAGCAGAGATGAATATTTCTTCTCACATCAGTTCCAGCTCTTGCTTCCACAGATATGATGGTTTCTGCCTAGACGTATAGCACATTAGTGAGACACCATCTGAAATATAACTAATTCAAGCTCCCATGCCAACAAAATGTTATACCACACTCTCTATCATTGAACAGCCATATTCTAGAAGAAGAAGAAAGAAAAAAAACTTTTAAAAGATTCAGAAACTTCATGACTGTGGAAGGGCTCCACTAAAGGGTTGTCCTCTGGAATGGATTATTATCTGTTGGATGACTGCATTGTCTGACAACTAACTTTCACACATAGCATGTCTTACTTCCTACTCATTCCCCAGCCTTTCCCATCCCCCCGCCCCCCTACCTGCACATCATTTTCATGCCACATGCCGGTATGTTCATCCAACTGCAGAGTATGAATGAAATGGATGTGATATTTACCTCAAAATTTCAACTAACATTATATCTAATCACAGTTCAGTAAACACACATGCAAATGCCTCAAGTCGGCTGTGTTACTTGCCCTAGCAAATCCGGCGTTGCAGAAGATCAGAAAGTTGTGAGCAAGGTGGTGGTGACTATAAAGGGAGCATTTCTATCATCACTCAATCTCTTCTATGATGTGGGTAGTGCGGATTACTTTTTATCAGTGGCAGTATTTACGTAATACATTTATGCTCTGGGTCTGCTTTATAGCTTTCTCTCTCTCGCTCTCTCTTTCTTCAGTAATAGAACTACTTAGAATCTTCTAGCAGGGCTTTGAGACGTGCAACTTGTACTGTGGTAATTATGGTAAAAGAACAACTTAGAATCTTCCAGAAGGGGTTGGTGATCAGTAACTTGTGTGCTAATTATGGTAATAGAACAACTTAGAATCTTATAGCAATGGTTGGTGACCTGTAACTTGTATTAAGATAGTTATATTTTTGTGCAGAATATCTATACTTTTGATGGGGTAACATTACCCTGTACATTAAATTTCATTAACCTCATCATCTTCCATTTCTTCCCAATCGAGTTTCTGTCTTACTCTTTATCCCTTGCATATTTTGGTTTCTTTTTTCTTTCTCCCCTCTCATCCCTCCCTTCTTCTCTCATTCTCTCCCTGTCTCTCTTTGTCTCTCTCTTTCAATTTACCCTAGGGTTAAGACTGACGGTCGGCATTAGAGAAATTACGCTTGTCCCAAAATAGCGATTTTGAAATTTGCACACTCAGGTAACAATGTACTGCAGGGTATCTGTGTACGCTTAACCAACCACATCCATGTGCTATGTCCAACAGGGAATGCAAATCTGTGTCCAAAGCTGCACTCAGGCAGGCTGCTAGCTTATAGATCACTGTTCTCTCTTTGTGAATACCAGTAGTTTGTCTGACTTCCTATCTGTGCAATCTGCCTCTCTACGCGCTTCATGCTCTCTGAGGGTCAAGATATTTTGTGGCTTTCCAGATGTAGTCTGACGCACTCCTTGCTTCTTTTATAATTTATTTCCTCTATTTTTCAAACCTGTTTGTTTCTCACTCTGTGGTTTTAGATTCAATTTTTTGTTTGTTTGTGTTTACTTCCTTTTTCTTCAGCTTGTTTCCACCTCATCTGTGAGGTGCGATCTTGTGCCAGTAGTGAGTGGCAATGTATCATTTGCATAATACATGCAACCATCATGGTTGACCAACAATTAGATTAGCACTTGAAATCTAAATCCACACAACACATAGTTAGAGTAATCGTCATCATTTACCTCATAGTTCATGGCTATGACAACTTCTTTTACATGTAGCTTCTTGACTAGATGTAGCTTTATGTGCGACAATATCTGTTTTTCTTAAGTTAGTTAAAAGCAGTCCTTACTACATGTATATTAGTTTTGCATTAATGAAGATGTAGCTCTGTGTGTGATGAAACTGGATGAAATTGCAGCTACTTTTAGTGTGTGTGTCTGTCACTTTGCTCCTGTTTGCATGACCTGGTCTTAATGTAGAGCAAGCGTTGCACACTTGGAAGTGATGCGCTGTCCTTCCTGCATGCTTTCATTTCTTGCACACCACACGAGGACTGCATGAACACTGGTTAGCAAATGGCGTGGAAGTACATGTGACCCTGCATCACAGAACCATCAAAGAGTCGACAAATGTGGATGTTTAGTTTAGAGCAGATTCTGAAAGAGCAGATTCTAAAGCCCGCCGCACACTACACGATTTTGCCCCGATTCACCGGTCTTAAGACCTTAAGACTAGAAGTGTGACGTCACAGTCTTGCCATTTTCTGGTCGTACGACTGGGTCTTAGGGCCAGTCGTAGAGATTTGACATGTTGAATTTCTACGACTGGTCGTAGGCTTTCAGCCATTCACAATGCAGTAAAATGCAAGCGCACGCAGTGCGCACTGCGCGCGCTTTACAGTCGGGTCGTATAGTGTGCGGTGTCTGGTCGACGACTGGTCTTAAGACCCAGCTTGGCTTAAGGCTTTAAGACCAGTCTGATCGTGTAGTGTGCGATGGCCTTTAGCTTTCAAATGGTTTTTAATTCATTTCAAATGGACTTTCCTAATTCGTCTGAATAGTGGAAAAAGAAGTGCACCCCATGAAAAAAAGTGTTTACTGAGAAAGGAGGTTTTTAAATTTAGGGACTATTCCTGTGCTGAATCCCACACTGAGGTGTTCTGTGCAATGAATGTGACAAAGGAGTGGATATACCATACCAACCACTGTGAAGGGATTATCAGATTAAACTGAAATTCCGCACACTCATTAAGAACGTTCTATTTATGACTGAACCATTTTTTCAACACAAGATCATTATCCCTTCAAAAGTTATTTAAAGTTGAAAGTAGAGGGTATGTAAAGGGTTTCTTGTGCTCCAAATCTGAATCTAAGAAAGCCTACATCAGTCCAGTCCAAAGTGTTCCAGAAAAACTGCAAAAAAAAAGACAATTTTCCATTTATGTCAAGATCCCACACTTCAGAATTATACAAAAGAAGAATTGCTCTTTCAGAAAAAAATAATAAATAAAACTAACAATTGATGCTGTTGACCTTTTCCTCCTCATGTAAAATCAGATTATGCTACTCTTTGTTGGCTTTGTGATGCATATTCACAAATGATGTTGACATGGATAAAATGCTGAGTCAAAAATATGTTCACTCGAGAGGAAATGAAGACATGTGTTCATCCTAGCTTATGAGTTATACTTTTGATTCTCTGTGATATGTGATTAATGTACAGCTGTATGATATAGTAGCTGTGGTATGTTATATATTACTATCATTTTAAGATTTTGTCTTTCATACTGACGCCAAAGTCAGACAAAATTTATCTCCCAATATTTATCTTGCAAGGCCTTTTCAGTGTTAGCACATATTGGGAGAGAGACAGTGATTTCATTTCTAATCTGAATGCAATGATTGTTTAGAGAAGTGCTGATTTTGAGTCATACAAGACATGACATGAGAACATGTCTAATAACCCCTATGATGACCGCACCCATAAAATGCCAACTGAAACAGTTTGAGTCTTCTGCATGTAACATTGTTTTGCTGCTGCGTGACATTGGGCCATATTAACACAGTGGTAGTTGTTCAACTTCAAGTTCAAAGTTTTTATGTCTTCACAAAGGAGCTGTGTAGATATAGTTGTAGTTGTTTTTTTTTCTGTGACAAAGAAACAGTGCTGTTTCTGCTGCAGGAGGAAAAAGAAAATTGCGGTACTGCTGCATCACAGAGATTAAAATGATTTTGTTCTAAGCTTCCAAATTTTTTGAGAACCTATCAACAAAAAGTTTCATGTGCAATTTGCATGTAATTTCTTATTCACATCTGCATTTGTCCACTTTCATCCCACACAACTACAAACACCACACATACAACACACACACATGCACTTAGGCCCCTGTTCCCAAATGTTCACCTATACCCACATTAAAAACATCCCTTTTCTTCCCAAAGTTTGTCATACTCTCAGTTCATAGAATTTTTTTTCCCCACCCCACCACCCCCATGTATTTATTCTATTTGCATTTGACATTCTAAAGAATTCTTTCCTGAATATCAAAACACATAAAGATAAGTGGAGAAAAAAAAAATGTTCTGGAACAGATATGCAAGCTACACACAGGGTGGCAGGATGTAAATTTGTTTGTTTATTTTCATCTGAGAAGATGGCTGGCTAGCTCATATTCAGATACGTTAAGCTGGTCTTCCATGGGGTCCAGTTGGATGTGAGGTGGGACCACTTCACCGGGTTAAACACCCTGCTCTTTGCGATGAATGAATGAAGCGGGATCTTTTACGTGCATGAGTTGTTACTCTCTCATACACGGGACCTCCATTTTATGTCCTATCCAAGGGACAGAGTGTTTTGCCTCTTGCTAGAGGGGACGGTATGCTTACACACAACATTGCTCAGTCCAGACTCGGGTTCGAACCCGGGCCGCGTGATCGTGAGGCAGACGCGCTACCGACTGAGCCAACTCACCACCCTATGTAACGTGATGAAGTGGTCCACCCCAAGTACTTTCAACGGGACCCCCCCCCCCCCGCCCCCATGGAAGACCAGCTTGTGCAGCTGATGATGGCCTATCCAGTCATTTTGTCAGATGGAAAATGGAAGCAAACAAACACACATTAAAATGCACACATCACTCAGCTAAAAATACAGCTTCAAACACGTTATAACTTTACTTCTGGTAGATCAGCTGCAGCACCAAAGAAAGTTGTAAAATCTAAGTAATAGATTTCTCTGTAATGTTTAGTAAGAGCAATTTCATTTTACTTTCTGCCACCTGTACCACAACATCATTCTCATACCAGCTTACTGTACTTGTACAGTGCTAGTCTCACTCTCCAATATAAGTCACTAAACTTCTCTAACTTATTTCCGCTTTGTTGTTTCACTGTGGAGCTTAATTCATGCAGTAAAAAATTTTCCAAGCATACCATCAAATTTCTGTTTGTCTACTTTTTGACAGTGTCTCTTTTTTTGTTTAATCACTTCATAACCAACTGTATGGGTCATATGGGATTGTATGCCTACATGTGTATTTGTATCTGTGCTACTGTTTGTTTGTGTGTGTGGTGTGTGTGAGTCTGATGATTTGAGTGCCTTCACCCTGTCCTAATTTGACAATGATTTTGTTATTTATTTCCTGTTCTAATATGATAATATTATTCATTTAACCCCTAACCTCTCATGGCTTCAAGCATATCCCGCTCACAATCACCCCTGCGTCACAGCCTGCGACCTCTGCTGTTGGGACACAAGCTTGTCACATCCATGCGTGCCGGCCGTTCATCCACTTTCTCCTCCTCTGACAGGTCAGGATTTGATTAGCCCCTCTGCCCCGCCCTCTCCCCCCCCCCCCTTGCCTGCCTTGCCTCTGCATCCTTGCCTCTCAGCCCTCCCCCTCCAACAAGCCTCTCAGGGGTCTGTTCGATTAAATGTCCAACAATTGATTTTGTCTTTGCGTGATCAGTCGGCACTCACAATTATGGTTCCTCAAAATCCACAATGTTTGACATGAAAGACTGAACACATCACTTTGCAAAATGTTTTCAAATTCCAGTTCTGCAATATGTCAGCTTATAGGAGGGTTAATCAAAGACAAATGGTGAAAAAGAAATCCCAACAACAAACAGATTGTGATCCTCCCATTTTTAGAAAGAATCCGAAAGAGCTAGAACACAATATCTTTGTTCACTTGATGAGTAAGATTCTCAGAACCACTCCGTAAAATACCCCTAACATCTCATGCAATGTAGTTGCTGCAAGCAGCACAATCTTGTTGCCCTCGGTTACAGAGCATCCAATGCAACTTTCTAAGATCAAGCAAGAACAAATCACTGCAATGAGACCGACAATTATGGGTAGATCACTCATCCCAAAGACTGGTTTTCCTTACCTTCCCCTCTCCCTCCATCCCTCCCCTCCCGCCAGTAACTGTCACAATTCCTACCTGTGAGTTTCTGTTTTCAGTTCTCTCCGGAATGAGAAGCATGCAGCACTGCTACCGAACCGTTGGAATCTTCAGCATTCTCCTCCTCCTCCTCCTCCTCTTCTCCTGCATTGCTACATCCCATTATGCTCCCTCTGCATTTAACCACCTGTCGCACTGTGCATGGATCATGCTTCGCGACACATGTGATGTTTTCAATGCCGTCTCATCACGCACATTCATACCCTCAACCCTCCCCCCATCCCCACATCTAATCAACTGCACCAGCAATTTCTGTCATCCCTAATGTGTGGTAGAAAAGAACAAGCAAAAGGAAATAAAGAAAAATAAGAAAGCATCCTAATGGAGACTATCCACTTTCTTTTGAGTTAGAAATGATAGAATACTCTTATATGTGTGATCATATTAGTGAGATATCTGCTATGTATTTGGTGAAAGAAAAGTGTGAATGAGTGTACCATAAAATAAACACCCCCCCAAAAAAAAAGAAAAAAAGAAGAAGAATATTCTCTAAATTTAAAGAGTACTGTGGTGCAATTGTGTGTAGCCAATGCTTTTACACACTCTATGTTAGTTGAAACTCATATTCATCAATTCGAAAAGTCTCATTTTAAATGGTGTCTTTATCTGATATCATTTGCTGCATTTAGTGAAACTGTGACCCCATTTTAACTATTTGTAACTCTTTGCAATAAAGTTAAAACATAGTTCTGGTACGCCTGCAGAATTGTTGAATTTTGCTCCAAAATGTACACGTATGCCTAAGAAATGTGTGGAATAAAGCTGTAATAACAACTAGATATTCGTTGGGTAATGATGAAAATGCAAAATATTGATTTAAAAATAAAGGTTTGCCAGAGCCGCAATCTCAGAATGGGGTCAGGCTAACTCGGACTTGGGGACATCTCGGCCTCGTTATGATGGCGGGGCTGAGTTAGCCCTCTGGGTTGTATGGTGTTGCACTATGGGAGCGCTTCGCGTTCTGGCTGGTCGCAGTTATGGGCCGAGTTAATACAACAAAATGAACGTGCGCCTATGTATAAAATATGGCGATCATGAACTGCGTGTAAATTGTCCGAAATAGGGCCGAGTTGTCCCTGAGACTGAGTTAGCCTGGATTCTTCTGGAATGAATGTGGGTATACCGACTTTTATTTTTGATTTCAAAATACTCCTAAACAACTCATCATCTCGGCAAATCGTGTCAGTCAGGTAAGTTTCTTGGTAGACTCTTTCGATATATTGCAAGCAAATATGAAATGGTGCAAGACTGGTTCTCACACCCTTTAATACCAGAACTATGTTTTCACTTTAATAGATTGCCTGTTTAATGAACACATTTGCCTTTTTTTTTCTTTTTTGCAAATTAAATCTGATACACAAGAATCACACTTTCATATCAACAGAGAAACAGAATTTGTGTCAAAGAATAGGTTTCTGTTTGACTTTGTTTCTTTTTTCCTGGCAGCAGTTATGGTTAACAGTGGCACATGCTGAGGATAAAACCTATTTGGACCTGTTGAAGCTGATGTCTCTGTTTGATTTTAAGCTCATCTGTATGTACCACATTAGTACACCCGACTCTTGCCACCTTCGAGTGTTTTGCTCGGCGGCTTACCATTTTCATTTATTTTCCTCAAATGCACAATCATGCACAAACCAGTTGATAATGACTTTTTGCCCTTTAATACATTGTCATAAGACTTACATCAAAGCAAAGCTTGCAATTTTCTCTACAATTTTGCAGTACTGTATTTCTAGCATAAAAGCTCCTGCAAAAAGTTGCATGGCTTAAAAAAAAAACAAACAATGTTTTCCAAAAGTATCAGTGCATTGCTGTATCAGAGTAATGTGACAGGCATTGGGTTTAAACCTTGGTACACAAAGAGTTAAATGATCCACACATAGTAGAAGTTTGATGGTCAAAGCTGATAACTTCATCGTACTTGAGTTCTTGCAAACTGATGCACCTTACAAGGTTGTGGGAAATCCGAGTGGACTGTGGTAGTTTTTTGAGCTTGTGTGTAACTATGTCCATGCTGATATTGACCCATTTCTGTGGGTAGCTTGCTCACAGAAGGCATCATCACCAGAGGTTCATGCAGACTTTGATAGCATTTAGGTATCATTTAGATAAAGCTCTTAATATCCTATCTCATTGGTACAGATTCTGCTAGAGTGGTAGATATATAGTCTTGTAGGAGGAGAGATGCAAACTTGCAATTATTCACTTCTTGTTATTCCTTTGATTCCTCCGTATCCTCCTTCTCCTCCTCTTCTTTTTCTTCTTTCTTCTGTTTGGTCCTGCTTATACACTTGTATATGGTGACAGTGGTGAAGAAAAGTGACCAGATATGTGCAATCACCCTATACATGTCCAGACTTGTGTATACATGTCATTCACCTCTTTCCACTTTTTTCTTTAATCACTCTTAACTCTTTATGTGTCATGTTTGCACGTCCGACTCAGTCGACGGCATGCCAACTTCGCGTATTCTTCTCAAACGCACAAACTTGCCCAAACCAATTGATAAATTGCCAAATGCTGCCGTACAATGAAAGCGTTTCTCACGCTTCCGTTCCTCTCACATATAGCTTGCATTTTATGTTGTCATAGACTAACAAGTGGTGTTCCCTACTGGATTTGCATGTAAATTCTAAGTTTCTGTCACTATTTTGTGTGCAAAAGTCATGCCTTTACAATGATTTAGCTACAAGTCATTTGGAAGAAAAACAATCATAGATTTGTCATACAATATACATCATAGCAAAGCCTGGCATTTTCTCTACAACTTTTATCACTATAATGTCCAGCTTAACAGAAATCTATAGAAGTTACATAGATTTGAAAAAAAAAAAACATGTTTTCTGAAAGCATGACAACATTGGTGTCTCAGAATAATGTGGCACACAAGGGATTTCCACCATGGCACATAAAGAGTTAAAGAAGCCTTTTAGAGCTTGTAGGGGGTATCATAAAATGGGTTCCAGAATGTAGCCAGTCAGAAGCACTGAAATCTGAAATGAGTTATGAGTGCACTCTTTATTTTTTTCACTAACATGCAATGGAGTGCAAAAAGTGGGCAGCACAAGAGCATAACAGCACTGTGTGTTATCTTGTAGCAGATTACTAACCATTCTGTGCACATAGCATAGACTTAGACAATTGCTTTGATTCACTAGGATGTCTCCACAGCTGATCAAAGAGCAGCGCAATTGCATTGCAATACAATCTACAAAGTTTTCCTCTCCCTTCAATTCTTGCCCGTGCCATCTCCCCATCCATTAGCCTTTCTCTTCTCCCTCCCTGTTCATCTTCCCCTCCTCCCACTTTTTCCTCACCCCTCCCCTCCAAATCATTCCTCTCTACTCCCAGTCAGTCCTCTCTTAATCCTTTCCCTACTCCCTCTTCTCGTCTCCTTTTCCCCCGCTCTCTCTCTCTCTCCATCTTCCCCTGTCTCCCTTCCTCCTTCAGTCCCTTTTCTCCCCTTCCCAATCCCTTGCCCTCTACCTCTTCTCCTCGTCTCTCACTTCCCTCCCTCTCCTCCTCCCCCTCCTCCCTCCCTCTCCATCTTCCCACCTCTTCCTTCCCTCCCCCATTCCCCACTGTCTTACCCTCTCCCCCTCTCTTCCTTCCCCTCTTCCCTTCCCTCTTCATCTACTCATCTCACCTTCCCCTCCCCCTACCTTCTGCCCTCTCTCTTCCCTGTCCATCTTCCACTCTCTCCTTCCTTCTCTTTCTCCTCCTTTTCTCGCCTCTTCTCCCCCTCTCCTTCCCCTCTTTTCTTCCTTTCCATCTCCCCCTCCACCCCACCCTTCTCATTTACTGTAATGAGCCCCTATCTTCCTTCATTTCATCAGACTATGAAACAACCCGTCCTTGTTTCACACGGAACAGTCACAGGAGTCATTAAATGCTTTTCACAACAAATTGCAAAGTGCGTCCTTAGTCTAGCTCAAGTGTTATTAGTGTAACTTTTAGTTATTATGCATTGTAATTACCCCATATGGATTCTAACCTTTTATCATCACAGGAAAGACTGCTTAAAACTCTCATTCAGTAACTTTGTGAAGGATTTGATACGTTCACAATCCACCCAGCATGCAAAAACAAACACTTGCAAGAAGGAATTACATTAGAGCACAGTTATGGACAATTATGACATTGTGTATGGAGTTGGCTTGAGTACTTACTTACTGTAAAAAATGAATTTTTTTTGTGATGTTGAAATTTTTGGGCATATTTGCGCAACCAGAAACTAGCGCATAAATAAGAGCACACAAATAGTTTTGCTTGCTAGATGTTCCAATAGTTAATTTCTTGATTTGGCAGAATTAAAAACATGCAAACGTAATCTTACCCGGCCGAGCGTGAAAAATCACTCGCGCGATGATATCCTCATTTACAGTACATTGTTAAATAGATTGTAGGTGGTCATGCACACTTTATGCAACATTAAGAAAAGAAAGTAACACACAGGTGAACACAGCAAGAGATTCAAAACTAAGTTTTAACATGCAGAAAATGATGCTTGCAATGAGAAAGAAGTAGTTGCTTGTTTTCAAGAAATTAAGGAAAGCTACCTTTCTTTCAATAATTCAATTCTGTTATGTTTTGCCTTTAATGAGAAGATTTTGAAAGAGAAATGATTGAGATCTCTGTGCAAATGTTTTTTTGGTGTTTTGTTTGAAAGGTGTGTACATGTATGTGTTTGAAATGTCTGAATTTGTTGCAGGTCAAGAATTTACTAATTTTTATTGAAAAGCATTGTAAAATTTCAGGAGAAAGAATGAAGTGGTTGAAAGATTCCATCATTCACACTTTTATCAGTATTCAATTTTGGTAATTTTTTTTTTTTTTTTTTTGTCTGACTTTGATACTTTTAGTGGAAAGTGAAACATTCAGATAAGATGAGTTGAGGATTATCAGTCATGGTGTTACAAGTTTACCACTGACCCAAATGCAAATCTTCACCAAGTATCATGTTTGACCTGAAATCAAGAGAAAAACTTGTATCATGTGCATCAGATTTTTATTGTGTTGATTAAACTTTTAAACAATGATGGCTTTATGGGGAAAACGATTTGTATTTTCTTCATTATTTTGACAAAAAAGAGACTTTCAAATATTGTGTATGAACCAGTGGAAGAGTTGTGAGTTGATAAAATCGTCACCATATCTAATTTGCAGGTGCGGATGCGACCAGTACCATTATTCAGTGAAAACATGTCAAACTTTAAAATTCCATGTTTTTATTTGCTTTGGAGTCCAATTATGAATGTATTTGTCTGATTTTATTTTATTTATGATCGTCTCCATGAACATGGTGTGAAATTACACCATAAATTTTAACACCCAATGTATGATTGACACTGAACGATAATACTTTGCACTCTTTCAACCATGCAGCAGTCAAGAAAATGCAGCTCGTGGTGCCGACACCCTGCGCCGCCAGAGTGACCCCTCCGTAACGTCCAAGGAAGGTGAGCCCCAGTCACCGTCCAACATCACCAAGCGCCCGGTGCCGCGGCCACGAGCACGCCCCAAGGCCTCCGAGTGAGAACGTCCAGGGTCCCAGCTGCATTCGCATTATTGCCCTTGATCGTGCTGATCCACTATAAAGTGTGTAGCCACTTCTCAATATTCTCTTTTGGACTGTTTGACGATGGATGCTAAAACTTGGGAAAGGACTGTACAGAGGGATACTGGAGCAATCTTTATCTCTCTCTCTCTCTCTCTCTCAAAGCTGTAGAAAGAATATCATTTTCTTTTTATTTTTTTGAGATTGATTCCTGTCGATTTTTTTCATTCCTCCGTATTAAAGTTTGGTTTCCTGATTACTACCAGCAATTGTTCATATCTTCATTGTAAAACTTAAGTTTGATATCATAACCTTGCTATAATCACCTGATATGCAGCTACGTGGAGCCTCCAACATGCAATTTGTATCTAGCCTATGAAAAGGGGATCCAGTCTGTCCATCTCATGTGTATCTTATTTTCCATCATTGCACTTTTTTTTTTTGGTCAATGAGCAGTCATTCTATATTATTGCCGTTGAGAGTCCCTCTATGCAGAAAGCCAGAAATCTGCTCATCTATATTGTGTTTGTGGTTGTTCTGCATTTTTCTCGCTTTCATGGTATTTAAATGACATGGCATAGAGTTGCACCAAGCAAAAGTTAATGCTATCTGCTAAAAGTAGCATATCCCTGTAATGGGAAACTCCGTCTGCCAGCGAAAATGTGTAACAGAGGAGCATGAGTTTGAGTTTGGATCAAACTGCCCCATAGTTTGCCATTAGTAATGTAACATTCTTTGGATTCATTTTGTTTTTTTCTCGATCTCTTCTCTTTAAGCTGCCTCAAGCATTTGGAGTTCTTTTGTTACAGTGATCACACAACACTATAAATGGTGTAATGTAGTTATTATACAAGTCTTATTCTATGGTACAATCAGATTACTTTGATTTGAGAATCAATGAAGTTTTACTCAAGAAATCTACTATGATTATGGTTATGCTTTGCAATGCACTGAAAACTTCTGCTGGCACATGTATGCTTTTGTGAAAGAATAAACATATATATCATACTTCACTTAAAGTTGCTGGATGAAATAAAAATGGTCAAAGACTTATTGGATGTGTTACCCATTGTTATGATTTGATTTCCACTCTATATATCTGAAAAATGTCTTCTTCAGAAAATTGTGAAATATTTCACCCAGTGAAGAATGCATGGTTGAAGTGGTCTTGCTGTCTAAACAAGAAGAAGAAATGAATCATAAGTAACTACAACACTTTTTGAGGGGGAAGATAACATTTTGAAGATGACGTTATGCTATTCGCAATTCTTTAAAATCGTTTTCTCAGAAAGTCATTCAAATTTTGGACTGTGGTAGATAGAGGTGTTGAAATGTGTGTGAGGATACTGAAGGGGTACTTACAAGTAAGCTGCTTGGGTTTCTACCAGCCTAGAACCTAACTTGCTTATTGTGAAATTCGTATTCAAGAGTTGCAGCTTTTCCAAAATTCAAAAGAGATGGGAGATGTTTCTCTCTTTTTTTTTTAATGGGGATTGAATTTTAGTTTTTGGTTCTCAGTAGCTGCCTGTAAATCTTGCCCTCAGCAAATTGAAGTAACTATGATTGAATAAAAACTTTTTTTTAAATTTGTGCAGTCACTTCGACATTGAGTACACCAATGCAAGTTGGGCTGTACACAATCCCTGCTTCACAGGCAAGGAAAGATTGTATGACGTACTCCTAGAGCCCTCAGGATGCTGAGGTTGTCATTCAAAGATTATATCAATAAAAGGGATATACGTACACTGTAGTTTTGGATCCCTTCATAGTGACTTAAAGTTTTAACTCCTGCGTGAATGGTAATAAGTTATTATGGAAGATATCACACACTACATATTTTATTCTAGTCTCAATTAGCAGAAATGAAAGAAACCAAATTGCAAACATCATGCCTAGCTGATGAGAAGTGGAATTGATGCACATTTGTGATGCATTGCACTCTACACACAGTCTAACATGTACCTTTGCAGTACAGAAACTCTCATTACACTTTCAAGACTGAAGAAATATTCACTGCTCGTTTTCTGTGTAAATCCTGTATCATATAAAATTGCCAATGGTTCATATAGCTGCTCTTGTGTGAATTCATGACTGTTTCCTTCGATAAGAAGTAGGTGGTGTATCAGCCAATCTATTCAGTGAAATTCTATTCCTCCCTTTTTTTTATGCCTCCGCCACAAAAGTGGTGCCAGAGGCATTATTATTATCATTATTTTTTGTATATTACTAAGACAGCAATGCTTGCCCTTTTCTTACTTGACTTACAATTAATATACAAATTGTAAGCCAGCCAAAATGGACCCCCTAATAAGCATAGCAGAAAAGAAGCTGGTGAATTGCTGGCTGTTTAAAGTAAATGTTGCTTCTGTGTTGGTTGGGTTGTTTTGTTATGTTTTGTTTTTAAGATGCTGCTTCTATAAAACAGGAATTTAACAACAGGTCTGATCTGACCATTAACAGTGATTAAATATTTGATTTGTAGTTCTTTGTATGATGCATATGTCCAGTCTTTCTAAGCCATTAAAATAGCAAGTAGATAATGAAAGTAAGCCAAAACACGCTTAGATCTGGTTGGATGTAATTTACTACAAGTATGTGTTACACAATCCGTGAAGGAACTAATGGATAAACATAATAGCGTTAAAAAAATATCCATGCTGTGTGAAATATGTTTACATCTGAAAGAGAGAAGTCTCCATATGTATGAGTGAATAAAATGAAGTCATTGTAAAGATTCTACGTAGAGATTGGTCAGAGAGTGTGAACAATATTTTTGTTGTTGTCTAGCAGACAGGTTTTGTAAGCTCGTGCACTTTCACTGCAAGTATAAATGACATCCTATTTTGAAGATTGGGGTAGAATCATGAAGTTCAGTGTTATGTTTATATCTTCAACAGCAGTACATTCTTCTCTCACAAGATTGCCTTGATACACACACACACAGAGCAATGCAGTACTTTGAGGTGTTTTCCCCCTGTTAGGTGCGTTTGATATGTCATTGAGATAATAATTATGTATCTGAGCACATGATGGATGTCTGTGACACGATCATTGCTTTTGGGGACTCATTTTGTGTCTGAGGCGAGCATCAAAACGAGGTCCTGAAAGGTTGCTGTTGTGTGCCATGGGTGATATTATTGTGATATGAAGTCTCATGTTATAGAGACTCCCACATTTAGTGTGCAGGGAAATGGCAGAGTCAGTATGAGATACACTTCAGTCCCAAGATTGATATGTTTAAGAGGGTTCACAACATTCTTTGATTGTTTTGTGTTTTGTTTTGTTTTGTTTTGTTTTGTTTTTTTTTTGTCATGGGAATGGTTTCAAATGAATGCCTTCAAAATTCCAGTCCATTCCTCATTGCTATTGATATCATACTTGCTCCATTATTAGCATTTGTAGTAGAAAGTGGCTTCGGAGATAGTAAAAAACAGTCAAAGGATTGTACTGATTACATATAATCAAATATTAGCCGGGCAGATTTATCAGGCATGTAGAAAGAGCCAAAAGAACGGACCGTTTATTCTCTGAATTGTCAAATGCTTATTGAGTCAGGATTATCTCCCCCACCCCCTTTCCTTCTATAGGATTATAACAGGGAATACTCTGACACAACTCCTCTTCTGAACTTCATATTTAATCATTTTTATCATACCAGTGAATATGAGTTAATGTAAACATGAGATTTCAAATTCTGCTCACGATGTATTTTCATGTTGTCAATATTGCCCATTGGCATGTGTCTGGTGTTTTTAGGGAAACACTGCAGACTTGATGGAATTGACAATCGCAAATTCCTCCCACTACTCTGTAGCATTGTGTGATATCTCAACATTTGAAGAAGATGGATTTTACAGAATTGTCCCAAGCATCTTTTAGCCGGTAGAGGTGAAATTGTGTCACAGAGATGAATCGCAAAGTAATATGTCTTTCAATGTCCAGCAAAGACAGAGAGAATCTGTGCATTCCTTTTGGTTATATTATATCCATTGATGACAACACAATAAAATTCTAACCAGACTAATCAGGGTATAAAAACTTTCATATGTATGTATGCTCTTCTGTTGCCAAGTACATCACTCTAGACAGTGTGTTTGACTGCAAGTTTGTGACATTACAGTGTTTTCCATATATCTTTTACGTATTAGGATTGCCATGCCTAAAAGTTAAGATGTTTGTTTTTTGTTCTGTTCTTGTTCTGTGTGTGTGTGGGTGCTTGTGTGATGTATGCATTTGCATGTGTGCACTCACATGCACACATGCAAATCTATAAGAGAACTGTATTCGTTTGATTTGAAGTTTCTTTTCACAAAAATGCCAGGAGAAACTGGAGGTTGAAGTAGATGTGGAGGAAATTGACATTTTGTAATAAAAATGCAAAGGTTGCCCTGGCCTTAATGTAATTTCTTTCACGTCATGAATAATGAGTGTACTACATTCTAATAGTAGCTAACAATAAACTGGTAGTCACCCACTAGATATCCTCAAATACAGGTATCCCTCCTTCAGACATAACACCCATTAATTGTCAGGAGCTTTTTAAGGATTATAGTTGAAGAGGTGAAAATGGGTGTGGTCCAGTCAAGTTCAGAATTCATGAACTTGAGGTTGCTCAAGTTCCACACAATTACACAGAAACTGATTTTATACTAACATCACCGTTATTGATGAAATAGGAATAGCTCTGCATTGATTATGTAAGCTCTCATGTTTTTATCTTCACAACAAAAGTGCAACAATGCTGATTAAGACTGCTTGTTTGTTGTCATTGTAGTAAAATATTTTGTATATGACATATATTAGTGGTACAGTATATGTCTGTTTTTGCTGCTTTTTGTTTATCAGTGACTGCAATTTATGTCCAGTGACTTTCAATCTGTGTAAGCATACAAATTTTGAGCTGGTGAAAATGACACCGCAACAGCACCCACTCTGCTGATGTGATATTTCACTTTAAATTTCCTAAAGGCAAGCTTTTTTTATTTTTAATAAACAGCTCAGACATAGCAAAGACATTCTGTAAAAGCCATGACATTGATAAAGAAGAGGATAGAAAGGATAGGAAGTGTGCATTTTAACCAAAGATAGACTAAAAGCTCAGAAACTTAGTCTTTCTTTGTCTTGTTGTCATTCTTGTACAAGTAGCGTCAGTAGAAAGTTAACCATAAAAATGGTTATTCCTTATTTTCATGAAGAGAGATTTTATTTTGAACCAAAACTAATACAGAGTCACATATTGTAAAACCTTTGCCAATGTCATTTGACACTGTCACAATATTTCTTATTTCAATCCATGTCCTGGGGATAAAACAACTTGAAAATATATTGAAAATAGCACGAAGGGATACCCACATGTATTTTCTTTGTAACAATGTCAGAATTATTTTGTTAACCCATAACGAGCTAACAGGAAGTTATCCCCAGACAATTGTAGATATGATTGTATTTACCGTGTAAAATATATCTACCAGTGATTCATCTTGTGTACTGTGCTTGTAATAACAAGAGGAGGATGTATAGCATTTGAGAAATAGAAATGAGAATTAAATCCAAGAAAAAAGAAATGCATTTAAAAGAACACAAGAGCCTTTATGTGTGTTGGGTTTTCATGTCTCTGACTAAGTCTAATTCACAGAGACCAATGAACGAGATCAAAACAATAGTTTCATCTAAACATCTTCATACTTCCTTTTTAATACTCCAGATTTACACTAGTCAATATAATTTTATACATATCTGATATACACAATTTCTCTGGACATCATTCAAAATTTGTATTTGTATTTTTTTTTTTTTTTGTCTGAATGAGCTAAACATCAAATAAGATACACACATGTAAGACTAACTTACAACTCGGGGTTTTAAAATCAATACATTTGCAACATTGGTGTTAGAATTAAGCAACTGAATTGGTAGATAGATGTAAACCAGTGACTAAATAATTGCATGAAGTGCTGGTTTTGTTATATAATTCATTAGTTTCAATAATAGAGGAGAAAATGAGGGGAGTATGTGAACACCTGGCATTCATGAAAGTGAATCCCTAGTCTAAAAACCACAAGTTACACATTCACCTTTTATAATGAGGAATTTCTTTTGCCTAGAAACGAGTGCTGAAGCGCAGCCCAAGAATCTAAACCTCGGGCTACTCGATGATGAACAGCATTAAAATTCTTCCCCGAGTACCATTGTCTTCATAAATAAAGAGACACATACATTGATCTGCCAACTCTTACATTCCTTTGACTGTGCACATCAGAAAATTGGTATACAGCGAATGTGACTCCCGTCCATATTGGATATAGTCAATTCTCAGAATTATGCTTCTGAGATTCTTTCAGATATGCAGATATCACATAAAGACTTGCACATGCGTGAAAGTGTGTCAGCATGTGCATGTGTGTCAATGACTGCCTTAGTTTGGGTACAAATAGGGAATTCATACACTTACGCCTCCCGAGTATAGGAGCTATCTTACATCATTGACCCGTAGAGTAAACAAAACTGATGTACACAGCTATACTTTTGAAATGGCCAACCTTGTGATGTCCCCAGCTGTTCTTTACATTTAGTGCCTCTAAAAGTATGTCTGAATTATGCCATGTAGTAACACATGCACACGATTAAAGCCTAGGCTCAATACCCATCACCAGTGACATTACCACATGACTAGCTGCAAAACTATGACAATTAACCTCTTTCATGTTTTCCTTCTTTTTTTTTTCTTTTTTTTGGGGGGGATCTAAATGACCACTGTGTTAGACAAAGTCACATAAAGTTGGTACCAAGCACAATTTTGCCAAGTCCAGGAGAGCACAGGACTCGCATGCGTTGAAGTCCATACAAAACAGTGGCAAAAGCAGCACTGTGCCGTTTGGATCTTGTATGTGAAGCTGTTCGGATCTTGTATGTACATGTATTTTGGTTATTTCCTGAGAATTCAAGCCAAAGTCTTGCCAGCCTGCATTGATACTTTTGATTTCTGAAAACAGGTCAAGTCTAGCATGGTGATAACTTCCCGACACAGGCGAGTTTTAGACTCGCATGTTTGACACACTAGGTAAATGCTTTCCATTGACATTTCCTTGCTTATCTTCTACTACATATCACTGAGACATTCTCCCCTAATCGCAAAGATGTACTCTACCAATCTTTTCCTATGGTGACAACTCAAACAGTAACTCACCCATAGGCTACGTGAAACATTCAAACCATTGCTGTCCGAGCTTCATCCATGTATTTGCCCTCAGATATTTCTACCACCACAAGCTGCCATCATTTACTGCCAAACAATTACTGTGCCTTATCAACCTAGCACACACCTAGAAAACCTCTTATTTCTTTGCATTTAGTGCAATGTTTAGGTGTGTAACATCCATCTGCAATGTGCACACAGACAGCACACACAAACTTAACCCAAAACACAGAATGGAAAATAAAAAATATCATGAAAACTAAGAAAACTCATCACTTCTGTGAAGTATCTCTTTCACAAATATGTTGTGTCAGAAGAAAAACAAATCCATAATTGCACATAACTCTGCTTCATTTCACTGCTAAACCAAGCAAACAAAACAATATTTTCAAGAACAATGAAAACGCTAAATTAGCGCAATTTTACGGCCATTCTCAATGTTTGTCATCAAATAACTGATGTTGATACATTGAGGATGAGAAAATAATGATGGCGATTTGACACTGGAAAATAGACCACTCTATTATATTCCATTGAAGATATTACACACAAGTTGCAACATACAAATTGCTGGGGTCGCCTGCCTGCCACAACATGCTTCTCAAAACATTTCTGCAAAGCACATCCAAAGAAGAAAAGAATGAGAACAATGACTGCACCAAATGCCATTTTTTAGCACGTCTGCATTCAATGAAATGGTTACCATGGCAACCAGTTTTTCAGGAGTCTACACAGTGCCACTGTTAAAGTGATATAAAGATATTGGCACATGGATTGCATACAGCCCAATTAAAAAGAAAGAAAAAATTGGCAATTTGCAAAGACCCTCTAATCCTAGCTGAACAACAAATTAAAAGCAACCATATGCAGAATACAAGGGATTGAAACTTTAGTATGTCGGGGCATCTGAAGCACTGAATCTATTAGTATCGCACTGGAACTCCCATCTTTATATTTCTATCTTACTCGCTATCTGTCTCTCTTTATCTACAAGTAAATGTCCTTAAAGCGAAACTAGATGATACACAGTGAGGGAATTTTTATTTACAATGTACTGTCATGGAAAATATACTTCATAGGTATCTTCCTGCTACAACCTGTACAGTTGAAATCTCTGGATTTACATTCAATACAGTACACAGCATGTAGCTACACACACTTACAACTCATTTCAAAATCTAGCTGCCTTTGCCTACCCTGGTACATCAACAAATAAATAAGCTTAATTCTTACCTTTTCCAAAGTTTCATTGGTGAACTAGCATCACATTCAAATGAATGATTCAAAAATCATCCTGTTTATATGCACTATTTCATCATTTCGTTTTATTTTTTATTTTTTTTTGGGGGGGGGGGGGGGGGTGAGAAACCTTTAGCTCCAAGATTCTTGGAGATGTCACAAGATATCTCAATGACATTATGATTTAGTATTACAGCAGCATGTTCCTCAACCAATTCAAAGTGCCTCCAGGGCCCCGTTTCATAAAAAGTTGATACGATAACAACTCTTGCTGGAATGTCAGTTGTCATGGTAACGACAAGAATGCAGCTTCCTGATTGGCTGTTGTTACGGGAAATTGTCATTCCAGCACGAGTTGACATCCTAACATCTTTTATGAAACGGAGCCCAGGTCTGACAGTGGAGCAGTGAAAAGCTCTCTAAAATCACCCTGAACTTTCATTAAGTTGCCTAAAGCATGACAAAAATATAAGAATATGCATATAATTTCTTGTGGAAATATCAAAATATGATAATGCATTGATGGTTGCAATAAATTTACAGAATTTGAATCATAATATGTGTGCTGCAATGAAGCAAATGCCTATGTAAGTGAAGATTCCTTATCATGCTGATTTTACATATGCAGCATTTTTTTTTCTTACCCTACTGACATGAGAAGATTAATCTGGGTTACAGCTTCCATTTTTAGACATTTCAAGGACATATCATTAAAAAATGTCCCTACATGAATTAATACACATACGCACACATTTTGTTCTTACATACCAAGAGATTCTCGAGTATGGTGTGTTTAAAAACTGTCCGTGGATATTTACTTTTCACAGACAAATGACAGTTATTCAGGCCCATGGGGAAAAAAAAACAATGAAAAACAACTCATTTTTACATGAACAGAAATTGTCATTCCACAGTTTTCAAGTGGGTGGATAAGTAAGTAGGCACAGGCAAATTATACCGGTAGAAAAATCAATACAGCTTGCTGGTGCAGTCACGTAAAGCAATCATCTGATTTTGGCCCCATATCATATCACTCTATCACTGTCAGGTCTCTCTGATTTAACTTTTCTACTGTATAAGCTCTTATTTTTGCAAATTTCACGAATCACTGTAGGATCGCTAATTCAACAACCTTGAAAATGTCGCCATGCGCTTGGGCAACAGTGCACTTACAATAAATGTCTATACCCGAATATAACAGCTTATACAGTATTCTACGAGTGTTATGTCTCATGCAGGATACATGCACATACATACATCATGACTGCAAAGCACTCAACATTGATATATGTCTTCTGACACACAGAGAAGAAAGATTCAGTTCTCCTTGACCCATTTGAGATTTTTATTGCATTCCCTTGGTCTTTTAAAGTTCTCCAACACAACAGGGAACACTTTGATACGCACACACCAAACACACAAATCCATCTGAACTATTTGCACTGCAGTGTTACCTCATGTGAAAAACTTGTACATGTACATGAGTGCAAACCATTCCTGCAGAAAAATCAATTCTATCAAACTGCTGCATTCACATCTTGGAGGAAAATCAATTGGCGCGTCAAAGTCTTTGGCATAGAATGTCTCGCTTCAAGAAGTTTTAAAAATATCCCTTGTGCTCTGTCAATCTCAGTCCATCCTTTAACCTGATAACACGTATCGATGCTTTGCTACCAACAAGTAAATCTCTCTGACATCCAAGTTATGGCATCTCGAGGCAAACTGTAGGAACAGGCCTCTGGAATCAGACCCTCTTCATGTATGGTCAAGATGTCATCCGATAACCATGACAACCCTTTTTTTTCTGCACTTGGTTCATCATCCTCTGGACCTGCAAGTGCTTCTGAAAATCCTCCATTCAGCCCTGGCTTGGCCACTTCTAAGTGGGCATACACTTTTGGCAAGGAATAAAGATTTGCCCCCATTGCTGCTACAATGTCTGTCTTTCACAAGCAATATATTGTACCTCACACCAGTGCCAAGTTGGAAAAGTGACCTGACAGACAGGCCTACCTGCCCCCTTACTTATCAATAATGATTTGTACATTGCTATCAGGTATAGAGGATGAGAGCAGGGACAAGACAGTATGGACACTGAAGTTTCACAGACTAAACCTGCCTCTTGTTTACAGGAATACAGGAAATATTTGTTAGTCTTCAAAGCACAGCTGGGTAGAACAGTACAGGTAAAGCTAGATCATACCCCCCCCCCCCCCAGAAAGTACAGTATCCAGAGTGTAAGGCTAAAACCAGGGCATGTAAAGATGCTCTTATGATTATTGATACTCCACCAGATACCCAGAGGGATCAGACATCATTATTACCATTTAGCATCCACTTCCCACACTCATTTTGGGTTGAACACTCCATTTCGTCCATGACCTGTCTCCAGCCTGCCACGTCTGTGATATCTCCCCACCTTTGTGGAACCAGATATTTTAATGTCCTTACCCCTGTGGTCTTGAATCAGACACAGAGAGGTATATATCCTTCATGTTATTCAGGAGAGGAGTATAGTAGTGGAGCTAAGAAGTCCGAAATTTGTGATTTGCTCAGAACCAAACTAACTACCAAGTAATGATAAAAGCTCATTATTGTACTTTCATAAATACATTTCGCTAGAAAAGGGGCGGGGCAATATATGAGTTAACGAGAAAAGCAATTGGTACGATATGATCAGGGAGAAATCAGGGTCAAGGAAACATAGGGTCACTCTGATAGCATGCTTGGTTGATTGATGCAAGGTGCCTGACTATAGAAAAATCTGCTCAATATCATTATACCTTTTCAATGGTTTCCTGAAATAACTTGTGATTCACTTCTTGATCAAGACAAATGACAATGTTTGCTGCTAAGGCTCTGTATAACACCACATGCACTTTGCGTGAAAGTTTTGACCTCCTAACTAACTTGACTGTGTGTGCGATGATGGTGGAGGTGGGATCAAATCACAGGCATGCAGGCAGTGATGAGGGCTGGTAACTGGACCTGAAGGGGTAGGGGCCAATGTGGGACAACGCATGGCTGCTGTGCAGGTGCCCTTCTATCATGTGGTCCCCGTGGTGGCCGTCTGGGACTGAGAGACGGCGATGAATGGGACGGTGGACCCCTGCAGCACGCTGGGGTCCAGCAGGATTGGGATGGTACCCCCCAGCTCCTTGCCCGTGCCGGGCGGCACGAGGTGGGGCAGGGGCGGCTGCAGGATGATGTTGGACTGCTGGACGGGCATGGTTGGAATGGGGGCGGGGTCTACGGTGGGCGGGGAGGGGCTCTGGGACGACGGTACATCAGAGACGGCCTGCTGGGGTGAGGGTGATGGAGACGGGGTGGTGGAGCGGGATGCTGGCTTCGTCTCATGAGTGGTGGGAGACTGGACTGCAGCCTTTTCAGCATCTAGGAGGTAAACAGAAAGGATAAGATCATTCTTACACACGAAAAGAAGACGAAAACACAGGAACCATGATATACAGACACACAACAAAGTCTCAAAAGAAGCTCTGAGTATTGTAAAACATAGCACACACATATAGAATGAGCTCTACTGAGATGGTGGAAGACATGAATTGTTGTACACAATGAACTCTGCAAGGAAACTCTTGGAGTACATCATTACGTGCTTTCTGCATTACTCATGCATTCTGACAGAGCCAACAGCATGGCCTCAAACTCTTATCTACCATCAGCAGCCGATGACAGATTTAAATGACAGATGTAAATGAACAGACTCATGTTTTCTGAATTGCTTTGTAAAGTTAGCCCAGATGGACTTCTTCCTGCTCAGGGCAAATTTTCTGGCAATGCACTACACATTGAACAAAGACAGCTGAGATGAGAGCAGGAAGAGGTTCAGACGTGATGTCCACTGGACAATTTGGATCAGCAATGGACCTTACACTGACCTGGAGAGGGGGACTTTGAGGGACCATTCTGCACCGGACTGACCGCCCCATCACGAGGGATGACATCCTGCTTTGGCACATCTGCTTCTGACTTGGGCTTGGCAACAGGGACTGTGGGTAGGAAAACATTGAAGGAATACTGCCGGTAAACAACTAATCTAAGATAAATCTAAAGGCAAACAAATCTCATTACCATTGCACTCTTTTATGTCACTGAGGCTGTGTTAGAGTCAATAGCTACACTAGATATCAAATGCATAGGTTTGAGAATAGCAGTCCACAGCTTCCCCCTCAGAATATAATTTCTTGTAATCGATGTATATTGAGGTCATAAAAACTTAGCAGCTGTGGCCTCTTGGTGAGGTCTAGCTGCCACAACTCTCATCATAGGTGGTGTTTTGCCAAGGTATCTATGTACACAGAGCATTTGTAATGCGCCATCAATCTAGTGACCTATTCTGAGGCGCCAAGGGACATAATTAGAGCGATTTACATAATACATACAGTGCATTCTCGTTATAACCAATATGGTTATAATCATACGAAATTTTGTTTCAACAAAATAAAAATTGAAGTCCTAAAATTGTTATCTATATATCTTTATATACTTGATTTGTCTGGATATAACAGAGTATCAATATGATGCAAGAAAACTGTCAGTCCCACAGACTTCAGTATAACAGGAGTCACTTATATTAAAGTTAAAACAAGAGGTTCTCTGGATTCTTCTGATTTAGATCCTCAGTGAAAGACCATTCCAAAAAGATGAGTAGACATAGATCTTTGGACTGCTATTTGTCTGACTAGTACTCCAAGAGCTCACCAGCCTCTGGAGGGGTGAAGACCTGGTTGCGGAGGCCCGGTAGGAAGCAGTCTATTCGCTCCCACGTGTGCATCCACAGCTGGGACTGGGCACTGGACTCCAGACCTGGCTGGGGGTACTGAAACACCCCCGCGGTGTCCATTACCAGCAGCATGTTCTTGAGGGACTCAGGGATTGCCTCATACTAGATGGGTGGGGAGAAAAATTTGACAGGAATGTCAATCTTAGAGAAGAACTCAGCTTGTATTACACAAACTATCCTTTGGATGTTGTGAGAACATCTTTTTCAACACTCTCATCATGGTTGTTGGAGCCCATTCTCAGTTTCACTTCAATGTCCAGTCATTTTCACATCATGAACAAACGGTATTTGTCGAATTAATCTGTAAGAGGCAGACGATTGATATAAAATAGAAGTCGACATTGTTATTCACAAATGATTAGACCAACAATGAAAAAATACAAGGGTCATTTTATGCTCATATAGTCATATTCTCAGCTGCACCACCGTTCAATACAAACATGTCTGACACAAGAGTTGACAAAATAATGTGAGACATATAACTTCCTCTGTAAAGTTCATACTTTCACACACTCACAAAAGTACAGTGATAATTACCAAGAGGTCACTCTTGTCGGAATGCATGTACTTGTCCATGAAGTCCAGTATGGTCAGCCACAGGGCAGTGAAGGTGGCAAGAGAGAGGAGAGGTGTCAAATGTTGCAGAAAGACCTGTAGGATTAGGGGCATAAAAATGTTTCCATTACCAGTAATTCTTATGAACAGATGCCCATAGGGTCACCTTTGCCTGTACTTTGTGTGACCAATGGGTTGCTCAAAGAGAATCATAGGAAAGCATCTAAACTTGTGCATGATCACATTGAAACAGAAAACTACATGAACAATAAGACTGGTCACCATAATTCCACCTTCCACCACAATGTGATGATAAAGAGGATCACCATCACCCTACCTCGACAATTCTTTGATAAACATGACTACCATCATTCAACCACACAATTCCATGATAAACACGACTACCATCATCCTACCACCACAATTCTATGATAAACAAGACTACTATCATCCTACCATCAAAATTTTATGATAAACATAACTACCATCATCCTACCCTCACAATTCTACTATAAACATGACTACTATCATCCTACCACCACAATTCTATGATAAACATGGCTACTATCATCCTACCCTCACAATTCTATGATAAACAAGACTACTATCATCCTACCCTCACAATTCAATGATAAACATGACTACCATCATCCTACCCTCACAATTCTATGATAAACATGACTAATATCATCCTACCCTCACAATTCTATGATAAACATGACTACCATCACCCTACCACCACAATTCAATGATAAACATGACTACCATCATCCTACCCTCACAATTCTATGATAAACATGACTAATATCATCCTACCCTCACAATTCTATGATAAACATGACTACCATCACCCTACCACCACAATTCAATGATAAACATGACTACCATCATCCTACCCTCACAATTCTATGATAAACATGACTACTATCACCCTACCACCACAATTCAATGATAAACATGACTACCATCATCCTACCACCACAATTCTATGATAAACATGACTACCATCATTCTACCCTCACAATTCTACTATAAACATGACTACTATCACCCTACCACCACAATTCAATGATAAACATGACTACCATCATCCTACCACCACAATTCTATGATAAACATGACTACCATCATCCTACCACCACAATACTATGATAAACATGACTACCATCATCCTACCACCACAATTCTATGATAAACATGACTACCATCATCCTACCACCATGCTTGATATCACCAGAGGTCTCATAATAATAATGTCTAACGCCACACTACCACCACACATCTCCGCCCCTCCCTCATCCCCTCACCTTACAGAGGAGGGTGGCTGCCCGCATCCTCGTCTCCTCCATGCCGACGGGATCGTGGTTATCCTCCAGGAGGAGCGAGAGGAGGGGGAAGAGGACCTTGTTGAAGCACGACTCCCACTCCACGGCTGACAGCGTCTGCAGGTCGTGCACCAGCAGCGCCCTCTGTAGGTAGGTCAGCGCCTGCATGCGCACCTGTCGCCGTGTGTCGCAGCACAACCTAGCAATGCCTGTGAACACGAGAACATCACTTCCCAAATTACTTATCTTCGTTAACTAATTCTATCCCACACTTATTTATGAACATGATTATGAAAGAAAAGAAAATATCAGTTTAAAAATATGGCAAGAGCAATGCTGAGGTAAATCAACTATGGCAGACTTAACATAAAGAGAGGGTGGAAAGGTGTTAAAAAAAATAATCACAAAGAAATCACCAAAATGACAAACATACTGAACATGTTGCCAAGAAGGCTCAGGAAATCATATTTTCTAGACATAACCACAGTTTTGACTACCACATTCAAATCACATGCTGATATACCACACTTGGTAGATATTTAAACAGCAGTAAAACAGTAAAACTGAAGGTCAGCACAGTGCACTCCCATTATAACAAACACGGTTTAACGAAATCTTGGTTATAACGAAGTAAAATTTCAGGCTGCAATGTTATCCACTATTTGTATTCTTATTGTTCATTTCTTCGGTAGTAACAAAATTTTGATATAACGAAAGAAAGCTGCCGGTCCCGAGGACTTCGTTATAATGGGAGTCCACTGTAGCACTTTTGTGTTCTTCCATCTTGACTTCTATGAGGAAGAAAAAAAAATAACACTTCCTACTGGTTATTGAATCCTGTAATTAATATGTCCCAATCCATTTTAATATATGAAGTATGTAAGGAAAAAATGCATTGCCAGTTACACACCTTGTAGTAATGGACACCAGCATTTGACCCACAGGGCACTGGCCCCGGCATCTATAGTGACCTGCTGACCCTCCCGCTGTTCCTCCTCGGCCCATGAACTGAAGATGGACGCTGCTCTGGTGTGAAGGGTGTGCATGAGGTCCAGGAGCTGTATGTTACACAATAATACAGACACCATGTATGAACCCTCACTGGACAACCATTCATCATGTCATTTGACACTGTATATAGGGAGGCTGGTAGTGGCAATGACAAACTTACGGCCTATTTTCACAGGGAATGTGAATGATTTGCGAAGGATTGGAATATCAAAAAATTGGCAACGTCCAATATTCAGAAAAGTTTTTATCCAAATGCGTCATGGCAATGGAGATGTAAACCATTTGCATGAATTTCACATCTTTTTTAAATTCTCACCAAACTAAACATAACAGCTGTGAACAATTGACGACACTTCCAAACCCCTGTGCTGGTTGAGTGATCTTTAATATGAAATGCTGTTCATGTGCACTGCGAAAACAGGGCTTTACTCACTGATTCTTCTAGCACGTGTTGGTGAAGCCCTAAATTCTTGCATGTGCACGACAGCGCTAGACGTCTCCCACGATGTAGAGAATATAGCCTGTATCAACTTGACAAGGGAAATTTAGTCTCTACCAGAGTTAGAATTGTATTGTACTCTTCCCAATTCCAAACAAAGGCTAACCATAGCACTGCAGGTCCTAAGGCATGACTGATACAGAATATCATCTGGGTGTCCACAAATTTCAACAATCATTAGCATGACAACTCAATAATGGATATCCTACAACGTTGGTTTGGGTTTGGGTTCTGTTTTTGGTTTGTATGTCTGTTTGTTTGTTTGCTTTTGGGGGTAGGGGGCTTCCCTCTATTGAAGCCAAATGAAAAAAAAAGTTGGAGCTAGTGTTAGACTGAGTCACCACACAGCTTCATTCCCCTACACAGACCATGACCAACAACTAACCTGTATGGACAGAGCCTGGTATCCACCAGGTGGTCCGTCATCATCACCATCATCACCATCTGCCGACATCTGGGACATCTTCTCCGGGACTGACCGCGTCTTGGGAACATCACGACCTTTGCCCTTAGTACTGCCTTTGGAAGGTTTGGTTGGCTTACGCTCTCTGTGCCTTCTATGCTCATGCCTAATTTTGCCTGAATAAAGATATAAAGTAATACAATGTTGATGATGATGATGATGATGACGATAATCATAAAGAATGCACCATACCCTTTCTAAATTGGAGAGTCAGAAAAAAAATTACATTTGAAGAAACTCTCATACCCCTATCTCTTACATGCACATGATGCAAAATTTCTATTTGCATTCATCTCGTTTGACTCAGAAGGGCCATTCTTTAAAACTTTCAGTAAAACAAATTTTAAAAGTTAACTACTAAAACATGTAAATTCCTCACAAGTGCAAAGAAAAGTGTAAATGAATCTCTGGTTTATATAATTTGTTGACTTGTTGCTGTTTTTTTAACGCAGTAGGCACAGATCTTATATGTCTGATCCTTTACATTCTCTAACATATGGAGGAACATGTAAATAAGGCAACTCTTTCCATTTTCCACTTTCTCCCATTTGTCAATTCATTTACTACAAACACAAAGAAATAAGTCATCAAAAATAACAGAACACGTAATTGAGAATGTACTGTTAAAAACCAGAAATTTTATGTGTACGAAACTTTCATGAGTTTCGCAAGAGACCAAGATTCGCGAAAGTAAAGTGTACACAAAAATTCTTGTCTGCACAATGCCTTGAATGCCGGTGGCAATTTGCGAAAGTTTCATGTCACAAATGCTTCTGGTTTTACAGTAATCTTTGTAATTTAGATATAATTTTAATCTCTGTTACCTCCATTCACAGTTGCCTCCACAAACATCCTGATAGCATGGACACATGACTCAAAGTTTGCTGGAGTGACGTGGGCAGCATCGCGAACCAGGAATGCCAGGGACTCACAACACTTGGTGAGGGACTTAGTGTCATGGTGACAAATGTCCATCTCCACGGCGATCTGGAACTGGTTGAATGGCTGCTTGCTGGAGCCATCTTTTGACTTCTTCACCTACGCAGATAGAAATATAAAGCGCACTCGTCACAATCTGACGATTTTTAAAAACTTTTCTTTCCTCATGAATCTCAGAGCCAAACATGCATATGGGACATTGAAGCTCTCTATATGGTGAAATATATATACAATGTACAGCTGGTAAGAGTTAAGATGTTTTTGGAAAACATGAACCTAAAGAACATCCAGTGTTAACAGGACAGATTACAGAGATGTAAATATCTGAGCGGTGAGAGTGTGAGCTCACTCGCATTATGCCCATAATGTGAATCTGATACATACAAAAATAAAACATATTTCTCACAACAAAGTGATGAGATAAAGGATAGGTCACTACTCATTATACATTCCACACAATTGTCAGGAAAGGACAATTATTTCAAATACCTTTAAAGACAAAAAAAAAAAAAAACACACACATATATTTTGTTGCTGCAAATTAGCTGCTGCTACAGCTTGGTTTTTGGAAAGCCATCTGTATTAGGTACATTATATTTGTAGCAAACTTACCATGAGCCAACCCCCACTGCCGTCTGATTCACTGCCACTTCGCTTCCGGTAAAGTTCGCTGTCTGACGTATAGCCTGGATCGGAGGGGAGCGTATCCTGGCTTGCTAACGACAACTCGCTGTCGGACTGAGCATCTGCAGCAAGAGAACATTGGCGGGAATCGGAAAGACTGGTACATTAAGTTTTCAACCCTTCAGAACAGTGCAGACAAAAATATGAACATAAATTATCTTCATTTTCAGTCACTGTGGGGCCAACTGCTTGAGCAAAATACTCAGTAACGTCTCATTAACACTGATTCAGAGTCCTGAAATCACATCTGTTGAATCTTAAAGCAGAAGACACCAACTTCATTTTCATCAATATGCAGTGTTTTCTAATGCAAGCAATGTTTCATAATTAAAAACTTTTGTTCTGTAATCAAACACACAGATCATTTACTTCCCTATATCACCTCAAAGGCCCGAATTCACGAAGGTGGTACAAATGAAACCATGGTTTAAACCATGGACAAAAACCATGGAGCGCCAAGTGTCGCATGGAATATTTCGTTACGAAATCCGTCATTTTGTCGATGAAATGATTATTTTGTAACGAAATGACAACATTTTGTTACTAAATGAACATTTTGTCCACGAAATTATATTTTTGTTAACGAAACGGTCATTTTGCTGACAAAATGACCAATTTCATAACGAAATATTCCGTGCGACACTTGGCGCTCCATGGTTTTTGTCCATGGTTTAAACCATGGTTTCATTTGTACCACCTTCGTGAATTCGGGCCAAAGTGTTTCCTACTTTTAGAAACTCTTGTTTCTCTCACTCTATACATCACCTGCTACATAATTAGCAGAAGTATGGATTAGTGAAACTCAAAAAAATATATATATTATCCTAACTACTTTAAGCATGTGACTGTGATCTTTATCACTATTTCAAGTAATTCATAAGACTTTAATATTGCATATTTTATTCACATTTGTCTGCAGATCGTGATAAAACTCTACACTATCTTACTGACAGTACACCAGAACAAATACTGCAGTTTCCCAAAAATAACATTAACACAAAAGGGTGTTGAGTCTTTGAGTTAATGGGAAAAAAAAATTTCAATCTCTCCTCTTTTGACCGGTCTCTCACCAGGGTCCACTAGGGAGCGCTCTGCTTCAGCCGCACTGACGTTGTCCTGGGCTGCAGCCGTCTGCATGATGGCTGGGGGGACTGCCCCAGCCCCAACGCACTCTAGGAGTGTGAAGAGGGTGTACCAGTCCTGGGAGGAATGGATGTTGGCTGCATTGGTGCGCAGCATCTCGTACAGCCCGAAGGCAATCTGCCGACAGTTGCTGAAGATGACCGTTGGCTTCATTAGAAGCAGCATCCTGAGGGAAGTGAGTACCTGGACACGGATGTGGATGGAAAGTTCTCAAATGAGCAAATTCATCAATTGTATCACGAATGACACAACCAAAAAAAATAAATAAATAAATAAAAAATAAATGTAAAAAAAGGCATGAAACATTGAAAGGAGGTTTGTTTGTTTTTATTTTTTTTTCCATCTGAGAAGATGGCTAGATAGCCCATATTCAGCTGCACTAGCTGGTCTTCCATGGGGTCTAGTTGGATTTGAGGCAAAACACATCTGCGAGTTATGCACCCTGCTGTTTGTAATGAATTAGCAAAGCATGATCTTCAACATGTGTGGGTTGTGAGTCTCTCACACACGGGACCTCCATTATATGTCCTACTGGAGGGATAAAGTCTTTTGCCTAGGATTACACTCAACATTGCTCAGCTAGAATCAGGAATCAGACCAGGGTCACATAGATTTGGAGGTAGACACACTTCGTACTGAGCCAAATCACTGCCCTGATTTGCAAAAGCTGCTCTCACCTGAGCTGAAAATTCTTCTCGGCGGAGAAGGCGTATTGCAAGTCGTAGCAGTCCCACGATGGCGCGTTCTACCAGGTAACTGGTTTCTGAGACTGTCGCAACGAGAGAGTAGAAGTGATCACGCACAGATGTCCAGAATGCACTGACCCGGTCTCTGTATACGTAAAAGATGCAATAGCAAACATTATTTCCAGATTGTAGACTCAGCTGACGATACATGTGACATTTCCTATTCAATGCCAGCTGAATGCTTTGCTCCATGCTACAACGAAACCTAATGTACAAATGTAAAAAGAAATAACATAACAAATGGGTCTGATCCTCTGGGCATAACATTCTTGACAAGAACCTGATCCACATGGGATCTTACTCTATCTGCAAGTTAAGTTCAAACCCAATTTCATAAAATTTATGGCAGTTCATTCCATGTTGATGAGGAGGCAGGCTGATTGTGTCCTTCGACAATCATGAAGATGATGATGATGATGATGATGATGATGATGATGATGATGATGATGATGATGATGATGATGGTGGTGGTGGTGGTGACAATAATTATGATGATGTTAAAGATTACTGTGAAAACGGTGATGATGGCACCCACAGTGATACCAATGATGTTGATATCGATGCTGATGTTGGTGTTCCTGACAAAGATGACGATGATGGATGGCGATACTGACAAACCAACGCACTCACCTGTTTTCCAGGATGACCCTAAGGAGAAGCTCCAGGTTGAAGATGGATGCCTCCTCATCATAGATGAGCCCCAGGGAATCCACAGCCTCTGGTCCCTGGGAGGCAAACACCAATGCCTTGACCAGCTCCTGGAGAGACTCTTGACGTAGAAACTTACTCTCTGTGATCAGATGCTCAGGATGGCAATCCTATCAATAGAGGGGGATAAAAGACCCATTCAGTGAGTCTTGCGTAAGCACTAGAAATGAGAATTTCTAGAATATGAATTACAGCATAATGTGTACACTGTCATTTTAGGTTAGATGCACAATGTACACCTCTATGGAGAATCAATCTTGTAATGTCACTAATATGCTGATGTAATGTTTCAATATTTTCCCATGGATTCCTGGCTCTTTCAAAACGTACATCACTGTAAAAACAGAAGATTTTTGATATTTTGCATGACAGCTTTGAAATCAAATTCTTCCTGATAATCCTGAATATGGGAGAATAACTGTTTCAGACACCTTCAAAAATGTATCATCATTTGACATTAGATATATTACGAAAACACACACTGAGTACTGTTTGGTCAAGTGAAAATCCATTATTTTGAAAAGTGACACAGGGGCACAGATTGCACAAACTTGCTAATTAACAAATTTGATGTGCGTGTTGTGTTGGTGGTGGATGACTAGGCTCAGTTATTAGTGCTACAGGAGGAATATGAAGTTCTACCTCCACACAGTTCCTGGCCTGCTGTATAGCTTCCTGGTCTTCTGGGGTGGGGCCCTTGGGGGCAGAGGTCTCCGTTGTAAAGTAGGAGTAGAAAGAACCCAGTAGTGATGAATCTGACCTGGAGTTTGAAAGCAAGGATTCACAATGTTTGGATAATTGGCACAAAAGTTTCTGTCTTTGTATGAAAAGTTCATGTTTAACTTTAAAATGCACTTAAAAAGAGCAAAATCTTTCACTATCATAAAAAAAAAATGAATTTCAACTTATTCGCATTTGTCAGTATAACAAACTTACTGCAAAGTTTGAAAGTCTGTCTTATCTACAAAAATACCAGCATGACTTCGTTGGTTGAGAATAATAAGGGCGTTAAGGTGCCTAGAAGACTATGGCTTTTGTGGCAACTTAATGCTCTTATCATTCTAACCTGACTTTGCCAAACAAGTTATAAATTTATATAGAATCCAAGATATAGAAATCCAATAACATCCAAATACAGATATTCTAACTTACTTTCCACTTCTTACAAAGCCTGTTTGGTTTGAAGGCAACAAATTAAAGCTGTAAAGCGTGACAGCATATCAACATCATTTTGTGACCAATTTTGAAGAAACGATCAGCCCATTCCTACAGAAGCAGAGTAAGGACAAAAGATGCTTCCGAGAGGACAGGTGTCAACTCACTTGACGGTTGGCATCTCCTCCCTGATGAGGGAGATTCGTCCCGAGGGATCCACAAAGTCCATCGCCTCCACCATCTCAGCGGGCAGCAGCTTGGCGCGGAACAGCTGCAGCATGCAGTCCAACAGGTTCTTCCAGCCCTCCGCCAGGATGTCCCCGTGGCGATGGGCCAGGCTGAACACCGTCTTGGCAGCCACCTGGGCCTTGCCGTTGGAGCCAAAGGCAATGGCAGTTGCCTCTGGTGTCTATGCAGATAAGATATTGAGGACATGATGACCCAAAACTTTGTGACAAGGAGATCAATAGCCAAGGAGGATTCTTTATACTTGCCATGCATAGAACTTAACATTCCACTTTGCTGTTAAGTTTGTGAATTCATGCCAAATTTTTACCATGCCTTTTTTAACACAGATAACATACCAATTACATACCAATGAGCCTGCTATAAGTAAAGTTTGCCACTGGTGGCATAAAACAATTCATTCATTTCTCAAAGGAATTTAAAAAGTAGAAATGAACACAGTTTAATATCTTGCTTTCACTGAGCAATATGGATTATATTGTATTTCATATTTGTCTTCTCTCATTTAGTCATCTATTTTCACAAGTATGCCCACTCGTAAGTGCAAAATATCTTCCTTTCTCCAACTGTCAACTGAGGAAGGGAAAAGTAACTTACAACATCTACAGCTGACGACATTCTTGGTAAAAGGTTTCTATATTCAGTGACTTATTATAATCTATCTTTTATGGCTTGCTCACCTCAAGAGAATTAAGCAGCGTGGTGAATTTGCACAGAGATATAACCAAGTTATCAAAGACATCGGTAAGACCGTAGTGGGCCGAGATCATTGCACATTTCCTGCAAGAAGAAAGTGGATAAAATAGTACAGTGAACAATTAGGTCATGATGAAGTATATTGCTTGTGCAAATGAAATATCACCAGTCACAGACTCCTGAATCCATGAAAGAAACGTATTCCTCCACAGTAATGATTTGTAGATATATGCAGTCAACATAGACAATCTTATGAAATCATAAATTATTGATATGGATCCCAGTCTTTTATTTTGCCTGATGGCCCAGCCTTTACTTTTCACTGGTCACAAGTGTACTAATGACTGGTATTAATGACTGTTTGTCTGCACTCAGCTGCATTGTCTGTGTATCACAAATGCATTACAACTGTTTCTGTGTGCAGTTCAGTTAGCTTGGAGCTGTAGCTGGCATGGGAATCTTGTGAAAATGAATGCCACACAACTCATATCATATCACCATTTTCTAAAATAAATAATGGGCACTAACTGGTCTGGACTTCAGTGAGATTATCAACCCTAAGTAACTTTTAAATAGTCCAAAGCATGCTTGACTTTGCCACTTGTTTTCAATTATTCCAAGGCTAGAGTTATCAGCGGATAACTCTCACTAATGTCCTCCGTAATGTGCATTATTCTATACCAGTGAACAATCCTAATACATAATTTCCTAAAATGTGGTTCATATATTATCAATGATAAAATAATGGAGAGAGTGGATTTAGGGGTGCAATGACAAAACTCATACCTAAATCCTGCCAGGGCCTTCTGGGTGATCGAGTCGTCCAGACTCTTGTCAAAGACGAAGGAGAGGGCGGCCACTGTGGGGCCCCAGGCCAGCAGGAACAGGTCCCGGTCCAGCCGGCCCTCCTCGATGTGCAGGAACTGGCTGTCGGTGATGTGGCCTCTCTTCAGCAGCATCCGCCACAGGTAATTCTCCTTCACTATACCAGTCTGCTCAGCTGGCATCACAATCTCCTCATTCCTGGTCAGAGATGAGAGATCAATGTTTTTCCCAACATGAAAACAAATCATATTCAATATCAAAAACCTCAACTGATAAATCTTTTGATTCTGACCCATTGAAATTGCTGGCATAAATTCAGCCATTCCTTTAGCCCCATAGTACCCAAACTGCCCCATAGAACTAAAATGCCATATAATAATGCATTTTCTGTTAACACTTGGCTCCCAGAGTTGATCACTGTCTGATGCGATCACAATGCAAATGTTTATTATGAGTGGAAATCTTGGAGACAAAGTTTAGTTGCATACAAATGAGTAGCATAGCTTTCAAAATCTTGGTATAAAAGGTAGGAACCATCACTCACTTGACTGCATTGTAGATTTCAGTCAACATGTCTTGATCAAAATCCTGACCTCCGTTCACTTTGCTGACATTCTTTTTAAAGTTCTGCGATGAGAGGAAAATACAAGCAAACAAAAATGAATACATAATGAGTATCAAATTATATCCATATATAATCCTATGCTTTTAAAGTGATCAGAGTGGACAATCGGTTACAGTAATATTTATTTTTCAGTCTGTTAAAGTGAAAACATAGTTTTGGTAAGGGTTTGAGAACCCGTCTTGCACCATTTCATATTGGCTTGCAATATATCGAAAGAGTCTACCAAGAAACTTACCTGGCTGACACAATTTGCCGGGAAGATGAGTTGCTTTGGAGTATTTTGAGATCAAAGGTAAAAGTCGGTATACCGACTTTTATCCCGAAGGTGCCAAGTTAACTCGGTCTCAGGGACAACTCGGCCCTATTTCAGACAATTTACACGCAGTTCGTGATTGCCATGTTCTATACATAGGTGCATGTTCATTTTGTATGCACGCAAAAGAGGTTCTTTGATGCGCGCGTTGTATCTACTCGGCCCATAACTGCGACCAGCCAGAATGCAAAGCACTCCCATAGCACAACACTGTACAATCCAGAGGAACAACTCAGCCCCGCCGTCAAAGCAAGGCCAAGTTGTCCCCGAGTCTGAGTTAGCCTGACCCCGATCAGGTAAGTTCTGAGATGCGAACCTTTTTGGTTAATATTTCGCATTTTCGTCGTTGCCCAACGAATATCTTGTTATTACAGCGTTATTTCACATATTTCTTAGGCATACCTGTACATTTTGGAGCGAAAATTTGACAATTTTGCAGGCGTACCAATACTATGTTTTGCCTTTAAATGTAATCTTTAGGTTATTACGTAAAGACAGGGTGCACCTTACTCTACACACAATAGGCTTATCTGAGACATTACATGTTGATTAATATTTTTTTTATCTGAACTAAATGTGGGTATAGTTGAACTGAATTGAATTGAGCTAAATAGAGCCTGAACTGAACTGAATGAAACTGAACTGATATGAACTGAACTAAACTGAATGTGTCTAACAAGGAGAAAATAAATGAAATATACGGATATTGGTAAATTGGGGAGCACACTCACTGCCAGCGTCATAGGAATGTTCTGCTTCTTTGCATTGTCGTTGTGCTGGTCAACATTCAGCATGATGACAGCATAGGCAAGAGTGAACGCAGCATCATGGTTAGCAAACGGATGGCCATTGCACGTCTGCGATGGTAAGAAGAAATTTACATGAATCAAGAATCACTGTCTTCCAAGGATTATCAAATCATCTTGTACTGTATCACATAAGGGGGACTAAATCTGCTATATTGTGATGTTGGGACGTCCATCCGCAGTAAGAACCTGATTTATCTCACCCGAGAAGCAAGTTACAACATTGGTTAATCAACTGCTGACAGCAACCATTTGTATCATGTTTCAAATCTATGGCAAATTTCCTTAGAATGGAGGCAGAAGTTAATGAAATTGGATATTCACAAATACTCACAATTTGTACTTGCATTCTATGACATATAGAGGTGAAGACCTTGAAATACATACACATATCTGAAACTAACATACATCAGAGCATCACTATTGTATGAATATCAGCATTGCACTATCAACATGTTTGCTTTTCATATATTTAATCAAACAAAAAGAAGTCAGCAACTCATTTTCTGAATATGCTCACTTTTGATATGAGAAGGTAACCCCACGTGACCTTGACAACCCCAAATGCTACAAAACATCTCACATTAATCATTAGATTTGATATATTTGGATATATTTGGATTTGGATATATTTAGATAATATCAACCAAAATGTGTATGCAAATAGTGGCTGCCATTTAAAAGTAAATTTGCTTTTATACAATGCCCAAAGAGAATTCAAATCTAAGATGCCTGACAACATGAATCAATGAGTTCACCTTGGTTATAAAAAAAAAAATAGACAATTTTCAGGGCATACATATCCTGAAAAAAAAACACATTTCACAAAATCTATTATGTTGTAAATTATGTATAACAAGAAACTAGTTGCAGTACTCACATGCCACTTTTCTGCAAAGTTCTCCAAGAGGTGCTGAATGACAGGGGCTTCCCCGGGTAATCTGAAGGCTTCCAACAACATCCTCAGGGCCTCATCAATTCTTGTGTTTTGGAATCCAAACAGACTGACGAAATAAGAAGAGGGAGAAGAAAACCTTGAAATCGACATCCAAACACAAGTGGAGACAGACAGGCACATTTACATATGCAGCTTCAGGGCAGCAGATACGGATAGTACTCTGGGTACTTAAATGCAGTGGAATACCACTAGGGTGAAAATAAAACAGAGAAGTGGACAAACGTGAAGCACATCAAGGTCTGCATAATTTCAATAGTGAATCCTGCACAATGGATACTGCTTGTAGAAAGTTGGTGAAAATGTTTATGATGGTTTGAAAGGCATGCCATATATCCTAGCTAGTACCAATTCACAACATGCTTGGACTGAATAATTTCAACAAAATAAAATCACTTCAGCACACACACACTTCTTCTTCTACAAGACTTCAGAGGGTTTGCGTGAGTTATTCCTCAAAGATGGGAATTCCTGCAGATTGTAACATCTCTGTTTCATGCACGCCATCCCAGCCATGTACAAAATAACTACGCCTCATCTGGATTTCACTCTCACTTACTCCAAAAATACATCCAGAATCTTGGCATTCTTCTTGCTGCTGATGTACTCCCCGATCATCTTCTTGTCCACATGGGGGTTCTCCTTGACGAAGTGTGCTATGGCAACAGGATTGGAGGGGCTGGGCAGGAGGCCGTTCTCCTGGAGGAATGCGATGCCACGCGACGGCTTCTGGTTGAACAGCTCTGTGCCTGCCTGGAACAACTGCAATGGACAAGACGGGAGGGGACATGGGGAAGAGATTGAAGATGATGAATGGAGACACAAGAGTATGGGTAGTATAAAGAGATAGTAGGTGAATGCAAAGCAGAGAAAGTATTAAAGGGATTGTATAGTTTTGGTTGAGATGGGGATTCAGGTTTGAACTTTTTTGTGAGATAATTAGAAACCACTAACATGTATATGAAATATTACAGAGCATACAATTCCAAGAGGAATTCAACGTTCATTTGATGCAAATCGGTTCTGAAAAGGCCGAGATGTTAAAAAACAAAATAGTCCTAATAAAAGGTGGGACCCAACTTTTATTTTGACAACTTTGTTTTACTTTGGTCATTCAAACATTAAAAATTAGCTCTCTTCTCAACAAAGCTTTGTTCTCCTGGCATGTTGCACATCACAAAAAATGAAAAATAAAAACAAACGTAGGATAATATATTGAAACATAATGCAACTTAAAATGTTGCAAACATTTAGCAAAGATGGCCATATCCTGTCATATGCTTTGTGATCAATATCAAGTTGGAAGACTCAACAGCTGTGTAAACACACCTTCTTCTTGTGCTTAAGTTTGGCCAGTTCTTCCAGTGAGGGCAGACTCAGGGATGGAGTGTAACGACTCTTCTTCCTGTTCGCACTCATCCCCGGTGAATCTTCACTCCTTTCCTTTGCTGTAAATGTCACCAAAAAAAAAAAAACAGGCAACGTTAGCTTTCAACACAGGCAGAGGGAGCATTAAAGCACAGAAATATCTTTTTGTGTGAATGACAGAACATTTAGATTAGCTTTACATGCACAGCAAAGGGAATTGAGAAATAAGGTACAGTGAAAACACTATCATTGTCAAGTGGTCCTAGCTCAAAACCAGACACCAAATGTCATTTGTCATTTGTGAGATATTATTAGTTATCCCCTGCTTGTTCACGAAATACGGGCAAATATCTACGGTCTGGTGCCATATTCCATGAGGCTGAAGGCCGAATGGAATATGGCACCAGACCGTAGATATTTCCCGTATTTCGTAAGAACAGGCAGGGGGTAACGACTTTATCTTTTAGTGTAAGTGCTAACCTTCTTCTCGCTGATTTCCCCTCATGAATGATGTTGAAATCGCCGGCTGTCAGCCATGACCATGTTGACTTAGGCCTATACGTTACGTCTCGCAAGCTGATTACTGCATGAGATGCGCGCATACAAATATGTACGTACACGCCATAAGATACTGCAGTGCAGTAGCCAGATAGATATAAGTTGCTGTTGTTTATCAAGCGTCTAGTGGTCTCAGGTTATGTGCGCAATACGCTTGAGGACCGCGCGCTGTCCATTTGTTTTGTACAGGATTAGCGCGCACTTTCCTATAAGCGTCTTTGGTACACGCGCAGCTGGCTGTGTAATACAGTATCATGACGTCATATCCACGTAATACGGGATATATTAAGTGGTTGATTGACCAATGAGATTACAGAATTCACGATCACTAAAAGATAAAATTTTGTGTCACCAAAACTACCAAACACAAGATGTGAATTTAGAGGCACAGTTTACACACATCTACACTGTCCATTCAAAAAGAAAAAAAACAAAAAAAATCTCTTCCATTCATGAATCAAGATAATAGAAGTTCAATACCATACGATGACATATTTACATCAGCATTTGACCTTACATTTACATCACAGTTGTACTCACATACAATTAACAGATGCATTTAACATCATTCAAAATCGCAAGTTTTTAATCTCACCTGCTAAATCCTCCTTGTCCTTGAGCATACTCGCCATGACCTGGCCCATGGCATACCCTGTCGTTGGTGGACCAGCGGATGCATTCTGGCCCTGGGCCGAGTCAGGTTCTGATGCCTCATGTTGGGATGCACACTCGGTGTCGTTTTCATCAGTGGCCTGGCGAGTGGAAAAGCATGAGAAACACACACAGTGGAGTCAGATTCGTCTGTAAATTGATATTTGTACAGACTGGACAACCTCGGAGGGAAAGACATGGGTATGTTGATTGGAACATTTGTACAAATTAAATCTATAGCTGCACAGATAATTTTACAGCTTTCGTAACTATCATCACCATCATCACTGCCATTTTCATTGCCACCATTACTACAATCACTTTCATCATCATGGTAATTTTTACCATCTGCATCTTCAACACCACGTCCATCATCATCTTTACCTTGGACATCATCATCATTGACATAATCAGGTCAAAATCCCTAAAGCTGTTTATTACTAGCATGGCAAAAGTTAAATTGATTCACCTCTATAAAATCCCTACACACTCATAAAAGACATCTGATTTGTCTAGGTTTTGGGATCTGTCACCTTGGAAAGTACAGTTCGTTATGGGTAAACTCGGCCTAGCGGGTAAACTTGGCTACTTGCAATGAGGGTGCTAGGGGCTGAGATTACCCATAAATATGCAATGAAAACTTAAAACTGAAAGCTCAAATTAGACTTTGACTGTTTCCTGCATAACAGCTGGGGGGGCAGTACGGGAGTCTAACACTCACCTCCTGCACCTGTATCGTGACTCCCCCATCAGACGCTGTTGTGGCAAATCTCTCGGCAGCGTCCGACGTGACGGAGGACATGGTGGAGAGAATTCTCTGCTGGCATCCAGCCTCGATGCTGTCCACCACGGCCAGCAGAGCATCAAGTGACAAGAGATGAGTCGTGTAGAGGGAGCCTGACACTGGGAATGCATTCTGGGAAAGGGATGAGGAAGTAGTGTGACATCTGTTAAGTAGATGCTTTCAAAGTACCCACCTTTGCCAGATATTCCACTGTAAGTTTAGACTTCATTTACCATTGCTCTTTCACACATTTGTTTTCTCTTACGCCCATTCAGGGGTGTTGCCCTTTGTCGAGCATTTATGTCTACAAAACCCTTCCACAAAATGAAATTTGAAAAATAGAATTGACAATAATACTGAGAAACTTATACATGAACCGAGCATCACATGCACTATATTGTCAACTCATATTTCAAACCTGAACCTGAATAACTCATTGACGCAGCTCCAATTACATAATCATAATGGTGATAACACTTCCTTCCAAAATGAATGTGGAAACGTGCTCAATTTGATGGGAAATAATCAAAATCCACACATCAACAATCATCTCATCAAGCAAATGAATTGTTTCATATTTCACAAACAAGAACAGCCAGATGGTGTCTACAGCATGCACTACAGCCAGTCATAATGATTTGCATGCAGCTTGAGTGACAACGTACCTTTGACAGCAGTTTGGTGAGATCCTCAAACAGATTGCTGCAGTAGATATCACAGTCATAGTTCAAGTAGAGCTCAGAAACAAGGGACGGAATCTTCCAAAGCTGAAATATACAGGCAGAGGGACACAGTGAATGATTTACAGCATGTAAATGATGAGAAAAGAGTTTTTTCTTTAATACCATCAATACATGTATACTATAATTGGTATCATGATAGTTGCAACATTGTATTTATATTGACCATAGTTGTATATGGTGAAAGACATCCCTATTCCCCTGAACAGAATGTATGCAATTGGCCATTTTATTGTCTTTTGTATAAAAGTGGTCCTGTGACTACATACAGTAGGTGGGGGGTGAAAGGGAGCTCTCTAAAGCATCCTAATAATTATATTCGTGAATTTTGTTCAATTTGATTTGCTCATGAAATGTGCATGCAATAATTTTTCAGAGGTGACCCATACTTTTCTAAGTAACAGTAATGTTAACTTGAGTAAAAGTGTGCAAGACTTCCGCCCTCTCCCCAACTATTCTTCCTTGTATGATAAAGGAAGGACTAGACGTTATAAACGGCAAACTACCTGGACCAGTGTGTCAAGTGCCATCTCCTTCTGTTCGTACGGGATGCGGGGCGACTCGGAGACAATGATGTCGGTCAGTTTCTGGATGAACATCTCAAGCTGAAGCTTGAGGTGAGAGCGCATGGACTCAAAGAGCAGAAAGCAGACTCGGAGGGAGGAGGCAAAGAGAGACAGCCTCTCTGTCTGAAGAAGCTGCACATGATAAAGAGAAGAATAAAAGGTTTCATGCTTTAGGGACACAAGCTGACGGCTAATCATTAGTGGTTTTACACACTGGCAAATCGTCGCTGGGATGACAAGACCTCTATCTACAAAATGTTAAATGTCCAGCAGGGCAACAACAACAAAAAGAAAAAAAAAAGCAGCCAAAGCACTATATCAAATGGGACAGCCTTTCATTTGACACGCCATGGTGGCTTTATTTTGGGGGTAAGACAGTTAGGATTGGACAGGACATCACCTAAATGATTATCTGACCTTTAATCCAAAAAAGTAATTCCCCCCCCCCAAAAAAAAAAAAAAAAAAAAGTGAAATACAAAGTCGTGTCACCCCCAGCAACAAAATGTTCTAATGATTCACTCCAACAGATTCTGTCAGTTTGGAAAACCAGTAGAATATCAGTGCCTGATACAAGTAATGTTTTAACTTTTGTGCCACTGAATGACTAGTGTCATCTGACATAAAAGAAAGAGCAACCCTGTCACAACTTTTGTCACACTGAAGAGTTAAATTACACATGCTACAGCAGACTCATAGCAAACAAAATGCTAAAATTACAAACATAATCTGAGTCTTTATAAAGCAGTGATTTCAACTGTTGAGACACCTTTTAAATGCCTGCCTTTGTAACTCCAAACAAATGAGAAGTTTCAAGAAATAACCACAATATATCATCCACAGACAAACATGATGATCGAAGTAAAGCTTTGTAGATTCATTTGCTCAATGCCTTGCCATCGCACACTTACTGCGAAGAGATTCTTGCACATTTCATCCTTGACGAGAGCGATGAGGGCAGAGAAAGATGGGATGTGATCACATCCCGTTTCTATGCCAACGGTGAGCAGACTCAGTCCCATGTGCATCATTAGGTCGGTGTTGTGCCTGTGGGATGAAAGAAGAGGTTGGATGGAAAAAAATATATATTTTAAGCATGATACATCCACTCAGCATTACAATCAATCCTTTGCACAGTACTTTATGATTCATGCTATAGCAGTTCATTTAATATTCCAAGACTGATTGCTTCCTTAAAAGGTTGTACATGCCATCCTTTGAACTCACTCTCCCATATCTTACAGGGTATACCTTTGCAACAACTATTCAAACAGAAGTACAGATATAATCAAAATTTTGAATTCTTCACTTAAATGTGTTAATCTTTTGTCGTCAAGAGAAAGAAAGTACAACAGAGAGCAATGGAGAGGAAAAGAAATAAATAAAGAAAAGAAGACAGAATAAAAGGTTGGTATGATCCTGGAGAAGGCATAACTTACCTATCATATGGGTTGATGAGTGATATAAGGAACCTAAGGAGCTCCCTGACACAGGGCAAGCCATATGGAACAGGAGGACCGGCCCCTGTGCAGAAATGAAGGTAAAAAGTAAGGCACAGTTGTGATAATCGTTGTCTATTTGGCTCTTCTCACAAACATCTCATTACAACCATGGACCTACATTGGTACATTCTCGGCAAGCATGGCAGTGAAGAATACATCTCTCTCCCCATTAACCTGCACTGAAAGCAAGGATATCTAGCTCTGGCCAGATCTTTTTCACTATTCAACTATACACTTATCACCATGTTGCTTGTGCATAATTTAATGACAACTATAAATGAATTATATCTAGAAGCAAATACCTATGACCGTGATTTACTTAAGATTTTGATGTCTAGTATGTGCCCCATATCCATTCTTGTCCTTTATTTTCCCTCTTGTAAAGAAGAGAAAAGGTAAAGTTCTGCTTCCCAGTACTAAATTACATCCCACTCTCTTCCAAGAATGTTAATCCAAAGTTTTGCACACACAGATCTTGCATTCTGAGACAGTAAAGGTGTAGGCACCAAGTGAAAATGGGCATCTGGATAGATTTTCATAACACAAAAGTTGCACTTCAAAAGACAATTCATGATGTTTTGTCATAACATCCCATGCATTGGAAACCTAAAAGAATGCACTGGAAACTTACTAGAACAGTAATGTCATTTCTTTTTGTTCCATACCATCTTTCTGCTTCTGCTGAGGGGTGAAACGCACTCCCTGTGGGTTGACGTATTCTGATTCATGCAGAGACGCCGTGTCGGTGTTCGATTCCGTGTCTTCTGCTCCATCACACCCAGAGTCCGCCTTTTCGGGATCTGCCGACGGCAGCTTTCCCTCCTCAGTCTGTCGAGGATGAAAAATAAAATCTTGGATTCAGGCAAAAAGTCTGAGAACAGTGGTACACTTCTTGCCACAATGAGAAACTCATACTAACAAGGGATACCACACAAATCCACATGTATGCTATCACTTTCTTATTCTTGTACAAGATGCAGACAGCTGCCCACAGTCAAACAAAAAATATAATGACATAATTTTCACTGGTTTCCAATTAGAGTGCATGCATTGAGTGGTGTGTTCATTTAAAAAGTAGCATTACAATAGGTGATGTTCTTCAAAAGACACATGTACAGGACTACACAGTACAGAGGCTACATTCCTCCGTTGAAGCGATTGATATGATGCAGACATATTCAAATTATTCTCTGACCTTGCTCTCATCACTTCTCTGGTCGCCAGAAACAGAGATGACTCCACTCATCTTGGGTGTCTCGCAGTCTGATGCCAGGGTGTCTTTCATGTCAACAGCCCCATCGGGAGGCTCCGACAGGGCAAGGGAATTGGGTCTCTCCGAGTCCCGACTGGCAACATCATCTACTACATTTTCTGATGGGCGAACATGATAATGGACAGATTATGCTGAATCCCCAAAACAATTGCCAATATACCGACTTAAACTCCACAGTTAACAAGACCAACACTGAATAACGAATGAATAGAAAAGCGCACAATTTCCATCATGTGATTAAATGCTATCTTCTGTTTATGACTGAAATTGACACCACAATCAAGAAAGTTAGACGGTAAAAAGAAGTCAACATACATTGTAATCTCACACAAGATTGCTCCAACAGATTCCCTTATCTCATCATGATGAAAAAAAAACCTTCCTGAGCTTTTGTCTCTGAAGTTCTACATAGTTAGTGCCATATCAGTTGCATCCTGCATAATGATGCTTTCCACTGAAATGACGTCAAGTCCCCTGCATCGATTCACTCACCTCCCCCGGTCTTCTCCTCTGGAATGCTCTTCACAACTCCAGCAGTCTGACCCAAGGCAGACTCCCCTGCCACTGGACTGGGGGAGGGGGTCACTGAAGGCTGGCTACTGGTCTGGGCTGAGCCAGATGGTGGGGCAGAGTGGGATGGGGAGGGCGTCGGCGCGGTCTCTTCGATGGGTGTGGTGGACAGCCTGTCCTTCCTCGGCCTCACCTTGGGTGACTGCCGTGAACGGCGTCTCCTGGAGGTGTCTCCAATACCACCTGCCCTCATCTTTAACTGTGGAGGAACGAGACAGCTTGGATTTGAGGCTTGAATGACATACAAAGTAGTCACATTCACATGTCATGCGATGTGACGGGCAATATATAGCAACTCCATACAGCTTCAAATATTAAGAATAGCAGCACACATAATCAAAATTGCAATCATCACCATCATGAAAATCACCATTCCAGTTATTCATGATATATATGTTTTTTTTTAAATCCCATTGATTTAAATGTTTAATGCCCAATTAAACCAGGGTTCGAAATTGGCGATGGTCCGCTGGCCATTGGCCACCCAAAATCATGTCGGACTAGCTAAAAATCATAAAATTCTGAAGTAACTAGTCCGTCTGGCTAGCCAAAATATTGCTTCAGTGTCAAAATTGATTTTAAGTAGTCCGCCTGGCTAGTTAAAAAAAAAGTTAAGTGCGACCCCTGTAAACTCTCTTTTTTTCTGCACATAGTGAAGAAGAAATTAGGAATGGAAGAAGAAAAAGATATTGAAAAGTAAGAGCTTCAAACAAATGTATTCTTATATTATGAAGGTTTTGTTTCGGTTAATGTCCCAACAATGAGTGGTTATCCTGGGTTTTTATGGTGAGATGCAAACAATGCCTCTTCAAGATGGGATGGAAGACCAATTACTGCTCAAACCTGCTTGAACTTCCATTGGTAAAAGCTGAATGGACAAGGGTAGAGCATGGAAGAGATGTATACAGTCAAACCTGCCTTGGCGGCCAGCTGTCTGTAACTACCACCTGCCATATACCACCACTACAAAAAACAAAATATAACCCAAAGAATGCCATGTTAAAGACCCTGTCTGTAGCAGCCCCGTGTTTATAACAGCCACTTTTTTGTCTCCCTCGGGTAGCCTCTTAAGACAGGTTCAACTGTATTTAAAATGGGCCCAAAATGTGCAGTTAGGCATGGGTTCAAGTTAACATAACATTCACCTAGCTCTAGGCTCAAACCAGTGGGACATTAAATTTCTAAAATTTGTAAAGTGTTGCCTTGTATACATTTCCTTTCTTTCTACTGCATCACTCTGACTAAAATACCTTTCTGAGGCCAGAGATCTTCTCCTCCTTGAACTGGGGTAGGCGAGAGAACAGGAGCTGGACCATGTCATTGAGGGTGTGCTCTGCAGACTTCCTCAGCAGCTCTATAAGAAGATCAAAAAAAGATGCCGTATCACCTTTCACCTCATCATATAATTTGTCTGGCTTGCAGTGTAAACATTGTTATGGCAGTTCCAAAAGCATGCGTGAAGTGAATATTTGAACATGGCAGTTCCAAAAGCATGCATGAAGTGAATGTTTGAACATAAAAAGTCTACATATTACCAAATGACATGTTTCTAATAGTCGAAGGAAACATGTGAGTACAATGTACTCTTCATACACAAGACTAAAGTTGACTGTTCCCATCTGATAAAAATAAGACATGATATGACAGTATTAAAGCAATGACATAATCTGGAATATTGCAATTTATGACAATACATTACACACTGCCACACAAGTAGCATGGACAGTAAATCCTTAATCTTGGAGTACAGAAGACTGCCCTATAATGCTATGCTTGCACCATGTTCCCAGCAGCCTCATGTAGCAGCCCCATTTGCCTGAAATGTAATGTGGCATGGGTAGAAGGGATATTTTTCCCCTCCACATCCTAATGTCGTTCGCTCCAGTCTTCACTCCTCTGAACATGTAGCTTCAAGTCAGGCTAGACTACACCGTATTATCTGTCACGTTCCACTACAGACCACAACCAAGTTTTGTTACGGCCTATTACGTGCTGTCACATTTTGTTGTGTTCATCCTGTTTTACTTGGTTTCTCATCAGCACCGTGACTGACATGGCAAATCTCTTTACAATTTAAAAATCTGACAGGACATCCATAGCAATCACGGCATGTCACATTTGCCCATCCCGTTACCCCATGTTGTCCCAAACCCATCCCGTTTTGTCTACGATGGCCTGAAACATGATTTCCTTGTCCGCCACAAACATGGTGTAAATGCGGCATGACAGATATCTAAAAACATGAACTGAATTCCAAGTATCGTCTCCATATGAGCACATACCACTGAGTCGGAGCTCGAAGCAGATGCGAAAGCAGGACGGCATGATCTCACACACGGCCTCATTGGACAGCAGCATGCCGATTGGTGTCAGGAGAAGAGTTCGTAGCACCTGGCACATCCAAGAGGAACATTTCAATCAATGCTAATTTAGTCTGAAAACAGTTTTTGTTCAAAATTCACTTCAAACCAATTCATCTTGAAGGCGTTAAAGACCTGGAAGCATAAGGATTCATGGAGAGGGAAATCTGGCCTGGCTCAGATATATTTGAGAATCCACGTAACAAATTATGTAAAGTTTTATCACTGATCTCTATTTAAGTACACACACAGCTGAAGAATGTCAATTGGAGTCAACCATTAACAATGAGCCTACGCTTCGACACATGTATTCATTGACTGGTGCTATTTGTGGTTTTTTTAATGTACCCCAGTGGGCAGCGAGTAAATCTAACCATTCACGAGTCCCCATCATACTGGGTATTTAAATTTAATTATCACATCACTGATCTTTACTTAAAGGGATCGTACAGTTTTGGTTGAGACCTAATTTCAGGTTTCTAACATTTTTTGGTGATATAATGAGAAACCTCTTATGAAATATGAAAGAGCATGTAATTCTATAAGGAATTCAACGTTTATTTGATCAAAATTGGTTTTGAAATGGCTGAGATATCCAAAAAAGAGCGATTCTAATAAAGTGTGGAACCCACACTTTATTACGATCGCTTTTTTTTACTTTGTTTTTGGATGTTTCAGTCATTCCAAACCTGATTTTCATCAAATAAACTCTGAATTCCTCAGAAAATGGTATGCTCTGTACTATATCATAAGTGTTTTCTTGGTATCTCGCAAAAAGTGAAAAGCCCAATTCTCATCTCCACCAATACTGTAGTATCCCTTTAAACACCTTCAGCAGAAAATTAATCATCCTGAGATGGGTACCATTCATGATACTAACATGAATGAATTGTATGCATTCATAGAAAGTTATAATTACATATTCATCCCTAAGCACCAAAGGGTAACAAATTATATCACAGATTTGCATAGCACTGTTTGTTTGTAACTTCATAAACATGCATTTTCATGATTCAGTGCAAATAGGCGCAATAACTTTCTAAAATTGTTGTTTTCCTGTATGAATTTGTGCCCTTAGTTCACTTTCTATCACTCCAAAAGCATTGAAACTTTGGCAGTCAAGCCTTACTTGAAGTATCTTCATGAGAACCACTTCATCCGAGCTCGGATCTGTTCCCACGAATCTGGTGTGTGTGACCGCATCTGCTACATTCTCTATACCTTGTGCAGCTCCCTCTATGGTTGGATCTATGGGAACAAACACCAAACAGATAAGGACATGACATAAGAGCAGCTTAAAGGACAAGTTCACCTTCATATCCATAAGGATTGAGAAAATGCAGCAATATTAGTGGAACACATCAGTGAAAGTTTGAGGAAAATTGGACAATCGATGCAAAAGTTATGAATTTTTACAATTTTTGTGTTGGAACTGCTGGACGAGGAGACTACTACAGCTTGTGATGTCATATGAGTACACCAGTATAAAGAAAATATAAAGAAAATTCAACATATTTTCATTTTTTTCGCATAATAAAAGAGCATTTGACTTGCCTCTTTCTAAAGGTAGGGGGAATAATATTACCCATGACATATGTCGGTAACGAGTCAAGGGAATGTGCACTTTTTTCAAAAGATGAAATTTTGTGAAATTCTCTTTATATTTTCCTTATATTGTTGTACACATGTGACATCGTACACTGCAGTAGTCTTCTCATCCAGTGGTTACTGCACAATAACTTTTGAACGGATTGTCCGATTTTCCTCAAACTTTCAATGACGTGTTCTACTAATATTGCTACATTTTCTCACTCCTTATGTTTATGAAGGTGAACTTGTCCTTTAAAGTCACATCACAATGAATGCAACCATGTTTGTTGCACCTGTAACTTTCCAACCTCTGCCACTTGGTGATTTTGATGATCAGGAAACTATAAGGCCTTGAACATATGTTTTATGTTGTCTATTTTTGTCTTATTGCAAAGAACAACCACATAATTTTGCTAATACTACTTACATAACTTTTAGTATGTATGTCGAGTGAATTACATCAAATATGAATATAATTTGTTTAACAAGACTAGACTGATATCACAGATGAATATTGGGAGAGTATAAAAAACTAAAATACTTTCTCTAATGTATGTTAAGTGTATGTATCAATTCCAATATTACATCCAACAATGTTTTGTCCAAATATCTTCCAACCTATTTATATAGTGTTTAGAAATTCATAAAGTAACAACTTGGGCTGCAGCAACGTTATCAAAGTTAAGAAAACTCCTCTACCAAAACACAAATGTCAATAAACACTCACTGCTTTCCAAGTAAATGATGCATCTGACAAGTGGAATTACATGTCATTTAGTGTCTGTACAGTAATCAAGTACTACAGCTTTCAAGTTCTCTCTATTGTATGGAGATTTCTCTGGAAATGTGTTTTATATTTAAATTTCTTACCAAGGAGGCCATATGAGAGGAACTTGTTGACTGATGAGAGGGCAAGGCCTGTGATTGGTCCTGTTGTGTCGTCAGATCTGATGACGTCGAGAAATGGGCTCAGAAAAACATTTGGCTCAATGGCACCGAGGTCTGTGAAGGAAGATGGAACAGAAGATTGGAAAAATATTTGAGCAGTTCTTTCCACAATGGGCAATGTGTCCTAGAAATTTCAAAACTTCCAATTACATAAATTTGTATAATTACAAGTTGACAGACTGGACTATCTAGTCACTTCCATCAATATCCTTTCTCTTTTGCTTTTAATCTCATAAATTCATAAACTAACACACAGATGTAGTTTTATATACATAAAAAAGTCTATTTTCAACTACTCTTTGTCCATTCCAGACTTTCACTAATGTTTTCTGATGTTCTACTCACATGTAAGTAGGTCAGTAAGTTGATCACAAGCAACAACAACAACAACAAAAAATGAATAAAATAAATGACATCATCCTGCATTTCCAGTAGGTTCAGAGCATAGAAGGACAGGCAAACCTCTTTTACATGGATACATTATCACCGAGTCTGTTAATGTTCCGGCTCATTAGCTCTTCAAGTTAGAAAGCAGCCTCCTTTATAACAACTATCATCGCACATACATGTACTCTGGGCCATGGGGAATACCATCCAATTAAACACCCGTTGTCTGGGTATCCATCTCATGCATACTGATGCAGTAAGGTCGTACTATGCACGTCCTGGGAATTTAGCACAGGCTGTCTCATCGCCTGCAGACTTAGCATTCATAAGGAAGATTGTTACCTTATGAATATATGATAGTCACACATTGATCTTACATTACACCTACCAATACCGCAAATGGCCTCAGGAAATCGAAGGCAGATTCTAACTGTTGTATCGACATGAATTTGCTATCGTTCTGACAAGCAATGAAATATTTTCAGTGCAAACTATTGAAAGCTTTAAAATCATATTATAGTGGGGCAAATATGTACAAATAGCAAAAATTGGTGGAGATGCTCATAACCGGCGGAAAGTATGAAATCTTGCATGTAAGGGTATTTTGGGGCACTGATTTCAAAAATTGCCGGATCAAAGAGATCTAGTCATGGGGTCAGCTGCCATTTTGAATTCCAATATGGCCGCCATCACAAAACAAATTTAAAGATCCCTATCTTCAGTTCTGAATGACCTGTGGCACTAAAATTTGGTACTACACAAGAGCGTTTCGACATATATTGAATTTGATGACAGATTAATTTGAAGTGTCTGACAAACATTGCATGGCTGCCATTTTGAATTCCAATATGGCCGCCTCGACGAAATGTTCAAAATCCCTATCTCGAGTTCTAAGTGGTGAGTGATGCTGAAATTAGGTGCAAACAAGTACTTTAACATACTGAGTTAAAAAAATGGACTAATGCCATGTGTCTGACAAACGCAATGCCCGCTATTTTGAATTCCAATATGGCTGCGAAGACAAACATCACGACTAACATTCACAGGCATGCCAAAACGTGCAGCAAAAATGAAGCATAATGCACCTTTCACTAACGTCACAATGTAAATACAGCAGCATGCACTCAATCAGTTACAAACGCGTGCTCAATCAGATAGCCTAATTTACAAACTCGAGATTTTCAACACACCAACATGGCAACTATGTAGGAAAATTCAAATTGGCTGCCTTGCAGCTTGTCAGACATATCAAATAAGTCTGTTATTGAAGTCATCATATCACCATGCTTCTATGTATCAAATTTCAATGGCTCATGTCAGTCAGAACTGAAGATAGGGATCTTTGATGGCGGCCATATTGGAATTCAAAATGGCGGCCGACCTGGTGGCCAGATCTCTTGGATCCGGCAAATTTTGAAATCAGCGCCCCAAAATACCCCTTTATGCAAAATTTCACACTTTACGCCGGATGTGAGCATCTTTTTCACATATCTGCCCCACTAGTAAGGCTTCCCTTCCATATTTAACTAGACCAGCTTATCTAATTATTCCTGAATACCTGTAGACATCAAATTATAGACCACTCATTCATTTCATATTGTTTGTGCCAAGAATTATACTAATCTTACAAATAAAGAATTGTGTTTCCATGAGAAGTGTCAAGTGCCCTTCTGTAAGTACTTTTAGAATCTTGGAAAAAAAAATTAGACATATTTCATTTTTTCACAATATGTAAGTTACTGTGTAGATCCATTCTGAGTATATGCAATGTATACTTTTTTTCGATAGCTTCACGTCAAAGAGGCATGACACGTTAATGCAATTATAAGTAACGCACATGTCGGCACCACTTAAATTAACATAGAAGTTATTTGGAATTGAGCCTTTTCTTTTTCATACATATGTTGCACTCATTTCACTTGACACACATTTTCCTCTTTAATTTTCAATCACACTGGCCATATTACATTTTTCTAATCTTTCCTAATTCTTTTCTTTTCTGAACAAATACAGTCAAAATATCAATCATTGTCTCCAAGAAGCAATTCTTAAGCCTCATTTACCATTATAAGCTGTTCTTACCAGTATTTTTTATCATGGCTGAGTAAGGAGTTTTTTTGTTTGTTTTTTTCATGCTCTTCTTTTGTTTATAAAAAAGAATGTTCTGTTCTCTGTAAAAAGTCATTTTTCATTTTTGTTATGTCATCAAAAAAAAAAAAATCAGCGAATGTATGCTCTCAGAGCACATTCATCGCAAGCATTGCCTTCAACATATGGCTAATGAATTTGGTGGTAGGAAAGATACAGCTCAGATTGATTACACTGTCATTACTAATCATTTCATACGTACAGTACTTCCATACACAAGATCAGACTAGTACCATATAGAGCACCCTACATCCTATATATGAAGCAGCATGTACAGTAGATGCTGGTTACTTGTATCCATGTAAGTTCTTATGAAAGGTGGATTCTCTTAAAACATACATTTGTTGTCTTGTTTTAACCATCTTCCAACAAGAACTGCAACGTGACCATCCACATCAATGGCATCAACGACAAACCCTTTAAACTGGGATATACAGTAGTCCCCATATAATCAGGCACTGCTTAATCAGGTACTCTGCTTAATTGACATACAATGTGAATAGACAGTTCCGATGCATGTTATTTTTACCTAATCGGGTAGGCATTTTGGTTGAACAGGTAAAAATTTCAACACAAGCCTTATCTACAGTGTATTCTCATTGTCATCGGCTAATAGGGTATTCCACTTAATCGGGCAAGAAATGCTCTGCCCGACACTACCCAATTATTAAAGCGGAGAGTACTGTACTTACATTGTATGAAGCTTGAACAACTTCTGTTTCCAAGTTATACAAAGTACATCACAACTATTGATACATGAGAAAAATGACCCTGTCTAGTTTCACCTAAACAGTAACTAGATAATGCTTTCAGAATCCACAGGAAGTAAGTCAAGGGCACTTTCATTCTCACTGCTGAAGACAAAGAGGTTAATTGGGCTCGCTTTTATACATGCCATTTTGACACAACAAACTACCCCCAACCAACTTTTGTAGGAATTACTAAAAATTTATAACGCTTCCAGCTTTGATATGTAATATACAATCAAATTTCCATGTTGTAACCCTATACTGTCTTTGCATCTACAATTTATTTGTACACAGAAATATTACTGAGTAACTGATAAATATAAATTGTACAGTTATGCATACCACCTCCATACTACTAGTGACAATACATTTGTACATTCCTCTTGCCAATATCATTACCAAATAAACAAAACATATAAAGGAAATTGAGATAACAAAATGCTGAAATGACGTCATATTAATGAATAAGCCTAAGGTTATAGATCAGACGTCCTATAATTCGCCTACCTGGAACACTGTTGAGGATTTCCTTTAGCTGAGCGAAGCTGGCTAGGAAAGGATCCTGGTCTTCTTCCTGGACATGTAAAGCAAATGTGTGTTTTGTGAATCACAAATCTGCAGCACTGATAAATGACATATACAGCTTTCATCATCTCTTCGTTACCACTTTAAAAAAGATACAAATTTCTAAACAGCAGTTGGTGATATAACTATTCTTTTTTTTCCACAAGACCATTACAAAGAAAAAGACAGAGAGAGAGAGCTACCATAATAACAAATCAAAGCAGCCAAAAGTTTTCAGTTTAAAAGTTGGTCAACAACACAAGTAAATACATCTCACATCTGATCTCCACAAGCTTCTTGAGTGTAAGGACAATTCTACAATGAATTGTACATTTAGCAACTGTGAGGTCTTTGAAAATTCTGCTAAAACACACACACACACACACACACACACACAATAAATTCATGATCAACAAAGGGTTCAAATAGAAAAGTAAAAAGTTTGATGTTACCTTTAATATGAAACACTAATATCAAAACTTGTGTTTAATCTCGTAATAAAAAGATACACCACCAAATCACAGAAAAAATACCTTAGGCCTGATGGGTTCATAACTTTGTGAACTTTAGCAAGGAGCAATCTTATGCATTTGAAGTGACCACATGTGCACATCTATCACACAAAGAAATCTGATAGACAATCCATTTGTTACTAAAAGATTCATATACTGATTTCTTGAGCCTTCCATTTGACTGTACCACTAAAAAAAAGGGGGGGAGAAAAAAAAGAACAAAAAAATCATTTAAAAAGGAGCCTTTCAGGATTGATTAGTATCTCCATAGGGATAGGTGACGTCATGGCTGACTGACAGACGTGTTATTTTTAGCTCTCTCTTGTCGATTCAAAATCGGTCAAAATTTTTGTTTTTGCTCACCATCACTTTATGATCTTCTAACTCTGATATCTGGATATTCTTATTTGTACCAGATCCTGGTTGCTTGCGAAATTGAAGTGATATTTTTGGAGTTTTTTATCATACTGATTTTCGTTGCGAGTTGCACCCTCCTTCACATCCAACATATTAGGCAGCACCTGGGACTACAGGTTCGGCTCCATTCACCCTTCCTCCATCGCTAGTGTATTATTCCTGTACCTCGTGGCAAGAGAGTCTGCCTGCGATGTGGTATTCAACCTGGAACATCCTTCCTCACCCCTATGCCTCATGAAAACGTACCGGTAGTGAGCCGTGAGTAGGCCCTGTTATTGTCTCCAGTGATTCCTTGATTGTTTGAGTCTGTTTTCAGATTTAAAATTCTTCTCCCTGTGCTATATTGTATGCCAGCCATGTCACGGCAAAACACAACCAAACCTGAATGAGCTCTGCTGCGCTGCTGCAAGATTCTCCGATGACTTCCTGTCTTCATCTCCTGAAACTAAAACGGTAGATGAAAATTGGATCACCATCTCTGACTTTCTTGAAAATGTCTTACCGACTTTATCCCTAGCAAGATGAGCAAAGGGAAATGCCATCTCCCATGGATCACAACTGCCCTGAAGAGACAGATGCGGAAAAGAGACAGGCTTTACAAGAAAGCAAGACACATCCAGAGACCCGATGCATGGCAAGCCTACAGACAATACAGAAATGATGTATCCAAAGCAGTTCAACGCTCCCGCTGCAACTACATCAATGGTGTCATTAGAGCCAACTTAACTGAGAACCCAAAGTCCTTTTGGTCATATGTCCGGCTTTGTCGCTCAGAGACTATTGGAACCCCTACTCTGCAAAGTAACGCCAAGAAGTATACAACTCCAAAAAGGAAAGCACAGGTACTTAATGACTACTTCCAGTCTGTCTTCACCAGAGAACACAGGCCATCTTCTAGACTTCTTCCTCCATCTCCTTATAAAGACATTGGTCACCTCCACATACACCGTCCAGGAGTGGAAAAACAACTTTCTCAGCTAAATCCATCTAAAGCCAGTGGACCAGATGAAATACCGCCAAGACTGTTGAAACTAGTTGCACAGGAGATTGCACCCGCACTCTCCTTTCTGTTTCAACAGAGTTACAACGAGGGAGTAGTCCCGAAACAGTGGAAGCAAGCGCTGGTGACTCCAATACACAAATCAGGGCCTAAAAGTGATGTGAGCAATTACCGACCAATATCCCTGACCTGCCGTTGTTGCAAAGTTATGGAACACATCATGTTGAGCCACATCTCAAAAACACTTGTCGGCCAATAACATCTGGACTAATGCCTAGCACGGTTTTAGGCAGAAATTGTCTACCACAACGCAACTCACATGTGCAACACACGACGGGTCACATACTCTCCAAACTCATGGTCAAGTGGATGTAGTGTTTCTTGATTTCCATAAGGCGTTTGATTGCGTCCCGCACCACCGACTCTGTGCTAAACTTGAGTATTATGGCATAACCAATGATGCTCTTCGCTGGATATCAGTACTCCTGTCTGATCGCCAGCAAGCAGTCATGGTAAATGGGACTCACTCATCATGGAAACCTGTGACGTCAGGGGTACGTCAGGTTCGGTGATCGGGCCTGTCCTATTTCTGTTATATATTAATGACATCAACACCAACATTCAGTCCAAAATGCGCCTCTTTGCGGACGACAGCATCATCTATCGGGAGATCATGACTCTGCATGATCACAACATCCTCCAACAAGACTTACACAAGCTTTCAGACTGGTAAAAGAAGTGGCTGATGAGTTTCAACATCCAGAAATGCACAGTAATGACTATTACAAGAAAGTGCAAGCCCAGCATGCAAAGGTACACTCTACTTGACACCAACATCCCACGAGTAGATCAGTATAAATACCTTGGAGTCACAGTCACACATGACCTCCGTTGGAGTACCCACTGCCAGTCTGTGCTTTCTAAAGCCAACCAAACCCTAGGTCTGTTGCAGAGGACTCTGTCTCCATGTTCCAAAGAGGTGAAAGCCCAAGCCTACAAGTCACTCGTCCGACCACAACTTGAGTATGGAGTAGAAGCCTGGAATCCTTATGAGGTTACTTCCATCAACCGATTGGAACAGGTACAACGAGAACTGTAGACGTACATCTCCTGTCACACCATTGCTATCCAAGTTGGACTGGGACCTGTTACACACCCGCCGTCTTCTTGCACAAGCAACAATGTTTTACAAAATACAACACAACCTGGTGAACATCTCCTTCCCAGCCATCATAATCCCAGCAACCTATATTGGCAGAAATGACCACCTCCTCAAATACACAGTCCCGGAAGCTACAATTGATCCATACAAATATACATTTTTCCCAAGAACAACAAAACTGTGGAACCGCCTACCATACTCTACAGTTACTTCAAGAATACCTACTGCATGCCAAGAGGCTGCCCTTCCATCTATTCGGAACATGCAGCCCCCAGTAGTATCCAGAATACTATAAATCCACCGGCTTGGTTTTTACTTGCACATGGCAAAATTTTTATTTTGTGCTGTAGTGGCTAGATTAGCCGCTCATTACTTTGTGTGTAGCAGTCCTGTGTTTTGGCTAGTTTAATTTGTCACTGTTTCACTACTGAATATCAGTAAGATTTCCCCAGCCTTACATAGCTAGTGGAAATTTCCATGTATAGTTGTTTGACCTTCCAATCTGGTTCAGACCGGTTCACGGTCATGTCGTGTCGCAATAATGTAGCACACGTTACGTAGATTTATTATTCATCATATAGTGTTAATCCAATCATTGTAGATTTTAGTGCGTATTAAGTGCGTAATTATTATTATTAATGTAACTTTTGACCAATCGCGACCGCTATTCGCACGTCACCCATCGCACGTGTGAGATGTCACACGATCCTTCGCGGCATCTTAACACTCCCGCTTCAACCGCCGTTGAGGAACGACATCCGGACCTGTCTTGCGGTAGAGTCACCCTCCACCTTAGAACTGTGTTTTATGGGCCCGCTGGCTGTTCAAAGTTTCTACCTGGCAGCTGTCCTCTCTGCGCACCGTACCAGAGATCCAGGGATGGAGCTTCGCAGTTTTGTTGCCTCCTACACAGAAATTTCATTATTCGTCCTCCGACATGTTTCATTGACATTGTCGTCGAGTGACCACACGCTATTCATCGCTCCCGCCATGGACGACCCACTGTCCGGCTGAGCATCCAACTTTACCTTGTTCCAGGCGACTCACTGTCCTGTCGAACTGTTTTCTTCAGCCTCCTGCCGACGCCCGACTCACCGCGCTGGTAGAGAGCGGCATTCCATCCCAACCTCCGTTTGGCTCTTCAGCCCCGTACGACGGAGTGTCGCATCACTTAAAGTCTCTGAACGATCCCCGCATCGAGCTCTTCATCGCATCGCGTCCGCTCAGCTCCGCAGGATCCCGTTCGTCGAGCCCCTTTTTCTGTAACCGTTCCAGTTCATCATTTTGGTCTTCTGCTACAGCGATTCGCTCACCTTAACCAGTCGGCACGGTAAAATCGCTTTGTTTGTATGGACCGTGGACAGTGGACACTAATCCGCCATACACTTGCTTTTATCTGGACTTCGTGTACGCTGACTTTCATTCAGTTGGTATGTCCTCATTTTTGTATTGATTGTATGTTGTCCTCTGTAGCGCTACGTTCTACATGTCGTACCTATGTGTTAATTCCCACATTTTTTGAGTGTCTTACGATGTCAAATTACACTTTTCTGATTGGTGCAATATTTTGAATTGAACCACTACCAGAGTTATTTTTGTAATAAAAACAGAAAAGGGAATATTTGACTCCTTTCAATTTTTGTGTGAACTTCTTTCCAGGTGGATCATAAAGTTAAAAAAAAAGGGAGATTGATTGTTTGAGCACGCCTTTTGTTTGTGTGATTGAAGATGCCATTTTTTATGTTAACATACCTTTTGATCTTCACTACAACACACACTCCATTACATAAAACCCTTATTCTTATAATCAATTTTTCCCACAGTACAATTGATTATATTTGCCATCTGTAAATACACTCTGTCCATTGGCCATTTATGTCACCATGTGCCATCCCAGTATAGCTTCCCACGAAAAGCTGCTACAGGGATTACTTCTTCAAGGTTTCAAGGTTTCAATGACATCTGTAATGTATTCTTGTGAAGTAAAGGACTACTAACCTGAGGGAGATGAGATGACCATCTTGAGCTACGCCTCATAGCCGTAACAACAAGCTGTATTTCTCCCAGGACAACGTAGATGCCATTCTTAGGTGGGGTGATTCGAGGCGCTGCCATGGCAATGGCCTAAACTCTTGGTGACGTCACACTAGCTTCAAATTGGCAGCCAGAAATAAAAATGAGGGCTGAGCAGGTAGCAAACGTAGAATTTGGAGGTTGGGGCCTTTGACGGCCAACCAAAAGATTTATGGAATAGGACAAACACGACAAAATCAGGTCTGCAGTTCACATCCTCACTGCCATTTCATGATCTGAAATAAATAACAGAGTGAAAAAGTTTAAATACACACATGCTACAACATTCAGAAACAAAACAGCGATAAAAGAAGACAACAGTCTCATATTTGTGCAAATACATCATCGGAACAAACCTTCATTCACTTGATCAAAAAAATAACCTTTTTAGACTTCACAGTATATATCAAGTCACGATGCCTAAGACTTGAAATTGATCACTTTGTAGCAGGCTTTGTAGGAAGTACATGTTCACTTTCATGATTTCCACCATCCACCAGCCTTCGGGCTCCTTTCGTGCAAGCATTCCGTGGTATCCAGAGCAGACAGCGCACAACCCATGCAATAAAATGCTATATACAGAATCTCCTCCCATGTGTGCACAAGTTTGCTCTGAAAATCCGACAGCTTTCATGGCTTGCGCGCTGTCCAGGCTGGATGCAGAAGGACGCCGCTTGTACGAAAGGCGTCTAAAGTCTGGTGGACAGCAGAATTCACAAAGAAAGTGAACCCCTAATAACCATGCTAACATCTACACAAAGTGATTAGTTTGCTGACAAATTCAAATACCTCTATCACTAAATCAGTGAGGAATAGTAATTTGGAATATATGCACAAGATTAGGTTAGTTCTGATTTATTTTTCTCTTGATGAATATTTTTAAAAATGCATGGGGAGGCGTGAGCCGCAGAAAAAAGCACTGAAAACATTTGAGTCGGATAAGGCCAGCCAGCCGGCCAATACTCTAATAGGGCCTAGGTGCAGCAGCCCTGCATTGAGCGAACTCGCTGGCACCCATGTTTCAATGGGTCTCTGCACATTTGTTGATTAAAACTCAATTTTTGTCAAAAAGTGCAGATCGAATTTTTTTCTTCTTTTTATCATGGAGAGTGGACATGTGGGCATACTCGTGAAATAGGCCCCACCACTGCGTGTCCGTACTAATACTACGGCAGCTCGCCTATATATACTCGTGAATTCAGCCCCATCGTGTGGCGTTCATCGGTAGGTAAGCACGGCAGTGGGGCTTCCTTCCACAGTATATTGTACTCGTGAATGTTGCCCCACCAAAGGGCGTTTACGCGAGATACAGCGGCAAGGCCGATCTCCGCAGCATAGCATCTTTCGTCCTCCCTTTCTCCCATTTTTTGCTTTGGTCTTCAACTTTTTATTCTCGGAAGGACTCCCTAATGTCCCTCGACTAATTAAACGGCCAATTTAACCATAAATGCAACCCTACCTAACCCTAAACCCTAACATTAACCCTAGGACAACCTTTGCTTGCTAACGCACGGGTGCACACGCACTGCGGTGGGGCCTAGCACTATTTCATGACTTTGCCGACATGTGTGTGTATCAAACAATAAAAACCACTGTGCAACTTATAGACCTATACAATTTTTTATGTCAGATGTGAGATGGATAAGTGAACAGGGGGGCCCTAGCCCATGACTCCAGAGCATCTCGCCATAATCCGAGGGCCTCATGACAATCCAATGATGACATGAGTATGGCGACATGAGGTGAGGACGAGCACCCGACTCAGGGGAGTCAGACATGAGCATGGATGAGCAGGAGCTAGACAGAAAGATCCGTCTGTCCGGAGGACTCTTTTTATATTTTGCCATTAACGCTGTCCTCCGTAGACAGACGGAAGGTTGCAGTACCCATTGCTGTGTGGATGTTCTTAACCACTGTCTCTATGGAAAATTGGGTGAGGTACCTCACCCTTCTCGATTGCGTCTAATTCACGGCCCTAGGTCGGCAAATTTAAGCTTGTATAGTGAAATTAGCTTTTTAAGAATACATTAAACTCACCAGATTAATGAATAATCCAAAATTTTTGTAGAATTTTCTAACGTAAAACACAGCCTGTAGCGTCGTCACGTTCAAACTGCAGAAACATACACTATGTCATTCTATGAATCTATCAGCCAATCACATGTGAGGTAGTTTCTATGTGTTTGTTTTACTTAAACAGGCACCTCGCATGTGACTGGCTTACAGATTCAAAATGGCGACTTACAGCTTACGAACAGCGATGTTGCAATATCGATAAAATGTCTGCGTTTATAACCGAGTTTATGTGAGTATTTCGATTGCACAATTGAGAAATTTATCCCAAATATTGCTGCATAATGTGTCATGTCATGTCAAACTTGTTTGAATGTAAAAAAGCTGTCTGAAATTTGGTTTATCGTAACGTTTGATCTGTGCGCGACTGCTCCACACAGGAGCCGCAATCATTGACTTCGGTCTGTATACGGAGGGGATCCGTGAAGCCAGACGCAGTCTCCGCGGAACATTCCCCGACGGACAGATACAGACCGATCTTTCGGTCAAAGCAGGAGCTAGCCAAGACTCAGAGCACCCCCCTCATGAGCGGGTTTCCCAGACACTGTCACTGAGATATGACTGAGATCAGCCATACAACGTCCCTGATCATAAACGTTACATTATGCTTGACACTGTCCAATTACTAGCTTTAGGTGGCAAGCGGCGAATGATTTACCTGTCTACGCTACCTGACAACAGTGCAGTGACAGGACAAAAAAGGCTACGCTGCGCTGTCGCTGTTGTGCACTGACACTGTGCCGCGTGAAACTGAAAGACATCATACAACATATAAAATATCGCACCGTACCGATCAAATACCAGGACCCCTCACAACGATACTGCCTCTAAAAATATGTCTGGTTTTATCTTCCTGTAATACTCGAACACATCGAATTCTGCGCAGTCTTGTGAAGGTGTCAAAAATTAATTTGATTCCTTAAATACTCACCACAGCAGAACAGACAACAAAATATGTTGAAACCAGTCCCCGTCTGTTCATACGCCGGTTACGTTTGCATAGCATGCATTAACCCTTCGCGATTGCTAATGTAGAAGCACCACCAATGGCTGGATTCAATGAACGATCTCTCTAGCTCTCTTCCGAAGGCGAAGTACACAGCACAGCCAGTACGTCTGTGAATACAACTCTGTCAAAATGACGTGGTGCGCATGTGTACAATATGGCTGACGTTGCGAATAGAGTGGTGCCCAAACATTGTAGGATGTAAATAATACAGGCATAAGGGGCCCACTCTGCCACGGAGAAGAGAGAAGTTTGGTGATTAAAGATCGAAAGAGCTGTGTGTGGTGTGCACATTGACAGGGGCTGGGTGGGTGCGATAAAGTTACTTTCGGGTGGTTGGTAGATGGTATCGATGCGTTAACTTACAAACTCTGTCGGAAATGTCTGGTACCATGGGCGTCACCAGGGGGGGTGCGTTGGGTGCGAACGCACCCCCCTTCAGATCCTTAAAAAAAAAAAAAAAAACAGTCTGCGAGCGACCTCAACGCCGGACGCAAAATAATTATTCTTTTCTATTTTTTTTTAATATTCTGCGCCAGGGACACACACACACACACACACACACACACACACACACACACAATCGTCGGCAAAAACAAAATTGCACCCCTGGTTCTGGCAGCACTGATTTTATACATATCTATTAGTATTGTATACAGTGTTTACTATCTATCGACCGTATTGTACATTCGTACGATACGGAGCACTTAGATACATGTTTGCATGTACTTGTGCTACTTACAAGTATGTAGGGTCTATGTACGTTACTTCTGACCAATCCATATTGCCAGCCCAAGAGCGAGCCTTAGCCTCATTAAAAAAAAAGAAAAAAATGGAGGGGCAAGCATATCTTAGTTTTGCCCCCCCCCCCCCTCATAATTAATAATTCCCGAAATGAGAAGATTTTCTTGCTTTTGAAAGAAAACAAAAATGTTGCCCCAATACAAATATTGGAAGGCAAGGGCACCATTTGCCCCACCCCACAAAATCATAATTCCCGCGATGAAAAGATTTTCTTGCCTTTTTGTTAGAATTCAAGAAATCTGTCCAATTATTTCACCCAAAAGCAGTGGCGTAACTACGGGGGGGGGGTGCGCCCCCTCCCAATCCGCTGGTGAAAAAAAAAAATTACCAAAATAGCAGTTCTAGTGTTAGTAAACTGCTTTTGAATGAACGGGTGATCCAGAAATAAGATATTTTTCTATGATTTCTTTTAACCATAATTAAATAGGTATGTAGTGTGAAACATTGTTCAAAAAGCCCGGACCCGACAAAAGATTGTGATTCCTGGTTGGCATTCTGCACATAAGCAGGATGTGCGCAGTGTACTCAGTACATCCGAACGAAGAGTCGCTACAATGTTGCGCAATGTGATGTAGAATATACACCTTTGTACCTTACGCTTCGTTATATCAAAGCTAGATCATTGATTTTGCAGTGTTGCTTTACATACTTGTCTATATAAAAATGTCTTGCATTGCCAATAAAAAGACTTGACCTGGGCTAATTCCTAACTTTTCCATGTATATAATACACACACACAAACAAACACGCACAATTCGTTTAGGGGATGCTCTAAAGTGCAGATTTTGGACATCCTTTCCCGCTCACATGCCGTCAATCCCTCGTTTGAGGCGAGTCCCCAACTGGGGCATACCCAAAGTGGGGTGCGTATATTTGTCGTTTGGGAGTTGGGAGTCGAAGTACTTGTCCATTGCAAATAAACTTTCTGCTCAGGCGTGACAAACCTGGAGGCCAAGCCAGGGTTTGATGACTCCAGCAGCTGTCGTATTACGTAAGAGCATGATAAGGATATCTGCCTGTGGCAGACCATTCAAAGTGAACTCAATTTTCTCTATCCTTTCTAAAGTTTTCAATTTTATATTCTATTGAGAAATTCTATGGTCATCCATTTTACATTTCGAACGAAAAAAATTGACCCGTAAATAACGAAAATACAGGAATAAGAAGGAGAGCATTGCCAGTTTGCCGGTGCTGACAATGTGCTACTTGGCAGTGAGTTACAACGGGGAGGTGAGACTACCTCCCTGGTTACAATCAGCCTGCTGACTGGATCATTGAGAAAGCAGCTGTCGTATTACGTAAGAGCATGATAAGGATATCTGCCTGTGGCAGACCATTCAAAGTGAACTCAATTTTCTCTATCCTTTCTAAAGTTTTCAATTTTATATTCTATTGAGAAATTCTATGGTCATCCATTTTACATTTCGAACGAAAAAAATCGACCCGTAAATAACGAAAATACAGGAATAAGAAGGAGAGCATTGCCAGTTTGCCGGTGCTGACAATGTGCTATTTGGCAGTGAGTTACAACGGGAGGTGAGACTACCTCCCTGGTTACAATCAGCCTGCTGACTGGATCATTGAGAAAGAGAGAGAGAGAGGGAGAGAGAGAGGGGGGGGGGGGGGGGGAGAGCGAGGGGGAGAGAGGGAGGGAGAGGGGGGAGAGATGGGGGGAGGGAGAAGGGGAGAGCAAAATGGAATGACAATAGTTCCGGTCACTACAGTACAGGCATGCTCTGTCTGCATACGCTGAATGTCTACACTCACACACACACACGTACACACACACACGCACCATGGAGCTACATGGCCCATGCCAAAACCAAAACAATCTCCTCCTCTCGCGGTGCCCCCCCCCCCTCCCTCCTGTGGCGCTGTGGCGATGACTGATGCTTAGATTAGGCCAGGGTCAAGAAACAGGTGTTTTATATCTTTGACTTTAAGTCATTGATTGCCAAGATATGCACTGGCATTATTTACTGGGGTGTAGCCTCTTCAAACGAGAGATTTGCGTCATAGCTTGGTCACTTCGACGCCACCTCGCTGGTCATACCTCCCCCAGTCATGAACATAAACCCACACCCTTGACTACCAGTGGCGGATCCAGGGGGAGGGGCGCTCCGGGCGTTCCCCCCCCCCCCCCTTCAATTTCCAAAGCGAAAAAAAAAATAGCTGCAGACGGCAGTTTTTAGACAGTAAAATGTCAAAATTTTCAAGCTCGCTCGCTCCTCTCGCTTGCATTTAGTCGTAATGCCATTCTCCTGAAGTTGCTGCCAATAATTGCCGGCAGTTGCGCCTGGTGCGCCCCCCCCCCCCTTAATTTCCAAAGCGAAAAAATATGGCTAAGAACGGCAGTTTTTGGACTGTAAAATGTAAAATTTTCAAGCTCGCTCATTCCGCTCGCTCGAATATAATCATTATGCTCTCCTGATATTGCTGCCAGTATTTGCCAGCAGTTGCGCCCGATGCGCCCCCTTAAATTCTAAAGCGAAGAAATATAGCTACAAACGGCAGTGTGTTTGTTTTTTACTGTAAAATGTCAAAATTTTCAAGCTCGCTCGCTCGCATTTAATTGTTACGCAATTCTCCTGATGTTGCTGCCAGGAATTGCCGGCAGTTGCGCCCGATGCGCCCCCCCCCCCCCCCACCCCTCCTTTATTTCCAAAGCGAAAAAATATGGCTCCAAATGGCAGTTTTTGGACTGTATATGTCAAAATTTTCAAGCTTGCTCTCTTCGCTCGATCGCATTTAATTGTTATGCCATTCACCTGATGATGCTGCCAGTAATTGCCAGCAGTTGCGCCCGGTGCGCCCCCCACCCTTAATTTCCAAAGCAAAAAAAAAAAAAATAATAATAAATATGGCTACAAATGGAAGTTTTGGGACTGTAAAAGTCAAAATTTTCAAGCTCGCTCGCTCGCTCGCTCGCATTTAATTGTTATGCAATTCTCATGATGTTGCTGCCAGTAATTACCGGCAGTTGCGCCCGTTGCGCCCCCCACCCCTCCTTTATTTCCAAAGCGAAAAAATATGGCTCCAAATGGCAGTTTTGGGACTGTAAAATGTCAAAATTTTCAAGCTCGCTCTCTTCGCTCGCTCGCATTAATTGCTATGCCATTCACCTGATGTTGCTACCAGTAATTGCCTGCAGTTGCGCCCGGTGCGCCCCCCCCCCCCCTTAATTTCCAAAGCAAACAAATATGGCTACAAACGGCAGTTTTTGGACTGTAAAATGTCAAAAATTTCAAGCTCGCTCACTCGCTCGCTCGCTTTTAATTGTTATGCCATTCTGCTGATGTTGCTACCAGTAATTACCGGCAGTTGCGCCCGTTGCGCCCCCCCACCCCTCCTTTATTTCCAAAGCGAAAAAATATGGCTCCAAATGGCAGTTTTGGGACTGTAAAATGTCAAATTTCCAAACTCGCTCTCTTTGCTCGCTCGCATTTAATTATTATGCAATTCACCTGATGTTGCTGCCAGTAATTGCCAGCAGTTGCGCCCGGTGCGCCCCCCCCCCCCCCTTAATTTACAAAGCAAAAAAATATGGCTACAAACCGCAGTTTTTGGACTGTAAAATGTCAAAATTTTCAAGCTCGCTCGCTCCCCTCGCTCGCATGTAGTCGTTATGCCTTTCTCCTGATATCGCTGCCAGTAATTTGTCGTTTCACACCGTCATTCCATAATCCATTTATAGGGGTACAACCCCCTCCGGCACTTCCACACCCTCCCCCCCCCCCCCCCCCCCCCATCCTTGCTCGCTCCCTCGCATACTAACCCCCCCCCCCCCCCCCCCCCCCCAGATGAAATCCTAGCTACGCCGGTGCCCTTTCCCGCTTGGTTTCCCTCAAAAAACAGTAAAAGTCTAGGGATTGAGAGCTTCCTATATTCCAAAATGTCTGTCCAAAAAATCTCGTAAACATTTAGTGTCAAAACGCACCCCCTTGAAAAAAAGCTGGTGACGCCCCTGGGTACTAAAAGCATTTGTCACTGTTCCACGTAATCATTATTCAAGTACATCTCCTGCATGATCAACTTCCTGCATTGCATGTTAAAAAGGTTCTTTGAGCACTAGTTGTGTTTCAAAACATTTAAAGTTTTACTATGGGAAACAGTAGCTTAGTTTTTGATGCCTATAGGCCTTAGTGCAAGTTTATTATGTTTCTGTGTTTATTCTATATCTTATTCCTAGTGAAAATCTGATGAAAATGGCACATTGGCAGGCTGAAGAATCCCTTAGATTTCTAGCACATTTTAAACGCATATGGAAATAACAAAAACAATTTTTTTTAAAAGGATAAAAGATAGGAATAGAGCAACATTCTGGTAGTATAGGCCTATAGAGTGTATGCTGAGAGAGAGGGAAGATAGCGGGAGAGAGATACGAATGTATATATATATATATATATATATATATATATATATATATATATATATATATAGGGAGATAAAACACAAACACACAAGGATATAATATGCTCAGCCTAATGCTATTTCAATTTAAAAACAGCTACTCTACTTCATGCAAGATATCCCCGTCCATTATGTTTCAAGGCCAATACATGATTTCATGTATTTCTGCATGCATTGATGCAATTTAAAGAAAAAAAAAAAACTAAAACTTCAGTTTCTTTCATTTTAAAGGAACGGTATAGTTTTGGTTGAGATGGGGCTTCAGGTTTCCATTTTTTTTTTTTTTTTGTGAGATAATGAGAAACCACTTATGAAATATTGAAATGCATGCAATTCTAAGATATAATTCAGATAAGATTCTAAGATATAATTCAAAGTTTATTTGATGAAAATTGGTTTTGAAATAGCTGAAATACAAATACGAATTAAAACAAAGTGATCCTAATGAAAGGTGAATCCCATCTTTCTGTTTGGATACTGTAAAACATGATATATTCGCGGCACGAAATTTTCGCGAATTGGAGCCAACAGCCTTTTTCGTGCCAAGAAATTTTCGCAAATTGCCTCTTGCGTTCAATGCATATAGTGTAGATAAGAAATGTTAGCGTGCATTTTAATAATTTCGCGAATCTTGGCGCTCGCGAAATTCGCGAAATTAAAATGCACGCGAACATTTCTCGTTTTACAGTATATCAGCCATATCAATAATACTGATTTTTATCAAATAAACTTTGAATACTTATCAGTTATATGCTCTTTAATATTTCACAAAAAGCAGCTTCTAATTACCTCACAAAAAGTTAAACCTGAATCCCCCATCTCAACCAAAACTATATCATCCCTTTAAAGTGCTGTTTTCAAGGAGCAAGACAAATTTAACTCTTCAACCACTTCCTGCTACTCTTCCTCCTTTCATCTTTATTAACATACTCTAAAGCCAATATTCTTAAGTCATCATGCCAGCAATTACACAGCCATAGGATTATATACTTTGTGACGGCCCAGCTCAGAACCCACAAAAAGTCATAGATTATGATCCTTTGTAATAGAACAAAATATGTCATTTGGGTTGACCGACTCAAATACAGTACCTGTACTTCAAGCTTGTCTTATCTGAAAAAAGTAATCTTTTCTCTACCAACTATCAAAATTTCAGTTTAAAACAGGCAGCATGGAAATCAAGACACAGTCAACCTTGCCTATAAAGTCGAATCTGTTTGGACTGAAAAAATAGCTTCAACTTAGAGAAAGTTCTACTTAGATGAGGGATTAACACCAATAGCATATAAAGAGAAGAGGACTTGAAAAGACCTTTGACTTAGACAATAATTCTACTTATGTGAGGTCGACTAAGCAAAGTTGACTGTATTAGAGTTCTTTCTGGACCATTTGTCATCGACACTTCTGCACAGCATGCCTGATTGACCTTTACCTTTAAATCTTTTTTTATCCCCTTTCTATGAACTGCACCTTGTAACTCTCTCTTATTTCAACCACTTTTTTGAATACATGTACTAGTAGTTTAAGATGGGCCAATTTTGACAAGTTATATATAATTTTAAAGCTAAGAGCTTACTCTTACTTACTATAAAGAAAAGTGGAAATTAATTCTGGCCTTCTTTAGTGGATTTTGAGGTGGGCAGTCACATTTATACTGTACATGCTCTCTTCGAATAAAACCACAAGGATACATGTATGGTCAAGATTCATCATAACCTGTGACAAAAGTCTTTTATTTGCAATATCGTGTATCATATTCACAAATATATATAACATATTTACACTAATCTTTACTCATATCCACTGAATCATAAATATCATCGTTGATGGTACAGGAGAACTATCTATGAGAGAAAGCATATATCACTGATTCACTCTTTAAAACATGAACATTCCACTCGCTCTCACATTTTCTTGATGTGAAAATTTGTAGGAAATAAGCTCCTACACACACATACACACACACTGGTAATTATATATTTGTCCCCAGCAAGAGTTGACATCACTTTTAATTGTGATCTACATCTATAGATGCAACATGGTAATCAAATACAGTACACAGGCTTACATTATTTTGGGGACAGTGTGCATTAACTTGCCCTTAATACCAACTCACGCAATGAACATTCAATGAATATGATATTCATTACAGTGGCAAAGAAACAAAAACACACCGAGTATCAAACTGCTGTGATACAACAGACATAGTTCAAAGAAAGTTTGAGCAGAATCAGACAAATATCAGGAGAATACAAGTGTCAGTATGCCATTTCATGTGTCACCGTGACAACTAAATAAAAAGCGGTCGCAGTCACACAACTGCGTGATGTACCCTTATTTCCTTCGGGCACAAAATATCAGTACAGTGTAGTGCCAAGTGGAAGTGTCATAGTTCCAGCAAATTATGCTCTTTTGTAAAACCAGAAATTTTCGCGTGCATGAAACTTTTCCGAATTTTGCAAGGTGCCAAGATTCACGCAAAAGTTTATGTCTACACAATGCATTGAATGCTAGCAAATGTAGTATACTTGTAATTTTTTCATGGTCAGCAATTTCTGAAAGTTTAATGCTGCAAAAAAGGACATCAGCTCCAATTTGCAAAAGTTTCATGATGCAAATATTTCTGGTTTTGCAGTACACTTCAGACAATGAGGTCCGAGTCTGAAGCCCTGCTGCGGCTCTTGCATCCTTGAGCAAAGGCACATACCACCCACTCAGGGTACTAAGAGGTAACCACAAGAAAAATGAACATTGATGGGATTGAATTTAGCATGTCAGAAGCCTGGATTGAAGACTCCCAAAGGAGTGGAGTGGCTTGTACTGTGAGGAAAGGTATAATTCCAGTGACCATGGTCATAACATGTTGAAAAAAAAGAGTTATGGGCACGACAACATGGTGGGAAAGTGCCATTGATATGCAAAACAGCTATTACCACTTTTACAATACTGTCCCCAGTGGAATATCTTATTGAACCAATGTTAGGCGACATTTGATTCTTGAAAGTCATCTGTGAGAGGATAGGACAGAAACTTCATCTAAATTCTTTAAAAAAAAGGTGAGAACTTCACAATAAATTGATACAAAGGCATTATAGCCTGGCTATGACAGCTGTGCCCTGATAAAGTATGTTCATTCTTGTGCTAGTATCACATCACACAAAATGCACAAAAATCTACACACCATGAAATACTTCACAGTTTCAGCAATTGTATGTACCATTTGACACTGTAAGATGGTTAACTATCAATACATCCAATCGATTATAACTTCTCCTATCTAAAATATCTTGCTAAGATGTTGGCTTCAAGTGTGATTGCTCTTATTTAAACATCTCACTTTATGTGGTAAACATCGGTACTGTACTCCTTTAATAAGTTCTAGTTCTAGTCCAATGGACCAGATTTGCTACTTGACAGACACAATATCACTACATGGTTCATCAGGTCAGGACAGCAAGATCAGGCACTGCAGAAACATGTAGGACTCTCAGGCGATGAACGAAAAATACTCATTAATTCATTTAAATTTTCAATGACCACATAATATTCAAAATAATATACATGTATGTGAGTGTGCACGCCCCCATTTCAGCTTATAGTACATATACACGTCCATTATTTCAAAACAGTGTAAAGAACCATTCATGAAAGTTTGTGAGGAAGGAGAGCCCAGTTCTAGGACTAACAATTGACTGCATGTACAGTTCATTTAAAAAAAAAAAAAAAAAACTACAATGTACCACTAAATCCTGAAGTATACTTTTTGTCTTCTTCAGCAGTCACAGGTCCTTTGCTCTGACCAAGGTAAGTCATGTGCAAGTTCATCCAAATATTATTTTGACTATCCATTCTGTTTACATGGTAGGAAATCACAGATTTTGTGGCCCAGAATAATCATTCAATGGAAAACTGACCCCCAAAAAGGACAGATAATATGAATAGAAGTAGTGAAATGGGGCAATAAAAAAATGACAATAAAAAATTTGTAGGATACCAAACTAGTCCAATGACATTTTGAATACTCCTACTTTTTTAAGCATGTAACGGAGAGTCCTGTCTACACAGTTGTGTATCTAAAAATAGGCTTCTTAAACACAATAATGTCCTTTTGCACAGATATTTTATACAGCATACACACAGATCAAATCCTGGCATTTTATGCAGGAATTTACTTGATCTGTCTTGGAGGGGTTTTCATGGTGGTGGTGGTGGGGGTGGGGGGAGGACAAGCTCATAGACTTTTCATGCAAAGTACATGAGCAGTATCAAAGTCACTTGACTAAACTGATTAGTTCGAGGATATGTCAGAAAGGCAGCCATGATCACTGCCATCATAATGATTAAAGACTGATAGCATTCTCAGTACACATATAGGTCTACATCCACTCAAACTTTCTTTGATCTGTAGCATATCGTCGCTGGGGTGACAAGACCTCGTATCTACAAAATGTCAAATGTTCAGGAGAGCCAAAAAACATGGCAGCCAAAGCACTATATCAAATGGGAGAGCCTTCCCTTTGACATGCCATTGTGGTTTCATTTTTGGGGTAAGATGGCTAGGATTTGGACAGGACATCCCTTAACTGATTATCCGACCATTAATCCAAAGTCATTTTCACCAAAATTGCAGATACAAGGTCTTGTCGCCCCAGCGACGATATGTAAATTCTCTCCTTCTAACATAATTCAACAGGAAAGCAATCCTTTTCTTAATAGGGTGATTCCATCCTCCACTTCCTCACACAAAATTTGGATTCAAGTATTCTCTCTTTGTGTGCAGTCTCCAGGCAAGCAGGAAACCTTGGTCACATTACTGCACATGAGGATTTCCCACACAGCAACGTGTTGCCATGGTAATTCTAATTGTCCTACAAAGCCTTTCATGGACCACTCTCACAGAGTGCACAGTTACATTTCCAGCCACACTCTTTTTTCCCTCCTGCAAGTTTTGATTGTCATAGCCACACCCTTCCCCCCCCCCCCCCCCCCCCCCCCCCCATCTTGATTCTTTTGTTTCCAGTACACCCTGCTCTCCCTACCGAAGTCTTTATTATTCTGTAGCAAAAAAAAAAAAAAAGCTGCTGAAAACTGCTTAACCAATAATAGCAAGCCAATGGAGTAAAATGGAGTCAAAAGGGGCCTTTACTATTCTGATACAACCCTGTTCCCCTCCCCATTCCCCATCTTCACTATTCTGGTATACCATGCTCTCCCTCCCCAAGCCCAAGAAGTCTTGATTCTTCTAGCCAAACGTTACTCCACCCCCCCCCCCCCCCCCCCCCCCCCTTGATTTTCTTCTCTTCATTTTGGTAAACCTCTTGCCAATAATCAACAAGGTGTTTTAATTCTCTCCACATACATACACTGTAGGTACACACACATATTTTCTGCAATATGAACAAACATTCTGATGTCTTGTGCATATCTTACTGTAATGCACATATTTTTGCAAAGACATAACCACAACTAGCATTGACATTTTACTTAGTACCTCTTCCCAAAACCCGACCCTTCTAACACTAACAAAATATATATATCATAAAGCAATCTTGTCATTTAACTCAATTCAAACTGAATATGAAATTATTTTCTCACCAGAATATGCATACAAACACTTAACCAATTGAGGATGGGCTGATTTTGCTACAACACGCATTTCCAATACACACTTGCCCAAGTATACTCGCCACTCGATCTCAACAGGTTACTGAAACACATTTCACCATGGGTCAACTGTAACTTGATTTGTTATCTGCTACTCGAGCACAATTTATATTGACAATATAGGTTCAGTTACTATTAGTTTGTGAGAGTATTGAAAAATAAAAGAACAATTTGAAGTTTCACAAGCCACAGCACAAAGGTTGTCAGGAGAAATTGAAAATTCTATTGCATAAAATTTTCACTTTCTGTACAAATCTTGTGATATGTGCTCCATTATGGAGTCCTACATACCTCCCTAGCGATACTAAGTATCATTTGATCTTATTAATATAATGTTAATCCTCGCATAACTGCAATTCGTAAAGGCAGACAAGATAAATAAGTTGAAACAAGTCATAAACAATGCCTAAAATAGCCGGCTGTTGTTGTTTTTTTTTTCATATCTTTTGCAGTCCGTCGTTCAAAATGTGCTTTATGGAGGGTATTGTCATATGCATTCTTTTTAAATCAGAACATGAATTTCAGAAAGAAAAAAATAATATAAAAAATTCATATTGTCAGACAAACTACACCATTAAGGTTGAAAAATCAGAATAAAAAGTGTGAAAATACACTTTTATTGAAAGATAATTTGTGCATGTCAGTGGCTATACCTTTCCATCCCTATGACATTTCAACATCGTGAACACATACAGTATATATATTTCTGCATATACATTCCCACATACAAATATCTATCATTGCACTTTCTTTGAAGAACCAAAATTCATATACACTACTTAAGAATTCTACCTTCAAATGTGTTATTGATGTACATATCTGTACTGCTCACATCAAATCATTTTTAATCTCCCTAATACCAAGAGTTTTCACTCACAAATAAATGGTGACTGTGAGAGAACATCTTTTTCACCTTGATATTTAACAATGCATGTTCAATATGAAATCTAAAAGATGAGGTAACTCAACAAGACAAAAAAGGTATATCTTTGAATCTAACACACTCATACCAGAATATGTTACAATTGCAACCCCCCCCCCAAAAAAAAAAAAACAAACTAGAAATGTCGCTACGGCGACTGATGCCTCCGCCATAATGCATGGTTCTCCCAATAGGTGTATAGTACAATGTCTTCACAATGTGTGATGACAGTTTCACATAACTGGCAAAATATCGAAATAACGGGTTTGTCAGAAATATCTTGAATGTTCACTTTCCACGAACTGGGTTTGCTATAATTGTCTATTAAAGAGTGCAGGTACACATATTTGGGGAATTGAATATTTTTACTTGACTTCTGACTGACCTTATTATAAGTTTATGCATTGAGTATAATTTTCAAGGTATGAAGAAAGAGTGTAATTACAGTACAAAATATATCTTTTTTTTAAATTTAAATCTAACCTTTGACCCTTAACCCTTGACCTTTGACCTTCTGGCTGGAAATTTCCAAGACAATATCCATTAAGTAATACATGTACATATATCAAATTTTAAAACTAATAATGCAATCATTGCATATACTAGTATATGAGGGAAATAGTAACATTTTGAGGAGTTGACCTTGATCTTTGACCCCCTGACTATTGACCCATGACCCCTAAATTCCCTAGATAATCCCTGCCAGTCAATACATGCATATGTACCAAGTTCCATGAAGATACATTGAACCATTTGCGAGAAAAGTGATATTGCAACATTTTCACCTAACCTTTGACCTTTTGACCTTTGACCTTATGACATGAAACTCTCTCTGGAGAATCTTTATACAGTAGTACATGTCTACACTAAGTTTCAAGAAAATAACTGCGGGCATTGCATAGATATGGGGGAATTAGCAACATTTTTTGCATTTGACCTTGACCTTTTGACCTTTGACCTCTTGTCAATGTCACTAAAATCTATTCAACTAATTGTCCCAACATACATCATCCTTGGACCAAGTTTGGTGAAAGCTGCTTCATCCAGTTTTGAGTTATCACGTAAACAGATAAATTTTAGGATTTGACCTTGATCTTTGACCTTTGACCTCTGTCCGATTTCACTGAAAAACTAATCAAGTAATTGTCCCATCATACATCATCCTCCAACAAAGTTTGGTGAAATTTGCTCCATACAGTCTTGAGTTATCGCGTAAACGGATAAATTTCATGATTTGACCTTGACCTTTGACCTTTGACCTTTAGCCAATTTCACCTAAAATCTAATCAAATCATTGCTCCATCATACTTCATACTTGGACCAAGTTTGGTAAAATTCCAGTAAATATTACTCAAGTTATCGCGTAAACGAAAGCGGACAGACGTACGTACGGACGTACGGACGGACAACCCGAAAACATAATGCCTCCGGCACCACTACCTGGCGGAGGCATAAAAAAAAGGAGAAAACAAAAATAAGACAAGCCCAACATTCATATCATTATTTCATACAGTATGTCAAAAGAGCAAAGTGATCTTATTTTGCCTCAAGTGAATGGAAAACGCATACTTGAGTTACACTTTTTTAGCTGCTCTGCGACCTCACAAAATCAGCTGGTGCAATATGGATAAAAGTTCCTCTATCTGTCAGTAATATTAGCTATAACAATGTAAATTTCCTAGAGCTAATGTAAAAACATGAATAGCTTTTTTTTTTCTTTTCAGTGCATAGAGTCAGAGTGGTAATTGTAACAATTCTGCTATTACATGATCAAAATCTGGACTGAGAAATCTTTGTCACATCTTGCAATAGTACTACCAATGACACCCACTTTAGAAAATAAGTGGAAAGATATACATTGTATTGGGAATCTAGCACATCTATCTAGCATATCACAGGTAGATGCGCTACATCAATACACCAATGAATTATGTAACACTTCATGTCACACTGTTGGTGATTCAAACCAGGGCATCAATGAACATACAAAAATTAAGTCCAAGACCAAAGGCCTGAGGGAATGAGAGTTAAATTGTACAATCCCTTCCAATATATGTGCTCTGGCAACAAAATGACATAGACGGGTATTGACAGAATTAATTCTAGATAATTTGGTACCATGGTAGGTTCAACTGAAAGAAAAAAAAATCTTTGCTTGAAGTTTGAGTAAGTGCAAGACATAACCAATGACTGACCAAGATCGACAGACAGAATTCTCAAGTTGTTGACAGTCGTTTAAATTCAGTGAAGTTAGCAAATGTTGCTTAGACAAGTCATGCAAAGACAGGATTGTACAGGCAAACTGCCTTGTTATCAACATTTCCGTAAATTTCCAAAGATGAGAAAATCTCTCTTTGGTTCCAAACCTTTCGTAGGATATTACCTACGTCAATCTAGTGGATTCAAGGATCTCTACACACTGTTGTTGTCTTTCACATCAGCATACATAGTTGGTGATTTACCTTGGAAAGTTGAGGAAATCATGAAGTTATGTTTCAGAGGAATAAGTCATAATGTCAAAATAAAAAGGCAGAGTAAACTAAATCAATAAATTACTCAGATGGTCCTACCATTTTTGTGAAGTAAAGCATGTAAGATGTTCAGTCCAACAATGTGAGAGTAATAACTATCAGATTTTTTCGAGATAATTCAACCTAAAATGCATCAAGTAATTTGGCCCTAATGTGCACTAACACTGCACCAACCGCGACTCTACGGAATTGTGGATTGATGGAATGGAACACAATGAATCTGAACAGGGAACATTTACTTCTATCACTCTCTCCCACAAAGTGTGTCCAATTCTAACTCAAAACTAGAGATGATAATATGAATCATAATGAGCCCCACATCTGATACAACTTAAAAGAGCCATTAAACACAGAATTGTAAAAGTAACTGCAAACTTGAGCACAAAAACTAGAAGTTATTTGTTTAAACTTCATGCCATGGAAAGGCAAAAAACAAAAAAGAGACCTCATGCTGTATTTTAAAGTCATGCATCGAGACACATATAATTTCAGAATACCAGGGATGGACTAACAGCGAGGCCAAAAAGCATTTAAATAGAACTGCTGTGAATTCTTTCATGCACTTTACAGATTTTCTCATTTGGTAAAAAACCATGGTCATTCTAAAGGGGAAAAAAATAATATTCTTTGTTAAATGAAGTGAAGATTGCCAATAATGATCACAAGTAGACAAAACAAAATATTGCAGATCATTCTCCATCAGGATCTACCTCTCATCATGAAAAGAATATCCATCTCAAAAGCAATAATGAATTTAGAAGTAAAGGGGAACCTCATTACAATGAGGATCTAAAAACCATGACATTTACCCTGTTATATCAGATTATTCATTATATCACTATCAGGGTATAAAATCAAAGAAACAAAATTGGGACATGCAAAATCACCTTGTCATGAAAGGGTTTTGTTATATCAGATCTCTGTGAGTTGCACTGTATGCAATGTGTGGCTACAGAATATTACTCTACAGATAGGCATTGTGTTCGAACAGATACGCATTGCAAAAGGTCTGCAACGGAAGTTACAACAAAATTTACAACAGAGTTAAGAGGGTGTTCAAAACACCACCCCTGGTTAAGTACCTCATCAATCAAACATAAGGGTAATAATCATAGTAAACCCTACTCACAAACAACCAAAGCTCCTACGATACGTGCATGAAAGTAAAGTAAGGTGAGGAAACCTGCCATCACCCTTGACAATATAGCTCATGATGCCTATAGTGATCAATGGAGTGGCACGGCCGTGAAGGTACTTCAATAAACCATAGAGAGTCGGTAGTCGGTCGACGACAGAGAATTTGTTGCTCCAGAAGTGGTTCTCATTACGCCACAGAAACAACAGTGGTGTTGCTGACATTATTCAGAGTAGCAGATGAAGCAGTAACAAAGAGCAGACAATTTCATAAGCCCTTTGGAGTTTGGCAACATAAGTTTATATGGCAGAAATTGCCATTGGTAACAGGAGTAGAATTAATGGTATTGATAGAGTCACACTGGTAGTAGTCTAAATGATATGCAATAACTTCCAACACCAACTGCATTGTCAATTGTAACAGCCACGTAAGGTACCTTGAATTAAGATGTACAGATGTGAGCATCAATAAATTCCATTGATATGGCACACAGACTGGCACATGGCTCTCCATGTGTCGAAATAGGATTCGGTAATCAAGGGCCAATTCATTATGTAGTCATAACTGTTAGAAACACGTAGGCTCAGTCCATCAGAGTTAACCCACTATCAACCACCTGCGATCTTATCGTACATGGTATTGTACTTGTCACACGATGGCGTCTTCATTTTCTTTCCAGACTCGAACATCTTCCTGTCACCGAAGTACCTTGCTTGCTGAATCACTCTTTCCCCTATGAAACACAAAGTATAAAAGTGAGAGAGAGAGAGAGGGGGAAAAAGAATGATGATCTATTCTGCCAGTATTTGAAGACACTAGATTGATTCCTGTATTTCATTGACATTTTCATGACATCTTACAATCATTTTCGAAGAGCTGTGTGTAGGGAAGAGAAATGGAGCGGACACTCTGAGCAAACAGAATGGATAGACTGCACTAATCAAGAAGAGTGGGGAAGCTGCAGCACTTCAGCACAGAACTGAGGCGTGCTTAGCTGCAGCACTTCAGCACAGAACTGAGGCGTGCTTGCTTAAAAATATCCTCCACTTCTTCACTGTCTTTAATCTGCTCTTGTGTACAAGTTGTCCACTTTAAGCTAAGTTTCCTAATTAATCAGTATAATTTGTCCATGATTTTTATTCCTGGGTTAAATAGCTACATGTATTGAAGAGATTCATCTTACGCTTGCAAAAGCCACAGGAAACTGCCCTTCATACAAGGAAATTTACCGATTTTAGGACAAATCGGTGAAGAACTGACTAACAGCTGTGGGAAAAACTTTAAAACTAATTTGACTGTTGCAAGTTTGCATATGCCTCTTATCAGTCAAAAGCCAGATAAGTCTAATAATAGGACTTTGCATCAATTCTCTGGGATGTGGTGTTTACTTATTTCAATTTTCATTTCTTTTTAATGCAAAGGGTATGTACAATCAAAGGATAAAAGCTCATAACAATATCCAGCTATTTATCAAGTATTTACATGATGAAATTTGGCAACAAACCATTATTGTATGATTCCATTGAAATACATTTTGCATGGTCAAACATCCAAAAAGCGATGAGTACAAGTAGGTACCAGTGTGAGTAGGTATACAAGTATAACACTATAATACGATATCAATTATGTGAAATACTTTGTTACATTCCATTCAGTAAGTAAAATGTAGGGTCCATTTCTGACACAACCCTCAGTTTGGGAAAGATGGTTACTCATACAAGGGCTATTGTCAACACCAAGGGGTGAAGAAAGAGACTCATGGTATCTCTGCCTTCTGAGAGGTTCCCGTACTCACTTTTGTATTTTTCGTCGTAACAATTTCTCCTCAGCATCATGATGTATTCCTCGTCCACTTCTTTCTCCACCAAGTGTATTCTGCCGGAGTATTCTTTCTCAAATCCTCTCTGCAAGTGATTTAATAGACAGTGTTTACATGCAGAACGTCTTTTTCTTCAGCAGCACAATACTGCGAGCAGCAAGATTAAATGCTGCCACTACGTGATTATGCAAGATGACAAAATCTTTCTCAAGTTTACTCCATGGCTTTAGAAAAAAAGAGGATACACCTAAACATCTGAAAATTAATACTAATGTTTTTAATCAGTCATGTTTCTGTGAAATATCCACACGAAAAAGGCATATAAGCAATCTGATTTTATTTTGTCACTTTAACTGCTTTCAAAGCCAAATGTTTTGAATAATCTTCATCACTTTCTTTAATCCTTCCTTCTTTTCCATCAATATCAACAGAAATTGGGGCACTGACACGCAAACTCAATTTGTATACCAGGTAATCAAGTTGTTCATATATACAGGACAATTCCCAACCAGTTAAGAAGTTAGTCTGAAAAGAAAAAGTAAAGTTTTATAAGCACAACAGTGAAAATTTGATGAAAAAATTGTTTAAGACACTGGCTTATGCTTTCAACATTCGGGCATGATCACAACCAATCAAAGTTGGACAAACGCACAAAGCTTCGCAACACCTCAGTAAGATTAATCAATGCACAACTTTCTCAAGTCTGTCAACAACAAACAAGAGACCCGCGGGTCACGCGCTCACCTGAGTATCGCAATTTCACCTTCCATGCATTCTTGCAAACTCTTACCTGAGAACATTGGAAACCTTAGGTCTGCATATGGATCCCCCCCCCCCCCTCCCCCTCAACTCGGGGGGGGGGGGGGGGGGGGGGGGGGAGGGGCAGGCAGCCCTGGATCTGCAATTAACAAACTTGGAACTAAAGTCATCAATGTACAAACTCATGGTATTAACTTTGCTTTATCATTTCTGGTTCTAGAGCAGAAGATTTTAAATATTCCTTAATGTGGGGGGGGGGGGGGGGGGCCTAGGGGCCCCCCAAGAGGGACATGGTGCCCATTTGAAGGAATTGAGATTCTATCCCCCTAGGGATGCTACCTGCTAAGTTTGGTCAAATTCATCATGAGCTTTTCAAGAAGAAGATGAACATGTACAATTCAGGCTCCATTACAACTGTAGGACTTCTCCCCATCCCTCTCCTGGGTCCCAAGGGGGGGGGGGGGGGGGGGGGGGCACCCCTGATTCCGCCAACCCCATGAGCAAACTTGAAACTACAGTCATCAATGTACTAACTCATAGTATCATCTAAGCTCTATCACTTCTGGTTCTAGAGAAGATTTTTAAAGTTTCCTTAATTTTAGGGGGTTTGGGCCCCCTAGGGACCCCCCAGGTGGGCCATGGTGCCCATTTGAACAAATTGAGATCCTATCCCCCTAGGGATGCTACCTACCAAGTTTGGTGAAAATCAGACACGGCGATCTCAAAGTGAAGATGAAAATGTTCAATTTAGGCCCTATTAGGACCCCTTCCCACCCCCCTCCCCTGGGTCCCAAGGGGGACACCCCTGATTCCCCCATGAACAAACTTGAAACTACAGTCATCAATGTACTTACTCATAGTATCAATTAAGCCCTATCACTTCTGGTTCTAGAGAAGAAGATTTTAAAGATTCCTTAATTTTATGGTGTTTGGGCCCCCCTGGGCCCCCCCAGGTGGGCCATGGTGCCCATTTGAACAAATTGAGATCCTATCCCCCTAGGGATGTTACCTGCCAAGTTTGGTGAAAATCGGTCATGGGGTTCTCAAGAAGAAGATGAAAATGTGAAAAGTTTACGCACGACGGACGACGGACGACGGACGACGCACGACGCACGACGGACGCCGGACGAAGAGCGATCGCAATAGCTCACTTGAGCCTTCGGCTCAGGTGAGCTAAAAAACCACAAAAATGTAAATGTGTACAGATTAATGAAAGATATACTGACCTTTACATAATACATGACATCATTGGGTGTTCTCCTCTCCTCCTTATATGCCCTAACCATTGCAAGGGAAGAAAGAAACAAAGACATAAATATAATTACTGGTATAAAGACTAGTATCAGGAGGTTCCTATCACCTCCCTCTGTTTCTTACTCTTTGTATTCCTATTTCCTCGTCCCTCTATTCCATGAGCATCATGTTGGGCCCCCTTGTTTTATTGCATTAATGTCATGTATCGTCAGTTACCAAATAGTCAACCTTTTAGTTTATTGTTGGCAACCGTTTTGTATGGTGATTTACAACACATGTAATTATGTCATGGATGTATGTGTAATGAAATTTGTTGAAACTGTAGGAAATAGCCATAGCATATAGAACCATGCATACATATGTATATATTATATTTATATTATATTGGATGGCTATGAATGGGATACCAGGGAATATTGCACGACTTAGGGCCAATATTGCACGAATCGAAGATGAGTGCAATATTGACTCTAACGAGTGCAATATTCCCTGGTATTCCATGAATCAAGGCCATCCAATATAATTATTATCATCTATACAATCAAGTAGAGCAACCATGAACTGCACAAAATCACCCGGCTTCTACTCGTCTTTGAAGTTGACTCGGCAGTCCCATCCCAGTGCTGAAAAGGGGAAGCCCCTAAAACTGTGTATGAAACAAACAACTAGCAAGATGTTTGCGCACTTGTGAAAAATGTAACAAAATGACACGCACTAGTAGCAAGCGTTTGCGCATTCAGCAAGCGCTCGCGCGATAAACGAGACAGAATTGAATATGGTGTGATCTTGAACGGCAAATAACAACGGTGGCCTATGGGGAATTACTACGTTGGTCTATGCGATTCGTTCAATATGCTCTGATATTGAACGGTAAAAATTGAGCAGACTGCAACACGCGTTTTTAATGCGCCGCTAAAACGTCCTATATAGATGATAATTGATGATATTGCTCGAGAAAAAAAAATGAGGAATTGTAAAGTGATGTGCCATACTGTACAGAGAATAAATCAAATCAAATCAAATGACATGACATGATTGGGATAAAAAAAACAATCTGACACACCTCACAGCGGCAAAAAAATCTGATAAAACACATAGTACGTTTACTTTCTTTAATATTTACTTGTGATAATGCAAGAATACCTAGTTGCCCATGTCCTGGATTCATATTTCAGTCAGGACACATCAGTCTGTAAGGGCCAGGTAGAATTTTCTTTCTCATCATTACATCATATCCCATAGAGGATTAAGAACAGCAATCATTTAAGTTGCAGCATCACATCATTTTTAAGTGGGCGGGGGAGGGCAAAGAGACATGTAGATCACACTTTGTAGACAGAATACGATTGGATTATGTGTGTGAGAGAAAGAAATGCACAGGTACTGTTCATGCAGCTGACACATTTTAAAACTTGAGACACCATTAAACAGTGCCTTCCTTAATTAAGATATCTCACACCTTGACAAAATAGCTTTTCTTACCCTTGTCTAGATAATCTGAAGATGGGGTCACCCACAAACATGCTGGAGAATAATGACATGACGACTAGCAAGAGAATCGGCAGCACCTGGATCAAGAATGTGTAGTTTGTCTGCAAAGATGAGAAAAATAATAAATAATAAATAATAAATATATATATATATATATATATATATATATATATATATATATATAACAAAAAAGTACAAACAATAAAGCTCTGGTTTCAGTACTGCAAAGTCACTTTTCATCAATATGAAAAAATTTTACTTTGAATCCCTCTGAAAATGGTATGCTCTGTACTATTTCATAAGTGTTTTCTTGGTATCTCGCAAAAAGTTAAAAGCCTATTTCTCATCTCCACCAATACTGTACTATCCCTTTAAACCTGACTGACCACAATAACAGGTTTTGTTGAATGATCTGCAGTAGCTGCATAACATAGATAATTCTCCATCTAGCTGTGTATTATTTGTACAGTAAGACTGTGTTGGGTATCATTCATTGTAAGTAATGTGCAATTGCTATTCAGACACTCTATTATTTCTTCTTAAGTAGAAAAAAACACAACAACAGAAGGTTTATGAAAAGGTGTACTCATGCGAGGCTCAAACAGAGAATTGATTAAATTCTACTGCTGTGACAACATACGACAAATCTTCCTTAAAACCTAGGTATGTTGTTAGCAATAACTGTGTATGCATCAAAGCAAACCACATATAAATGTAGTCCATGAGAGAGAAGAGACTATTTTGCATACCTCTCCTGCCCTTCTCTCACTGTGGGCATGATGAAAGGCTTGTCTCCTTCTGACATGACTCGAGGGAAATCCACCATTGAAGAACATGTTGAAAATATCTTCTGGGCTTATGTCATCTGCAACAGAAAAATATAAATGGGAGCATACTCAATATGATCCCTTTTCACCTAACAGTAAAAAGAAAATATAACAACAACAACAACAAATAACAAGGAAAAGTAGAAATTACGCGGTGCGTAATATATGTCCCCGCCGGAAGTAGCATTTTGTAACAAAATGTGCAATATAGGTAAAAAATGAAGGTCAAAGGTCAAAGAAGTCAAAGGTCCAAATTCTGTGTAGAAGTTTTGAAGCCCTCACCTAGTGCCATCAAATAAAGCCAACAAAATCGAAATCGGGTTAGAAATGGCGAAGGAGTAGCATTTTGCAGCCAATGTACAATATAGGTCAAAAATCAAGGTCAGAGGTCAAATAAGTCAAAGGTCAAAATTCTGTGTACAAGTTTTGAAGCCCTCACCTAGTGCCATCACATAAAGCAAAGGGAATCGAAATTGGGTTAGAAATGGCGAAGGAGTAGCATTTTGTAGCCAATGTACAATATAGGTCAAAAATCAAGGTCAAAGGTCAAAGAAGACAAAGGTCAAAATTCTGTGTAGAAGTTTTGAAGCCCTCACCTAGTGCTATCACATAAAGCAAACGGAATCGAAATCGGGTTAGAAATGGCGAAGGAGTAGCATTTTGTAGCAAAATGCACAATATAGGTCAAAAATCAAGGTCAAAGGTCAAAGAAGTCAAAGGTCAAAATTCTGGGTAGAAGTTTTGAAGCCCTCACCTAGTGCCATCATATAAAGCAAACGGAATCGAAATTGGGTTAGAAATGGCGAAGGAGTAGCATTTTGTAGCAAAATGTACAATATAGGTCAAAAATCAAGGTCAAAGGTCAAAGAAGTCAAAGGTCAAAATTTTGTGTACAAGTTTTGAAGCCCTCACCTAGTGCCATCACATAAAGCAAACGGAATCGAAATCGGGTTAGAAATGGCGAAGGAGTAGCATTTTGTAGCAAAATGTACAATATAGGTCAAAGGTCAAGGTCAAAGGTCACAACTGAAATTCTGTGTACAAGTTTTAAAGCTCCCATGTACTGCTATCATATAAAGCAAACAGAATCAAAATTGGCTCATAAATGACAGAGAAGTAGCAAATTGAACATTTTGATCACACACGGACGCACACACGGACGCACGGACGGACGGACGCACGGACACACACACGTACGGAGCCCGTTTCATAGTCCCCTGCTCGAACTCGTTCGGCGGGGACAATGATAATAATAATAATAACAATTATAATGATGAATGACAAAATATCAAAGAGTGCTGTCAGCACAGGCCAATATGTGGGAAACATTGCTCTAAATATGGTGTCAACAAGCAGTTACTGGCGTGAGCATGATGTTTTTACTCTGAACACTTTTCTACATTCAGTTTGACAGCACTAACTACTATCAACCCTGTAATCAATATGTTTTGTTCCCCAATTGGCGTAGATGTCTGGCAACTATTTGCTCACAAACAGAGATTACCTAATCCACCTAATCCCTATTGCGTTTACCATGGCCTCTTGCTGGACTTTGGTGCATTGCTTCATCTGAATTGGCTTGCTAACTGAGGTCAAGTTCGGAGGGATCACCAAGGTAAGTGAATACCGATGACAGCTCATGGCAAGTTGCAGCTACATGTAAAGGCCTTGGCACATAAAGAGTTACCATTATTACTGAGGATAGAATGACACTACATGGCCGGTGGTCTCTTTGTCACTGACATTCAAAATATTGATGGAGTCATGCAGCAGCTTTGGAAACAAGACTGGCATATTCAGCATCTGCACAGGTAAAATCTTTGCATCTTGTTTCACTGATAATATGAAAGAGATGAATTTACTGGACAGCTCTTTAATGCTTGCCATACTGTTCACCTCTGCTTCAAATGCAGTCATTAACATTTATTGTGCATTGCACAGAGAAATAACTCAGGTGTACGATAGGTGATCTCAAAATGATACTTTAACCAGTCAGAGAGTCGAAAGTCCTTTTTTTTTTACTCACCATCATCAAATCCCCTTGTCTCATAGTACCATCCATTGTTGTAGTAATGGTGCCTATGGGAATGTCTGTTCATCTGTCTTTCGTTCTGGGACTCGTCTCCATACATGTCATACTTTTTCCTCTTCTCCTTGTCACTGAGTACAGCAAAGGCTTTTCCTATTGCTGTTTGCAGCAAAAGATATCAGAGAAGGTGATCACAAAACACACATTACACAAACCTTGGCTACATTGAAAAAAGAAAGGCATTTGCTACAATTGAAAACAATTCGAATGACAGAGAAGCTTCAAACAAATAAAGTTAGTTTAAGTAATAGCAAAACATCACATCTCACAAATATGCAATAGAATACTCCTCAGCAAAAACAAGTCAAAACTTGATGTTTACCTTGAAGTAATCTTTTTCTTGATACCATCATATTGTTATTATTAATTCAGTTGTATAGAAAAGAATGTCGATATTACCAGGCTGTAGCATTAATTATGGAAATTATTTTCCTTTGAAAGTGTTTGAAAACTATTGTTTAATGCATAACAAAACTATAAGTTACAAAAATTGGTAATGACTATGATTATCGTATAAGATGAAATCCTGGTGACTTCTGATTAAGAACTTGATCCATATTCTTTAACGATTTTATACAAATGGTGAGTTGAGGGAAAATGCTGAATCATCAGCTATGCTCTAATGAACAGTACTGTAAACATGTACCTTTCATAAAATGCAAACCTGAACTATAAACATGCATGTACAGAATGTTAACCAAGGCATGAATAAAGAACAAACATAATTTTGCTGCTCAGGATTACTCTTAAGATACACATGAAGAGTTTGTTCGCAAAAACTGATGAGTCCATATTTGCCAAATGGAGATATTTGCAATTAAAGGTCAAGAAAAATAAAGAGAATAATAAGAAAGTTTTTGCTTCTTTTGATCATAACTTCAAAAATGTACCTTTATATGTAGTGACCAATATATCATTTAAAAGGTATTATTTTGTACTTTATGACAAAGACTGTACTTCAAAATCTTCAAAAATGGACTTATCGGTTTTTGCGAACAAACTCTTCACATGCTTGACAAGGAGCAAAAGATTAGCTAAACTTGCCTTTGAATGCTTCTTCTGAGCCAGGGGCTTTGTTCTTATCGGGATGGAACTGCAGGGCAAGCTTCTTGTAGGCTTTCTTGACATCTGCCTCACTGCAATCCTTGGTGACCCCAAGAATTTCATAGAAATTCTTGCATTGCTGGATTCTGGAAGAAAGATCAAACAACAATATAAAAACCTTTTAAAAAAAACTTTGCACATGGAAATCACAAGAACTCACCAAAAGATTATTGGCAACTAGAAATGACACTATGGCAACTAGTATGCCTCCACTGTATCACAATAGTCTCCCAATACTTGAGGGTCTACAGTACATCTCGACAATGTGAGACGACAGTTTCATATGATTGGCAAGAAACTGAAATGGCATGTTTGAAAGTCTGAAAATGTGTGTAGTTGTTGCTGTAAATATAGTGTACATTCCTTGCACCAAATTTCATTTGAATGGCAAAACTGTTTCAAAGAGCTATTATTTGTGAATTGTAACAAGTATTGTGACTGAACTTGTTGTGCACTGCAAAGGCACAGTGTTGTTGATATTTGACCTCATGACCATGTGACGATTTTCAGCAGAGAAGTCTCAGCTGATCAAACTTGTGCTACACCTGCAAAAGCTTGTGCAATTTCACAGATACAATGTGGAAAAAAGCAAAATTGTAGCACTTTAATAGTCTTCACCCTTGACCTTTAATCTCATGTCCTCAAACATAATAAACTTTGTGACACTTTGTGGCGGATGCATAAAAACATTACCAGTTATTTTCATAACTGAAAAAAAAACAACAACTACAGATCCATTTCGTATTCCCAATAAACTAGAAAAGAACTCAGAGAGTGCAGACCATCACCAAGCAGCTTATTTCCACCCTAGATGCATGCTGAAAATTGTCCTTATTTTCCAATGACAAAGAGGACTTTATCTGGGATGTGTCTCAGTCTACCTCATATGCAGGTTACTGCACGCTGCACCTTGAGCACGTGCTCAATACATATATGCACATCTTAATTATGTGCAACTTGAACTCCCTCATTTGTTGGCCCTATTTGCCACGATAATCCTTCAAAAAAATAAAAAATAAAAAATAAGTATCTTGGATCCAGACAGGTATCTGCATCACTTCCAAAATTTGATAATCTCTATCTTATGCCATTATCAACTTTTTCTATAAGTTTCATCCAAAGCAGTTCACAACTCTTTAGATTTTAGAGTGCCACAAACTTTACATGGTCTGTCTTCTTATCACAACCTCTACCACGATGAAGAAAGCTGAATTTGTATGTTACGCATCATTATATTAATCACTTTATGAGGCTGTACTGTACTTACTTTCTGACAGCGGCTTGCTGCTCTGGGGTGTAATCTTTATGGGCATCCCCATTTGAGCTGGTGCCTCCAGATGCTGCCTGCTGCCTTGAGGCAGAGTTTCGGCGCTGCCTCAGTGGGGAAGAATCAGCTGGTCTACTCTGCTCATTTGATGAACTGTGCTGAGATCCACTGTCACTGCTTTCACTGCTGTCACTGACATTTTGCATTCTTTCAATTAATTCTGCAACAGGGCCAAAAAAAAGAAAAAGAAAATTAGATTTTATCAATAGCAATAAACTAGTAGTAATTGGAAAGCATAGGCCAAAGCCAAAGCTATAGGGTCACCAATGCCACAATACCCATGTGTACCGTACCTAATTTTAAAAAGGCTTATCTGGTACAGCCAGGTAATGATCCAGAATAAGCCACAATCTACCGGTAATCACGTTTCTTTTGCCACAACCTATTCTGAAAATTCATCAAAATCCATAACTTACTTTCGCAGTAATATTGCTATAATATATCAGAAAAAAAAAACCCATTTGCAAGAAGTAATGACATTGAATCAATCTGCCTTCAGAAGAGAGGACAGAGTGGCTTTGCATAACATGACTTTTTACAAAGTGGTCTTTGTAATAGGTTCAATTACATGCAAACTGCAACATAATAAATTTAGGGTACAGTGCATTACTTGATTGATCCTTATTATACAAAAGTGGTCTTACATGCAAGTTTCACTGAATCAAAGAGTATATGTGATAGATATAAATGAGGCTAAGTTTCTTCATGATCAGTCTACTAAAGTTCTCTCCGTGCATTCATGTTCAATTCGAAAGAGTAACAAGCAAATACAGTCTCAACTCTCATCAAAATTCAATCTTGATTGTCTGCACGGCCAAGATTAAAGTCAAAAGGAACAGCCACAGTGCAATCAAAAAAGGTATTCCTATGGGATTCAAAGAGATACATCATAACACAAATTAAATGCATCACTGACAAGATAACATTCATGTACATAAAATATTTTTTAATTAATTATTATTTTTCCCTCTGGATTCTCTGAAGGTTGCCAATGGGTAAAATTAGTCCTCAAAAAAAGTACAAATTCTGAAGTACAATGTAGCCGCTTCCTTTTTCTTTTCCTTCACTTCTGTTTATAATTTGCTGTATTTACTAGGTTGGTATGCCAGTGACACACTATGTAGCTGAACATGAGCAGGAAAATTGTGAATTTCCTAGCATTTATAAATTTTTGTGTCACATTTTGGAAATTTTCCCCCATAGAACCACTACAACGCTTAGTAAGATAAGTCTGCAAAGTCCCACGCGTATTGACTGAATGTCATTATTACGCAGAGATACAAGCTCGTACACGTCCGGAATTACCATGCTGTCCAGTGATTATAGACTAGTGCATATAGAAACAGCTGAAGTGCATGCATATTCTCTGAGAGGTGTACATGTACTACGAGGCCCTCGTATAGTACGTTCAGTAGCCAACGGTAGCGCTTGCTTGTGACTCTGTGAGTTGTAATGTGTACTCACTGTACAGTCACAGACAGACAGGATACAATGCGTATGGTAAAATGGTAATGGTACTGGGTAGCGCTGATGGTATTGCGCTGCCACCTCCAAGCGCATGCTCGAGGAACTGCTGGCCGTCGATCATGAAATTAGAACAGACCAAACCAAGGGGCCTAAGCAGAACACGGCAAGAAGTAAGCTCTTCTTCAAGAAAACTTACATGGTCCATAGAAACAGACAAACATTTGTGACAAGATTGAAAAAGCAAGGATAAAAAAAAAGAAAACAAGGAAAAGTAGAAATTACGCGATGCGTAATATATGTCCCCGCCAGAAGTAGCATTTTGTAGCAAAATGTACAATACAGGTCAAAAATCAAGGTCAAAGGTCAAAGAAGTCAAAGGTCAAAATTCTGTGTACAAGTTTTGAAGCCCTCACCTAGTGCCATCACATAAAGCAAACGGAATCGAAATCGGGTTAGAAATGGCGAAGGAGTAGCATTTTGTAGCCATGCAATGTACAGTATAGGTCAAAAATCAAGGTCAAAGGTCAAAGAAGTCAAAGGTCAAAATTCTGTGAACAAGTTTTGAAGCCCTCACCTAGTGCCATCACATAAAGCAAACGGAATCGAAATCGGGTTAGAAATGGCGAAGGAGTAGCATTTTGTAGCAAAATGTACAATACAGGTCAAAAATCAAGGTCAAAGGTCAAAGAAGTCAAAGGTCAAAATTCTGTGTACAAGTTTTGAAGCCCTCACCTAGTGCCATCACATAAAGCAAACGGAATCGAAATCGGGTTAGAAATGGCGAAGGAGTAGCATTTTGTAGCCATGCAATGTACAATATAGGTCAAAAATCAAGGTCAAAGGTCAAAGAAGTCAAAGGTCAAAATTCTGTGAACAAGTTTTGAAGCCCTCACCTAGTGCCATCACATAAAGCAAACAGAATCGAAATCGGGTTAGAAATGGCGAAGGAGTAGCATTTTGTAGCTAATGTACAATATAGGTCAAAAATCAAGGTCAAAGGTCATAAAAGTCAACGGTCAAAATTCTGTGTAGCAGTTTTGAAGCCCTCACCTAGTGCCATCACATAAAGCAAACGGAATCGAAATCGGGTTAGAAATGGCGAAGGAGTAGCATTTTGTAGCAAAATGTACAATACAGGTCAAAAAATCAAGGTCAAAGGTCAAAGAAGTCAAAGGTCAAAATTCTGTGTAGAAGTTTTGAAGCCCTCAACTAGTGCCATCACATAAAGCAAACGGAATCGAAATCGGGTTAGAAATGGCGAAGGAGTAACATTTTGTAGCAAAATGTACAATATAGGTCAAAGGTCAAGGTCAAAGGTCACAACTGAAATTCTGTGTAGAAGTTTCAAAGCTCCTATGTAGTGCTCTCATATAAAGCAAACAGAATCAAAATCGGCTCATAAATGACAGAGAAGTAGCAAATTGAACATTTTGATCACACACAGACGCACACACGGACACACGGACGGACACACGGACACACACACGTACGGAGCCCGTTTCATAGTCCCCTGCTCGAACTCGTTCGGCGGGGACAATGAAGTGGAAACCATTTTTTAAATAACGTTAAATAAAACAAAGGAAAATTTTTTTTTTAATCTGATCTAACAAGATAATTTAGGTAAAAAAGAAGATACAGATCAGTAGAGCCTAGAGTCTTTTGTAATTAGTTTTACCTAACGTCAATTACCACTTAGTCGCCACTTGCGTGTATTTCCTATGCACTCCCCGGTTGGCAAACTAACGATAGCCACTGTATTAGTTCGCGTCTATAGCGCGCCAATTATTATTAGCGCATGTGTTATACACACACTTCAATGTAGGAAGCATTGTGCATCATCGCGTTTGAAAAACTTTGCTAATCTGCCACCTGAAATCCATTCGAAATCAAAAACATTCTCGCATTAAAAATGGTTTTGTCACCTGTTACATATGGTAAAATACATTTGGATTACAACTATTTGTGTTTTTATGGAGGAAAAAGGTGGATTAGGAATCTCTTTTGAGAGCAATGAAAATTCGTTGCCCCAGTCCCAGCTGATCTCTGATCGCGGTGCGCGTTACATGCCATGTGAATGTCTGGTGACTTTGGTAGTGACGACTTAATGGTAGAGTCTCTTACGTTAGATTACAAAACGCAAACCAACGACATGATGTGAAGCTTTTCTACTGCATGCTTGCTGTTGATGGTGCCAATGGTGGTAAATTTAAGTAAAATATTTACCGATACCGGTAGACCGGTGTCTTGAGTGTGGATCACGGTGGCCACCACGGTACAGCAGCTCAGAATGAACATTATAACTAACGTTAGACGAGTTCTTATATCTGTATGATACAGGTGAAAGACACTATAAGTCTACTAAAAAACTAAATTTACACTAGCAGTAGGGGAGCAGAGACAAAATCGCAGGTTCCTGCGTATTCGCAGGTACCTGCATAAAATATGCAGGCGATTTTAGAGGTTTTGCGGCAATAACATTCCCCCCATGAGCTCTACCTGTGAATTCGCAGGTTTTGGGCGTCACATGCTCGTGGTCACATGACTGCGCCGGCATTACAATGACATCATTTTGGATCGATTACGCATTTTTCACTTATCGGCAATTTAAAAGAAACAACACTAGAATTTTCTATAAATTTCAGATCCAAGGCAACATTAGGCGCTCCTTCCAATAGTGCCATTTTTGGAAACCTCTGATGAAACGCCTGGCCTCAAGAGGCTGCAGTCGGAACGCAACCTGCGAATTCGCAGGTTTTTAGAGCACAAAACCTCTAAAATAGCCTTCATATAGCAAGTAGGGCCTACCTGCGAATACGCAGGAACCTGCGATTTTGTCTCTGCTCCCCTACTGTCCTGACTAGCTGCCAGTGCTACCTGCTGGCTGGCTGGACTCACATGGCACTATGGTATGGCTGCCATAGGCCATGTACACAGTTTAAGCAGCGCCTCAGTCAACACAGCGCAAGTGCAGATCCCCGACATGCATAATTCATGTCGCCCCGAACTCATCGAGAATGCCTGCCGCTCCATCGCTCAACTCCCGATTGCCTACAGAATATCGTTATCTCGACTATTGGCTGTGCGATCACAGCAAGGAGAGAGCTAAAAATATCTTGGCTGCTTCTCTCTCGGGCTCTCTCCGCTCCGCGATGCGCTTGCCAGGTCTTACCTCGTTGCTGATTGGCTGAGCCACGACTGCATTGCCCATGTGTATTGTGAGCACTGTGTCTCGCTCGCTGCATCGCTAGCATGCACAGTGCGTGTAGTCACTGCACGCAATCCCGCTCTCGTAACCCGTTTGTATGCACCCAAACAGCCTCGCAGCGCACCGCTGGTATCGGGTAGGTCGCTCGCTACGGAAATCTAACATTTTCAACATTGATCTATGCACTTTAAACATCCTTGCACATACATTGCACATACTCCCACATGGTAAAAGTAGTATCAAAACACAGATAAATCGCTCGAGAATTCATCAAAAAATACGAGGATAAAAAAAAATTGCATGAATGACCCAAACTACTCCTTTGGTGACATATTCCTGGCACAGATTGCCGGAAAATTACAGAAAATAGGGCGAAATTATACGGAAAATCTCTGTCGTTTTCCAGTTAGCCACGGAGGTGGGCATGGTACAGTGCACTCCCGTTATAACGAAATGCTCGGGACCGGCAGTTTTCTTTCGTCATGATGAAATTTTATAACCGAACAAATACAATATATACCGAAAACAAGGAAACCACGTATATATATCATATTCTGTTTGCTGAATACTCATCATACACTGGAAAGCTATGTGAAATGTGATGGGATAACTGTATTACAATAATAAACGCAAGTTCCCCTCAGAAACTGTGCGTGACACAAGGAGCGAACACACAGTGGTGTGAAGCGTTCACCCATGCAGAAACGCTATAAATGCTTGTTCCGCTACGCATTTTCGAAAGCAATTCGCATTTTGTTATAACAGAGCACATTTCTTTTGTTTTTCTTTGTCAGTGGCACTCGGAAAAGACTTCGTTATAATGGAAATTTCGCTATAGTAGTCTAACCGTGTTCGTAATAAGCAAATTTTGTACCATAGACTTTAATGGTGATAATTTTGGGACCAGAAGATTTATTTCGTTATAACAAAATTTCGTTATAACCGTGTTCGTTGTAACGGGAGTGCACTGTATCAACGTAAAGCTTATGAATGGAAGAATGCGATGATGTCATTTTCGGAAGGCATTGTGGGAGAGCAAGCCGACTGATGAGGGAAAACCTTTCATAGTTGAGAAGCGATAGCAAGCCGATCATCAACCGATACCAGCTTGCCGTCGTCTGCTATGGTTGGGATCAACGGCATGGTGCATGCAGTGCGCTGAGCGAGACATGGCGTCATCGCTCGCGAACGGTGGGAGTGCAAACCGTAGTGCATGGGCAGAGACTCGACTCCAAGTACCAACTCTCCCGCTTTCGACGGGAGATCTACCGTCGAAAGCCCATTTTTGCACGATCTTCTGTTCTCCCGTTCGAAATGATTTCTTACCTAACTTCATTGTATGCTGAAAAATTAAAAAAGCCGTTAATTTATAAATTGACGAGTTAGAATTAGATAGCGCGAGAGAGCATTTAACCGTTAGAACCTAGTAGACCGTGAGAGACTTTGTGATGTGCGCTTCACGCGCACATAACCAGTTGGAGTGGCCGTTCACTAATTCGCTACCGTAGGGGTTTCAGGCGGGAGAATCTCCAGATCAGAAGGTGTTTGGCAAGTTGGGGTTGGAGTCTCTGCATTGGCATTGCATTGCTGCATCACATGCCCTACCAAGTAGGGCCTACTAAAAAAAGACGCAGTAACGTTACGTTAGAGATCTATAAACGCAACGTTAGACTTAACTGCGACCAGCCCAAACACGCAGTGTTGGCAGTATAACTGTGTAAATTTACACGGAGCGTCCCGGGGTTACGTTAGACTATGACATGGATTGGTAATGGTAGTTTAACATTAGGCCCTACCATTAGAAAGCTACACTGACAACTCACTGAGTATTCTGATGAAACTCACCTTCCACTTTCCGAGACGGATACAACTTATGAGCTTTCTGCAAGAATTTAATAGCCTTCTCTCGATCACCAGCAGCTGAGGCCTTCAGAGCTATTCTTACGCATTTCTCACTTTCATCTCTGTTTCCTTCCATTTTGGTGGGTCATCCAGCGATTTCTGCCTTTCTTGTTCGGCCACCGGGTTCACCTTTGACACACACGTAAATTATATATCGGCGAGATCGCTAGAGGGCGTCATTGTAATCATCGCGATCGCGACTGCATGCATGCGAGATGCATCGCTATTCATTTATTTTTTTTAATGATAATAATGATTTTTTAAAAAAATACTACTAGTACTCACAGTGGCGAATAAAGAAGGGGGCGCAACCGGCGCACGCCCCCTTATCTTTCATTAAAAACAAAAGAAAGAAAAAGAAAAAAATGAAATGAAACCCGGAAGTGGCACTAGAAATATTAGTTGCGCCCCTCCCCCCCCCCCCCCCCCCCCCCTTTACAGAATTCCTGGATCCGCTCCCAACTCAGTACAGTAACTATGGGCAGCTGACTAAAAAATAGTACTATTCATTGAGGGTCGCAGCCCGGAAGTTAATTTTACTTTTTGAGGCGTTGAGGCCCAAATTTTTGACCAGAAATTCAAAATCAGCAGAGTATATTTCTTTTATATTTTGGATCAAGAATTCAAATAAAAGAAGGGGTAAAATGAGGTGAAAAGTCATATGGTAGATGCGAGGTTGTGGACAGTTTCTCCATTGACCGCAAGAGTAGGGCGTGATGTCACAATCAGCTTTGGTCAATGTTTCACAAACTAAGTGACCCTACAAAGCGGCATGTGATGTCAGAATTGCTTTATGACATCATTTCACAAAATAGTGTACTATTTGGCAAATGTCATCATTAAAAGTGACCTATTTTCCAATTAGTATACAGAGCTGCCAAGTCTCCCTGATTCTGCAGGAGTCTCCCTGAAAATGTCAAAATCTGTTCATGTCTGAATAAGAGAACATTAAAATCTCCCTGATTTGGGAATTATTTTTGCTCACTGAAATGCATGTAACACACAGATATCTCCCTGATTGCTGTGCGGAATCTCCCTGCTTTGGATGTGGGAATGTTGGCAGACCCGAGTATACCATGGAGTGTCAAGCAGGCCAACATTCTGAAATGGTCAGGAAAAAAAATACACAATCCTGTGAAACTCTTTGAACCATCGCTAGAGGATGAATTCTTGATCCAAAATATAAAATGTTATTTTCTGTATATGACATGACTCTAACTTATGGCAAATCTGGACCGTGAAGTACATAATTTTATATTAAATGGGCTAGTCAAATACCGGTTAGTGATTGGCTAAACACAGTCACGTGATGGAGGCTCATTCATTATGTTCGCCCATGGGCGAACATTCTTTGTAATGTTCTCCCATGGGAAAACATTTTCACGTAACAAATGACAGAAGGCCTAGGACCACGCGCGCACAGTGAATTTGGCTCTGCGCAAGCTAGCGATCGAGTGTGTTGAGCTGGTGGTGGTTGACGTTGACGTTGATGTATTTGACTATATAACCCATATAATATAGCAGAAGATGACTTTTGTTGTCGGGAACATGAACCAAACGTTCCACCCTCAGGGTTTGAAATGCTATTTCAAAAGGCTATAAGTCCCTCGACTTCGTCTCAGGACTTATAACCTCCCTCAATAGCATTTCAAACCCTTCGGGTGGAACATTCGGTATGTTCCCTGCTACCCCGCCAGTCATCATCTATATAATGTCACATTTACTGTATGTCGGGATCAGAGTTGATACTTTTGTTTGCTGTTAAAGTTGCTAATAGTGCCCTACTTGCAAATCTGTCAAAAATGAAAAACTGCAAAATATATGGCATAAAATATGTGACTGAATTTTGCACCTATACCCATGTATGTGTATGAGTGGGTGGTTTTCTTTTCTTTCTTTCTCTCTTTCTTTCTTTTTTTTTTTGGCTTACCAATCAGTATTAAGGTATTGTATAATACTCTGTTCATAAAACATGATAGAAAACTGAAAGATGAGATAATTGACACATAGAAATATTCAAAGTGACCAATACACCCTAAAATTATGCATCTCAAATGTAAACTAGAAATGTCGCTATGGCGACTGATGCCTCCGCCATAATGCATGATTCTCCCAATAGGCGTATAGTACAATGTCTTCACAATGTGTGATCCATGACATTTTCACATAACTGGCAAAATATTGAAATGACAGGTTTGTCAGAAATGTCTTGAACTGGGTTTGCCATAATTTTCTAAGAGTACAGGTATACATATTTGGGGAATTTCGGGGAAGTTTATGCATTGAGTAATTTCAAAGGTATGAAGAAAGAGTGTGATAACGGTACAAAATAATTTTTTTTTGAGGGGGGGCATTGAAACCTGGCCTTTGACCCTTAACCTTTGACCTTTGACCTTCAGGCTGGAAATTTCCTGGAGAATCTCCATTAGGTAATGCATGTACTAAGTTTTGAAATTAATAATGCAAGCATTGCAGATATACTAGTATATGAGGGAAATAGTAAGATTTTGAGGAGTTGACCTTGACCTTTGACCCCTATTGACCCATGACCCCTAAATTCCCTAGAGAATCCCTACCAGACAGTACATGCGTATGTACCAAGTTCCATGAAAACACATTGAACCATTTGCGAGAAAAGTGATATTGCAACATTTTCACCTAACCTTTGACCTTTTGACCTTTGACCTTATGACATGAAACTCTCTCTGGAGAATCTTTATGCAGTAGTACATGTCCACACCAAGTTTCAAGAAAATACCTTTGGGCATTGCATAGATATGGGGGAAATTGCAACATTTGTAGAATTTGACCTTGACCTTTTGACCTTTGACCTCTTGCCAATGTCACTAAAATCTACTCAACTAATTGTCCCATCATACATCATCCTTGGACCAAGTTTGGTGAAAGCTGCTTCATCCAGTTTTGGGTTATCACGTAAACAGGTAAATTTTAGGATTTGACCTTGATCTTTGACCTTTGACCTCTGTCCGATTTCACTGAAAAACTAATCAAGTAATTGTCCCATCATACATCATCCTCCAACAAAGTTTGGTGAAATTTGTAAACGGATACAATTTCATGATTTGACCTTGACCTTTGACCTTTGAACTTTAGCCGATTTCACCCAAAATCTAATCAACTAATTGCCCCATCATACTTCATACTTGGACCAAGTTTGGTAAAATTCCAGTAAATATTACTCAAGTTATCGCGTAAACGAAAGCGGACGTACGTACGGACGTACGGATGGACGGACAACCCGAAAACATAATGCCTCCGGCACCACTTCGTGGCGGAGGCATAAAAATGTAAAATATTTCTGTGCATGAGCTTGGGTTTTCTCGGTAATTGGTGCATAACAATTTGTGGTAATGATAGCTGCACCATGACATTCAACAAACTGAGGCACGCCAAACACATCACTGAGGAAAACTGAGCTGCCATCAATTTTCAATAAACACTGACATTTGAAAAAGGAGCGAAATCAAGATCAAACAACAGACAATCATACAGTCGATATCACATCACTACATTTCCATCCCAGTAATAAAGCACATATTCACATGTACATATGTATATTCATTTTCCGCAAGTGGAAACATCTTACATTTAATATACTTAATTTTTTTTTTTGCTCGTTTCCTGTTTAAAATATAAAATACAATAACATTCACTAATGGCTCAAAGTCGTGCCAATGTGAAATACAAGTTGATGTAATCCAAGCCTACATAATCATTTGTACATTATGTACATATTGTCATCTATTAGTTCTTCCCCTAATAGGTAGAAAGGTGAAATCGCAGAACTAAGCCGCTAACTAAAATCAATCAGAGCATATAGATAGTATGTATTAAATCTTACTAAACATGGGAGAAATATATCACAATTCTGCTCAAACTGCTGTGATGAAAAGCAAAAAAAAAAAAAAAACCTACCATGTTATTCTCATGCAATCATGTATTTGCAGATTGAATCTTGTATCATTTCTTTGAATGCATGCAAACTCAAGAAATCATCTTGCAGACTATAAATGCTAATTGGTACCAAAACACCAAAAAACACAGTGAAGATCTAAAAGAAGTGTAACACTATAACAAACTCTCCTGGCTCCATTCAAAATGGAAGCTTAATCTCATCAGATCTCACTAAGATCTGGATATCCCATTTTCAAAAGGTACAATGTCAAGTCTACTTACACACAAAATGTCACTTTAGATGGAACAAATCACTTTGTACATACTTTACAGAAGGTTTTCCAAATAAATGAAACATAAAATTTCAACGGAAATATACTCAATCTGTAAAAGCATGCAGTGAATCGCATAGACAAAATAACAAAATAGGTACATCATATTCATATTCGACACAACAGCAAAACAGGAACACTGTATTCATCTCCTATTTTGGACAAGTCAATTCTGTTTTGTTTGTTTTATCTTTTTAACTTCACTTGTCCTTCACACATAACCATTGTTGCCCATCTCACACAACTCAAAATACACTGAAATGTGTGGCGTTACACGTGAGGAAGAAAAAAAGAGACTTCATGCTCAGCACGTAAATATCTAGCTGCTTTCTACCATTTTTTTGAAACCACAGCAATGCGACTGCAGCATGCAGTTGGCTGGGACGCCTCCAGCTCTCTCTTCAAACACTACAACATGAAATAAAGTTCATGGATCTTCATTTCCACTACAATGACATTCATTTGTCTTGACAACTGACTGCAAGGATTAATCTCTAAACCCTCTCTGCACAAAGGAATATCTTCCCATATATTACCATTCATTACACTAAATAATATCACTGGACTTTTCTTAATGAAAGTTGTGTCTGGAAAGGCAAATCTGCAGCTAAATTTGATTATACTCACCGATCAACCCATTACTTTAGACAACTGTTCATTCTTTTGTCCTTTCTGCCATGAAATATCACTAATGACCATTCATTGCTAATATCATGACTGGAACTTATTATTTATTCTTTTTTTTTTTCTTTTTTAGTGTACCCATGAGCACTGACATTTGACCTACCATCTCATTACATCTATACATTAATACTTATTTCTCACCTTCCCGCACTAGTATATCACTGCTGAACATTTCTAGCTGTAACAGTACAGTGACTTTTGACCTAGAGCTTTGACCTGTTCTGACAAAATATATATCTTTTACTTCCACCCTGTCCACCATATCATATAACCACTGGACATTTCTAGACGTAGTTCTGGCTGGAAATCACTCTTCTTTTTTGATTTGCAAAAGTACAATCTCCTTTGATCTTGACATTTCATCACAATTACTTTCAGAAAATAATTGTCTAGTTCTTCTCCTCCAACTGAATACTACTAATACTACTACTACTACTGAAAATGTCAATGTAGCTAAAGTATGGTGACCTTTGACCTCATGTAGCAAGGGCCAGGTATCAAGAAAATCTATCAAACTTTTTTCCTTTGAATAACAATAACATGCACTTAGAAAGAAAGAGAGCTGAAATAAATTTCTCTGTGATGACTTCAAAAAAAAAATAAAATTAAAAAGCAGACAAAGATATGCCATTATCTTTGTTCTAAACTATTTAGACAGTTTGACTGTAAAAGCACAGCACTGATAAATACCATGGCAATCATTTCTCTGCAAATATACTATGAACACTGAGACAATGTACATATCCAACGAATGTTCTGGGAGACAGAAAACACTACAAAGACATACTGGTACAGAGTCTTGACTCTGATAACAATCAGTGCAGCATGTCATACCTCCAGCTCGAAAAAGTGAATTATGCATACACAGGGAGTACAGCTAGAACTGGCAGGAAAAATGACACTTTCTGTGCTATGTAGGCATGTAATTCAATCAATGTATAACAACTCTTGGAGGGGATGTGGGTAGCAATCCCTTGAAATCAAAATACTTCACACTTCACATGTCCTACCTTTTTAAAATCTTATCATTGCTACTGGATCAATACGGCAAGGAAAACAAAAGCAGATATGTAATGAGATACACAACGTACATAAACTCCCAATTTATCCATTCCATTTAACTGGCATGCAAAACAGGAACAGCTATTGAAGATGAATTCAGCTGTTAAAAAAACAAACAGACAAACAAACAAAATCAGGCTGCATGAAACAGTATTCCAAGCCTTTAAAAAGAGAACCATTAACAAGGTCAATGAATGATTCTGTGACAGAAAGCAGCAGCAACAAGTAAATCATAGAGAACATAGTTGCATTGAACAGGAACCCCTCGCTATAGCCGATATCTTGTTATATAAGTTTGCATTTAACCCGCTGAGGACGAGTCCCGAGTATACTCGGGCAGGTGTCTATGGGAAGTGCGTGTTATAACAAAATCAAACCGTCCTCAACGGGTTAAAAAATGACATAAAGACACTAATTTGTACATGTGGGACTAAAGATCATGTTTCAATTAATACTGGTAACCTGACAATATGTGTGAGAGAATTACTCACCAATATGTGTGAAAAATGTTTTTCGCCCATGAAATATGATTCTAAGAATGTGTTTCTTAATGAATGTTCGAATTTGTAAATGTACAGTTTAAATGCAGTCATTATCGAGATGATCATCTCATGATCGTCTGTGAATTGGTATGTAAAGTGATGGTTCTGTCAAGCATGTGTTGTGTGTGGAAGATTCAAACATGTTATACATAATGCTGTGTGACACATTTTGTTTTTATGTACATTATGAGTGTATGTGTGGAGATTGTGAATTCTCTAGCAGAAAGCCAATCACAACATCAGATTGCAAATGTTTCCTCGTAATATACAATATCTTGTCATAGCAGTGTTTGTTATATTGAGTTTCCCCTGTATTGATCTCAGGCCTTCATGTTCCTCTTCACACAAAAATTGCTGCGACACAATCTTTCAACTAGAAATGACCGCCATCTCCCACTTTTGTCCCATAGGTCTGTCGTACATTTCGTGTCGGGGGGCAAAAACATCAAATTAGAGAATTTTAACACAGAACTGCAAATGAGAGAATTTCTAAAATGTACCAGAAATCTGAAGTATATAATTTTAAAGAATTCGCTGACAGAGATATTACATAAGCAAATCCTCTCTTCTTGATACACCAGGGCCCCGTTTACAGTGCAGGGCTGGGCCGAGCCCGGGCCGAGCCGAGGCTGAGCCCGGCCTCAATTTCAGTACTCGGCCTCGTAGTTCTGTCTGTTTACACTGGAGGGTTCAGCCCGGGCTTTTAATTCACACCTTCAATATTTTGTCGTAGTGGCGCTCTGCTTGTAAACAAACGACTATTATTGGGAGCGCGCCGGTCGCAGTTTGGTACGCATTTGGCCCAGTTTGTGTTTACAGTGAGAAAAGGCCGGGCCGAGCCTGGGCCGAGCCATGGCTGAGACTACCTCCAGAGCTTGGTCAAATGCGCTGCCGATTTGGTACCGCATTTGGCCTTATGTGCGTTTACAGTTAAATGAAGGCCGGGCTCCGTGGCGGCCGAGCCCGGCCCTTTCACTCACTGTAAACGGGGTCTTAGCTGAATATCAATTTTACATTCGAAGTCCTGCAGGTACATCCAACTAGCCCTAGACTTATCAGGTTCAAAGCAACATAACGCATTGGGAACAGGACACGCAATCACAGAAAACCACAATTTTGTGGTCGATAAAGTGTTGGCAAAAGTTATTCCACTAATAAAGGCTTGGATAAACTTCCAGAAATATTAATCAGTAAAGGATTTTTAGAAAGATAAGACTTAAAAACAAAATTACATTAAAATTTGTGTATACAAACCGTCTGAAGCTTTGGATAATGGGATCAAACAACAAACAATTTCATCAGCTTGCTCAACTCTGCTGCAGTCATCACATACTGATGTTACATCTCAGAAATATATTTTCATGTTGAAACTGTAAATACAAATAATGTGGATGGATGTTAAACGAACTATTCAATGCAAATGCATGTTGACTCATATCGAAATGATATCAATTCATAAGACCCTGATCATCATGTGGCCAAAAGAATATCTGAATATGTGTCGTACATTTTATATTACTATTCCTACGATTTTTCTTAAGATAACCTGGATATTCCCACAAAAACCTTCAAAACCAATATTCTGCCAGTGACATCATTTGTAAATCATTGCCAAAGTACTAACATAGTTAATAAAAGGCATTGGAATGCACCGTCCCCTAGATCAACATAACTTAATACACGTTTCCCTGCAATATCTTTTGTTAATCTGTACGTTATGCTCGGTCTGGGGAAGGGTGCATTCCAATGTCCTTTGTCTTGTGATAATCAGTGTATATCATATCACCATTACTGTATCTATCAATAACAGGCTACTTCATTCTTTATGAAATGAACTGCAAGAAATTACAATATGAATTCTACATTACAAAGAAATCGCTTTTACTGTAATTATTCTTAATTATATCGTTATCAGCATCGATGTACCAATTATTAAAGTATATACTTTCATGAAAAGGTCTATAATAAAGATGTGTCCTTAACAAGGAACTTCATACTTGCTGGCAAACCAGAAAAAATGTGTAACAGATCAGTTAAGATATTTTTCACACTGGGCAAACATTAGGAAATGATATCAACGATATGAGCATGTTATTACATAAGGGAGTATCTGATGACCTAAAAAGTGCAAATTTGGCGACAATGCATCTTATGTTGCATATACTTTGCAACACTCATCCTTTCCTCTGTTATATGAAATGCCAAAATTTCCCCCTTTTAGTTTTCTGGGGGAAAAAAAGATACTTTGGAGAATCCTCTGAAGACACATCCAGGATGTTCAATCATTACACATGCTTTTTTTTTTTACACAGAAAATCAAATCCATCACACATTATTAAAAAAAAAAAAAAAAAAATAGGTTGTTTGTGCGTATGCTTACAAATGTGGACTTCTCACTGCAATGTTATGGTTATGAAACCAGTAGAATACAATGTCCTGTAATGCACATTATTGCATAACTTTCTGGATTCTTAACCTGTTACAACATTTCTTCAAACTTGTCAAAATTCCATATAAGTGTTTCTTTGATCTTCAAATCAAGGTTGGTGATGAAAGGTATGATTTGATGTGTGTGCTGCACAAAGGTATGATTTGAAATGTTTGCTGCACAATGCCTTATCAAGAGCATGAAAATTATCATAAGAACAAGAAAACCACTTTTTAAACTAGATTCAGTGGAGGTTGTGATTTCTGAAACTAAACATTCTTTGGAAATGCTTGCCAATTTATTTTGTGACTGAAAAGCTCCTGCACAGCAGCCCTAGTTTTGCATCTTTTTCTAACATCTTCAGATAAATTCCTGGATTAACGCATTAACATTCATACCAAAGAGTTATTATGATAAAGTGTACAGGGTGTGTATTTATCCAAAACTGTAAAGGCATACACAAATTCACAAAACTGAAGTAAAACTTGAAAGTTCATTGATTTCACAAATGTTGCATAATTTTCAACATTCGTGGGTATCTTTCATCCCGAAACCAATGATGATAAAGTAGCGATTCCTTGCTATTTCCATAATAAAGTTAAGAGGGAAACTAAACACATCAGCTAATACATTATGTACAGACACAAAATAATCAATCTTGCCACTTGAAGCACATAAAGATATGTTTACAGTACAACACTTGTGATGTATAAAGACATGAACAAGTTGTCCTATGTGAAGATGGCCAATAGACTTGGGAATATGCACTGATTTTAAATACAATGCACATTTGGTAAAATAAAGTGAACATGGGAGTATCAAAAGGAAATTCTATCACTCTCCTCCCCTCCCCCTAAAAATACACAAAAGCATATTTTTCTGACAAATGTCTTGCCAAAATTTAATTGAACTTGTTCTTATTTAGAATGTGGGACTGGGATTTCTTCTTTGGAATCATAATGATATAATTTACTCTACAATACTGTCATCGTAAGAAACATGCTGTCCTTACTAAACACACTTAAATTTTCATCCTTATGAATCACTGTATCATTTATACTCTAATGATGAGAGTCCACTCTCGAGTTGTTGACAACACAGTTGATACCCAATCTCTAACAGGCAACAAGCATGTCTCAGCAACCACTTCATTTGCATGTGAATGCATACACAAAATACATCCTTTCCCCCTGCCCATTTGGGGACGACCCATGTGTGCTACTCGCCACTTTTAAGATCACTTCACAGATCAAACCGCTGCATCCCGGCACTCACAATAAGAGACTGCACTCCAAGGTCGCTCAGCCACATCGTGTTCTCAAGGAATTCATGGTAATCTAGCAGGAGCGCTTTGGCAAATCTGCTGAGAGCACTGGAGAGAAATTGGAGTCCAAGATGACTGGAAGGAAGAGAGAGAAGGGAGAAAGGGACAGACGCCTTGGCCCACAGGGATGGGGGCAAGTATCATACGGTGTGGAGGCTCTTTGCCATGGACCCCGTCTTTGTCATTGTGTCCTTGTGTGCCTGGGAGGGAGAATGCGGACGGTGAACAGAATAAAAGATATGTAATGACAATCAACAGTAATAGAGATCATTCACATTATTTTTTTATCCAGCGGAAGAAAAGAATGAAAGAAGTTGTCATGAAGATTACTATTAAACATTCAGGAACAAAATTCATTCCATTTCACACCTCTCTTATTGCTATTATTATTATTATCATTATCATTCAATGAATGTAAGCTTCAACACAGAGAAAATACATACCGTATTCACCAGCGTATAGGCCGCAGTATTTTTCAGAAAAATAAAAATGAAAAGTCGGGGTGCGGCCTTTCTGGCGGCAAAACCAAAATTGGTCTCTGCAACCCGGCAAATCGGGAGTAAAAACTAACACATTTATACATGTATGGGACTACACAATAGGCAACCAAGGAGGCAACCATCCCCCGATGATATGAATACCGGTATACAAATCTTACAAGCAAAGCTGCATTCCGTGTTTGTTTCACAACTTGACTTTCCTCATCAGTATGTCCTCTTTGTCTTTTCTATGAAATTTTAATGAAGCAAAAATAAAACTTAAGCTCAAAGCATAGCGCTATGCTAACCAATAAGTGTTTGTCAGAACCTGTCTATTACATGAGTGATGATGATTACCTGTCTATTACAATGTACCTGTCTATGACAATGTACCGTAGTACCTGTCTATTACATGATTACCTGTCTATTACATGAATACCTGTCTATTACAATGTACCTGTCTATGACTATACACAGACAACCACCTGTCTATTACAATGTGACTGGACTAGCGACTCCCACAATCGAAGATCGTTGTACTATCTGTGGCGTATGTTCTCTAGATTACCTGTCCCTTTCTCTCATTTTCTCTCTTTTGCTTTCGTATCATTATACCTTATTTTCAGAGTACAATCGTACTTCTGAGCGTGTTTTGTTCATTTTTGTTAAGTTATTACCTCATTGGCAAAAATTTGAGTTTTTGTTCGAGTGCTTGTTCGAGTTTTTCGATTGAACGATGTATCTACGTGTGTACGTGTGTGCGAGAACATCGTATTTTGTATGGTACCCACTCGTTTATTTCCGTGTAAGTATTTTTTTTTACCGTAAAGTGTCTTCATCGTTCGTCTTCAAGCATCAGGTTTTCACCCTACTTTTTAGGTTTTTTTTTTTTTTTTTTTTTTTTTTGCGTTGCTCAAATCGGGGGTGCGGCTTATACGGCGCTGCGGCCTTTGCGCCGGCGAATACGGTATTCAGATAAACCAGTAGTTTTGTTGCAATGTGCACTTGGCATTACATGGCATGTGGTGAATCAGCAATAAAAAATTTTTACAAATCTAGTCATTAGGCAGGGCTCGACACTAACGGTGGCCCGGTGGCCCAGGGCCACCAAAAATGAAAGTCAGGCCACCAAATTTCAAAAAAGGGCAAATTTGGTGGCCCGCCTCGGGCCACCAAAATTTTTGGAAAAGTATGTCAATAAATTTGTAACCTTTTGCGCCGGAAATGTATACATGCATGCAGTGAGTGTGTGCAAACGTAGTAACTTTGTCTTTTGTGTTTTGAGAAATAGAAATATGCTCTTCTAGCTTCTTAATTATTTGCATGTAATCTGATGTCATTTATTTATGTTTAGATGTTGCAACCCATGTGCCTGTCAATGAATATCTATACTTAGTCTTCACCATTCAGCAGTTAAATTTGTTTAAAGGATGGATGAAAAGGACTGAATGAGTGCCTGAGAGTGAGTGTTGCGAGTTTGTTGAGATTTATTTATGAGTAGATATGTCCAGCTTCCAGTTCTTACTATGATAGAACTTAAATATTTGACTCAAAAAAAAAAAAAAAAAGGACTTTTAATGTTTTGGTTTTTTTTCGGGCCACCAAATTTTTCTCTCGGGCCACCAAAAATCTAAAATTGATGATTTTGGTGGCCCCATCGGGCCACCAAAAAAAAAGTTAGTGTGCAGCCCTGCATTAGGGATGTCTAACCTTCCTTACCTCTGGGTGGCACAGACAACAGCTGAATTTAGGTGACACAAGATATGCGGAATGCATGTAGGAAATCCTGTCTCTGTCCTTGTAAATATTGACAGCTCTTTTCATTTAAGCATCTTGTTTCACAACGAGAGTAGAACAAGGTGCTCTTAAACAAAAACCAAAAAATCCTGTTTTCAATGAACTGCTCTCTCTTCAATCTTTGGAGATAGTGCAGATATTTCCCACTGCTATTATTACATGGCAGAGAGGACTTACCCTTTACTCGTAATAGGTAAGATGCTGTTCAAAGCAGCACTTCAAGCATTTCCAGTCTCCATGGAAACAGGGCAGGGGATCAAGAACAGCCTAAAAATATTATTTACTTTTTAGCTTTACCATTGTGTACACCCTAAACTTACCTCAAAGACCACAGGGTACTTGGGCGGTAGACCTAATCGTTCTTTGAACTTGCGACTGGCAAAGAAAATTGGAATATAACACAGGAAGCCATGTGTAAATCATGTGTTACAATGTCTTGAGGAAGTTTTCAAAAATAGGCAATTATCATATCCACAAAAAAAAAAAAAAACAGGCAGCTCCCTAGAAGTCCCATTATAACACTATACATGGACACAGCAGTTTTCTTTCATTATATCGAAATTTTGGTATAACCAAAGGGAATTTTGTCCCATAGACTTTAATGGTGATGATTTTTGGACCTGAATTTTTGCTTCGCTCTAAGGAATTTTCTTTATAACCATGTTCCTTGTAACAGAAGCGTCCTGTAGATCCTTCCCACTAAATGCTGATTAGTGGTCATTCTTCTCTTCTTTCCAGGGCTTGTTCTCAGTACAACAATCTATTTTGCAAAATCTAATGGAGGAGTCATTATTGCTGTCTTCTCAAAATGACATGGTCACACTACATTCCCTTTCCTCTACAAGATAAACATGGTAATCCAGCTGCAATTTGACAAAAGTACCCAGAAAAGGTTTGCTTTTCATGCACAACATGGAAATACTAACAACAGTTTCACTTTATTCCCAGAGGTACTGATACCAGCACAGTGAGAAACTGTGATCTCAGATTTTTGAAACACTACAAAGAAAGATGGATATTGACCATTTAGTGCATCAATTTTCCTTGAAATATGATTATGAAGCAGCAGCCAGAAAGAGAGTGAAAAATATTGGGATCCTGTTTTCTCCCTGCAAACCTCAAAGAAACAGAAGCACTGAGCCATTTTATTTAAGGCATCATGGTTTCCATTGCGTTGACATTTATCTAGACAATACAAAGAATATCCTAGGGACACCAGCTGTTCTTATCATAAGTATTCATCAATAGAGCCAACTAGGGTAGTTCACACAGTGGATAGTCAGCCAAAAGTGACCAGTGTTTCTCTGAACATAACCCATGTTACAGAGGAAGCTTTCACGAGGAAATCTTCCTGACTACTGTTGCATTGCATTGAATTACTCACCCTATATTTAATATCGAGTCCTCTTTCCTCCTGTCGCCTGTCCACATTGCAATCTTGTTCCCCTTATTCCTGATGTTGACCACAGCACCATTGACCAAGTCGGAGTCATCATCAAAACTCTCTCCAACCATCAGAAGCATCTACAGAAGGTAATGTCATGTGACACTGTCAAGTTGACATCTGATTCATATGACATAACAGGAATCAACAACAAGTCTTTTGACGAGTACTTCCGACAGCAAAGGAACAAAAGCATTGCCACCTAGTGGTATTGTAAAAGTGGAAATTTTCGCGCATTTCACGCAATCAGAAGCAGGCATGAAAAGTAAAAGCATGTGAGTATATTTGCATGCCATATGTTCCAGTAGTTAATGTCCTGATTCCGTGGAATAAAAAAAAAAACATGCAAATTTCATCTTACCCAGCCGAGTAAGAAAAATTACTGCCGCGAAAAATCCACTTTTACAGTACTTGGCAACAAAGACTCACTGGAGCTCTGAACACAATGATAAGTCCTAAGTGCATTATGCCCACAGTCAACCTACACATTGATTTCTACATTTATAGGAACATTGCCATGCTGATAAACACAAGAATGATGCAAGTAAGCCTAGTTATTTCTGGTTCTGAACTTGGAATATTTTTAGCAACATATTCTACATTCTTGTGTTTTGCAGTTAAGAACCAAAATGATTTAACGACCGTATGAAGTCTGCAGTTAACCTAAACGACTGATCCATCATTCCCTTGAAGAGTTCTACCATCTACTCTATAGCTATACACAAGGAAATGCTATTCCTACCTGTACACCTCAATGCTCTGACTGCATTTCGGGGGGAGGGGGGGGGGGGGGGGTTGCTCTTTTCATTACACTTTTAAATATCCAGCAAAACACTGCTCAGCTTAATACACATTTGTGTTACATTCTGCTTTTTGCACATTGTTGCAAAATCAGTGATGCCATAATTGAGGGGGTCCTAAAGCAAATTAGAATGAAACAAACTGCACACTCACCGTTTCTAGCCAACATCTGTCAATGTCTTGAGGTTTTGAACGCTTATCAAATCCAATCAGCCACCTGCCACCATCTATATTCTTGTCATCTTCCCACATTGGCTTCACACCATCCTGCGCAGGGAAACAAGCGAAGAAATGTCGGTTCAGCACCATCTCACAAAAGAAATGGCAGCAAGCATATGTGTCAAACCTGACCTTCAGACAAGCAATAGAAACATGTTTGTATAAATTTGCCCCTGTATTCGTCCTCACTGAAATGTCATGCGTTTTTCTTGCCGCATAAGATCAAACATTCTTTTATTTGTAGATCGCCGAGGCTCATCAACAGATCACTGAATACATATCAGAAGCCATTAAAGGACAAGTCCACCTTCATATAAGGCTTGAGAGAATGCAGCAATATTAGTAGAACACATCAGTGAAAGTTTGAGGAAAATTGGACAGTCCGTTCAAAAGTTACGAATATTTTAAGTATCTGCGCAGTCACAGCTGGAAGAGAAGACTACTACAGTGTATGATGTCACATGCGTACAACTATATAAGGAAAAGAAAAAGAGAATTTCACAAAACTTTACTTTTTGAATAAAGTGCACAGTTCTTCGACTTGCTACTGACGTATGTTAAGGGTAAAATTATTCCCCCTGCCTTCTGAAAGAGAGAAGTCGAGTGTTCTTTTGTTATGCGAGAAAAATGGAAATATGTTGAATTTTCTTTATTCTTTCTTTATATCGTTGTACTCATGTGACATCACAAGCTATAGTAGTCTTTTCATCCAGCCGTGACTGAGCAGAAACTTCAAAAATTCATAACTTTTTAACGGATTGTCCGATTTTGCTCAAACTCTCACTGATGTGTTCTACTGATATTGCTGCATTCACTCAACCCACATGTCTATGAAGGTGAACTTGTCCTTTAAAATCATCACATAATTGAGGCTCAAACTGTCCAGTGTTCTCCACAGTCTACTCAAAATGGAAGACTCCTCACTTCTTTTGTGTTCAGGTACTCTGGTGCTCAGAATGGACAGTGTTGGGGTTTTTTTTTTGTTTTGTTTTTTTTGTCTAAACAGTAAGAGGACGATCACAACAAAATGGACATTACCTTGAATAATGAGTAATCACACCCTGATGCCAGTCTGCTTGCTACTTGTATGTGATTATATAATCTGTTGGTTGATGAGAGAGAGAAAGGGGTGCAAAAAAAGACATAAGTGGAAGAGGTATTACAGAAATTGCTTCAAATGAGACAGCCCAGATGGAATGCATTTTTTTCAATGTTTAATTTGCTATCATTATCTTTGTGATTTAAACCTAACAGTTGCTTCCATTTTTATGAGCTTCAGACAGTCAAAAAGCAAACCAGCTGCATACCACGACTTATTATTGCAGGGGGACAAAAAGATGATGCATAGTACTAGTAAAAGCCGATCTAGAAAAGAAGGAGATCAAAATCAGTTTCTGACATTTGATGCACAACTTGAACACAGACCAAATTGCAAAACCCTTGTTCTTTGGAGCACAGAAGGGTGTAAATGTCATGACCTTTGTAACTTCATCACTGTACTGTAGCGGAATGTAGACTTGCTTAAATAGGCTCAATAAAGGTCAAACTAGTAAATGCAAATTGTGTAAGTCACATAACGTGTAGAAAGAAACTTCACAAATGAATGCAAGGAGATTGACTCACGCCCAGAAGTCTTCTACTGTGTCGAAGGCAGTGATTATTCTGAGGTTATCTGTCCATGCCTTTGATTTGTCATTCTTGAAGAACCACATGGACCACCTGTTCTGCAGTGGATGTTTGATGAGACTCTCTGGACTCAGCAGGCTCACGGCAGACTCATCTCCAGCGGCTTGCTTTGTATCGGTGGTAGTGTCCTACAGATGCATACAGAAGAAATTCACAAATAAAGAGAATAAAATCTGTGAATTTTCACATCTTTATATACACTGGAGTCAATCTCATTTTACCCCATTCTTTTCGTCAATTACTTTTAATACACAGTCACCTTTGGCAAATAACCAATGTCACTGAAACAATACACTGTTTGAAATGATTTTTAGTATACATACACTTCTCATACCTGCACACTGGTAGTGGAGCACCTTATATGCACTTCTTTTTATTGTGTATTGCCGTGAGTGGTGCAAGTGGTGAAATTCCTCACCAAAACTAAACCACTCCTGATACACAGTGCAGGGGCTGGATCATTTTTCCCCTTCCACATATTCATTGCTTCCTTTGCAGCTTCCAAGGCATAATCACCGATCATTCCACCCAAATCACAAATAAATCTTTTTTTTTTCTTCCCTTACACATGAAAGAATGAGTTATGTACAGACATACTTCTAGTACAAGCACATCAGTAGTATAGCATCGTCACCTGTGCCTTTCTGAACCAATTCTACAGGCAGTGGCACATGCATTGACAATTTTTTCACCGAAAGATAAATCACACCTAGTACCCTGTGTGAAAGCCGAGTCATTATTTCCTTCTGTTAATCCACCCTTTCCTTCCTGGTTTCAAATCCATCAGCCATGATAAACCACCTCATGCCATTAATCATAATATATTTCATCAACTATTTTCAGTTTTCCGAACATGTTGTATGAGTAAAAGTTACACACATAGAAATATTTCTGGTACCAGTATATCAGTAGTATGGCACTGTATCCTATGCTTACTGCTGGAGAGGTATCGTCGGCATTGGCGCAAGAGAGGAAATTCCTGGTCAAAATGAAATGACCCCTGGCACATGGCACCGAGGCCAAGTCAACATTTTCTTCAAGAAATTAATCCCTCACCTGTAGTTTCTTAGCTATTTGCGATGATCAAACCATCAAAACCAGCCCATTACTTTTTTTTTCATGATTTGTTAGTTGCATAATTTCATGTGTCAGAAAATGAGCTACCAGTAAAGAAACATTGAAACACTTTCTGCTTCTATTACAATAGTAAAATAGCATTGCATCAAATGCCTAACTTCCTCTAAATCTTACTCTCATACAATTCTTTGTGGCAAAGGCAATACAATTTTTAACAGAGAAACTAACTAATATTTGGCACCAAACACAGAGGTCATGTGTTTTATTTTGTTTTGTTGGTTTTTTTTCCCCTCAGTCATCCATCAACTGTGGTGTTTGAACCCTTATCCATGATAAATCAACCATAACCACAATGTTTTCTGCAGTTGGGTACCAAGGTAGTTATTTTTCTCATCATGCATGACAAATGACAGCTATGCATTACAGATAAACCAAGGCTGCACACTAACCCATTTTCTTCTACTGGTCCCACCCATCTTTTTGACCAGTAGGTACCCAGCCTTTCCATTTTAACTGGTCCATTCCTGAAAAAGTTACAGGTCCGACAGTGATTTCTCCTAGTCCTGGACCATCGGACCAGTGCCAGTGTGATTAAACACTTTGTACCGGTAAACCAGTATTTAATATGGAACCAGACTCTGTTTTCCTTCTTATCAGGTACTTCCAGCTGTGAGCAGAGCAATGAAATTCCTGTCCAACATTACACTTGCATGACCCATAGCTTAGAAGACAGGTCATTTTCTGCTACAAATTCATTCACCACCTGAAGATTCTTAGCCTTTGCCCTTTATCTGACATCAATCTACCCAAACTCCACATTAAACTCTCATACACAAGAAGAAGAAAGATCCATGAAAACTACAAACTTAACATTCATTTTCAAGTTTTGTATTTGATTTTTCAAACAGGTGTCAAATTAAAGTTACCAGCACAAACAGAAACACTTCTCAATTTTGGAACCTGTGCATGGGTTATATAGAACTGTACATCATGCCAATCTCAGGCCATTGGCATTGGTGAGAGACTGCTACAGTGTTTTCAAACCATCTGATTATATAGGTGGGAGACTGCATCACAATTCTCATGCTGTGGGCATGATACTTTGTAGGTAAGCACCTACTGATGAAGGTATCCAAGTGTGCTATTGGTACTTGCTTGACAATTTTCTTCATCAAATAACTGAACAATTACAGAGAAATTTCTGGTAAACATCATTTCTGGTAAACACATAGTCTACTTAAGCAAACTGTCCATGATTCAACCAAAGCACCATCCAAAATTCTACCAGCAGGTACATGTAGAAACCGAAATCCTATATGCATTTTTGCCTGAGGTTGACTATTGTCACGGGAAGTCTAACCTTTGAACTTGTCCTTGGTTCAAGTTTTTTACTTTAGCTGTATTCCTCCAGGGAATAATTTTCTTGGCATCGCATCGCCATTTGCTACGCATTTTTTTTTTTTTTAAATATGATTGCTATACAAAATTTCTCGTGCGTAGCAGGTTTTTTTACATAGGACTGGTAGAGAACTTTGTTTAAAGTATTTTCCCACAATTGATCAAAACTCCTCCTAGATCAAATCTGAGAAGCAAAATCATTCCAGGGCTGTTCTTCTATAAAATACAGTACAACCCTACAGAGCTTAACCCCTTGATGGACATCAAAATGCTCCAGGGCCATCCCAGCCAGGTTGTATCTGAGTTAAGAAGGGTGGGAGATTCATTGAATCTACAATAAACCCAATCTTGAGTTCAATTCATGAACTCGGTTTATAAGAGTAACTAGTTAGAATAGATATTGTCAAAACACCCCCAAAACTGGCCCAGTATTGCCTAGTCACTGCACAGACACTGCCACACTGCACAACGCACACAATCACATTCACAAGACACACAACACAGGCTCTTAACTAGGTTGGCCTACTTGTACTTGCTCTTGCTGACAGGATATTACTTGGTCAACATGGTAGTAACTTTTAAACCAAGCTTTGCTGCTCAGTTTATTTTAGTACTAGGTTCTAGAGTAAATATGATCTTTGAAAACTGATATCAAATTACGAGTTTACGCAGCTGTAGTTTGCAACAGTTTTGAGCATGCACCATGTATTTTGTACCACCGTATGGCCGTGGACCGCGCCGCCCGACCGACCTGACTCTCGTATCCCATCCGCAGAAACAACGTGTGTGCAAATCTGTCGGCACGCTTCATTCACTGTCATACACAGTCACACAGATTATGCACACGTTTTTCGCACCGGTACAGCAGTCTGCAGAGGAAATTGTTATAAAATGTCAAAAAACACCACAGTTTAAAGCAAAAACTTGTGTCAAAGAAACGATAACACTGAGTAGTGCATTAATACCATCAATACAACTTTGCATGATAAGAAACGCACGAATCCGCAAAATTATTACCTCTTCATGCTTTGCTACTTCGGCGGAAGCCATTTTTCGAGAAGTTCCCAGCAGCTCTTTAGCGCAATGTGTCACGTGGTACGCAATCAGGTGGATCGATCTATTCGGGTGCTTGATGATGAAAATTATCACTTTTGGGTTTCATAACCCTGCGCTATTAATTTCTTGAGGCAGCTTTAGGTTCACCGATTTTGACAAGTTTGTAAATATTATCTTTAATATATGAACTGCACAGCTCATGTAAGATATTTTTAATAGACATTATTTATACCATTTGCAGATGAGACAGAAACCCAGCTTTAGCTCTAAAGTGTGAGTTAGGGATAAACAATAGATGTGATGAAAATACCACAAAAAATGTAAACAATATTTATAAAAATAAAATTTTTTCAAGAATAAACCGTCTACAGTTATGGTTTATTGAGAAATAAAGTGATATCTCCTTAATAGGCCTTATTTCGAAATTGTTATATGGTAGGATCGATGTTTTGTGATACAACTAATACACATATTATGCATCGAATGTGATAGCTCCAACATATTTTTTTTACTCACTGCACCCAATGGTAAACAGTACCTTTAAAAGTTATAAACTGTTTTGATTTTTGTTTTCAATCACACAACTGCTCTGATTTATACGTCAACGAAAAGGAAGTGGTACATGTGTTATATTTTGGTTTCCACTTTCCCATGTTTGTTCAATTATCCTATCTATTCTGGATTTAATACTAATACCTAAAACTGCTTATTGCAAATTAAAGCAATATGGAAAATGAAGGGTAAGGAACAAAATTAGGCTTACAACTGGTGTCAAGCATAAAGCTTATTTGGTTCAAGGACTAAAGCAGAATTCTAACCCGGTAGCCATGAAATGGACACTTTTACTGGCGCAAAAAGTTTAATGTTCATGCCGCGGGACACGATCTCAAATCTACTGATTAATTGAATTTAGAAAGTCAAAGAAGACAATACATGTACTTTGATGAAAACTAGAATTAAAAGAGTATGAGAACACAACCATGGAGACAGGTTTTACAACAGGAGGTAGAAAGATAAAATCTTTCTGCCTCTCTCGTGGTAGCATGGACGGTCCATGGTGGTAGTACCATCAGCTGAGCCGCATCTAGCTCTGTAGTTTTATTTACTTACAAATTATAGGCCTACTTTATTTCTTTCTCTATTTCTTCCTTCCTTCCTTTCTTTCTTCAGTTCTTTCTTTCCTTTTCATAATTTTTTACCTACTTATTCAGGCCTATACAAAAACACTTCTTTCACTATTTCTTTCTTCTGTCTTTCCTTGAAGTTGGACTGGTTAGCAATTTCCTCTGCTCTTGACATTATACCGTCCTTCCATGTCTCTCTAAGCTCTCCCACCCCACCCACCCCTATCCTTTTCAGTCTCTCTCCCTTCCTCTCCCCCCCCCCCCCTCTCTCTCTCTCCCTCTCTCTCTCTCTCTCTCTGGTTCTCATTCTGTGATTAATTTTCTTTCTTTATAGATTTATTTGGCATATTATGTCATAGTCACATTAACTCTCCATGTGTTATTTCCTGTCTATCCTGAAAATAAGTAAATGTGTGAATTTGTGTATACATTTCGACTTATTAGGCCTATCTGGCACAGACATTACAAAGGTTACACATAAGAACCTATATGAGGAACTGATTGCAAGCTTTCAATGAATGTGTGGTGGTGTTGATGTTGTTTTTGATGACGTTCCAAGCTTTTATTCAGTGGGATTCTTTATTCCCAATCTCTCCCTATTCTCCTCATCGGTCCTCCACTATCCCTCCACTATCATTATCCTCCTCCTCCGAAAATGTTCCTCCTTCTCTTCTTCCAACTCCTCCTTTCCTCATCCGCTCTTCTTCCCTCTTCTCAGTTTCCCTGGCTCCTCCATGCACCTCATCTTACTTTCAAATTTCAGTGTTCCCTTCCTCCCCCCCCCCCTCCTATAGCTCCATTTAATTCCTCCGACTCTTCCTCCTCCTCCTTTTGTATTCTCATCCCCTCCCTCGTCATACCTCACCATCCTTTCTTTCCTCCTCATCCTTCTCCCATCCTCCTTTAATTACCTCTTAATTCTTCCCCTCATCCTCTTCCGTTTTTCTTCCTCTTTCTCTCCCTCCTCCTCGATCCTTCCCTCATCCCCCGATCGTCCCTTCTCCCGTTTCCCTGCCACCCCCCTCGACCACCGTTACGGCTCTGCTGCTCTCCTTCGCCTTTCTATCAAAGTGCTGTGCCGCCCTCACTTGCTCACAAACAGCAGACGTGTGATGATGTGAAAATGTATAAAGCAAAGTGCACGTGCTGCTGCTGTATGTATGTACTGCACTGCTTAGTGCAAATGTACACATCCGAGTAGCTGTTGTTGAACATATTATATGTATGCGAGAGTCAGATCAGTGTTTGTAACGCTAGTGGTAGAACTACGGCAAGTGATCTGATCCGCGTTGCTTTTATCCTAACACTTCCAGCATTTCGCGTTTTCGTTTGCCTTGAGAGCTGTAGATTTTCTCTTTTATACAAAAATGGCAGGTAAAACGGTACCTCTGTACACTGTGGACGCATTTGCAAGAGCACCATTCACTGGAAACCCTGCAGCAGTTTGTCCTGTGCCCAGCGCAGCTGAGGTAGGTAAAGCTGTGCTTCGCCCCCAGCGATAACGGCGTAGCCCAATGCCCGTGTCTCGCTGCAAGCAGCCGCCGCGCGCCGTCACGGCTATTCGCTTTTTGTTTGCTGTCTGTCGTCATTTACTTAAAAGACGGATTTAAATGAACACGGAGGCTTAATTAATCGTGGCAACTGATGTCAAGTCACTGTCATCATGCCACATGAGGAGGTCATGGAACAATCTGATTTGCATTCGAACGTGCATACAATCATGTAATCATGACGTCAATAGTACCTGGTAGCAGTGGTACTAGGCTAAGTTTAAAAAGTCTTTATACTCTGCCTGACTCTGTCATCAGTGTTTTAACTTTTAGTGTACTTTACAGTTACACTGTACTTGTCATATGTGTTATTGCCCTTCAGTTTCTTTGATTGTGAATAGAATTGTACCACCCCTTTAACTCCTTTCTTTTTCCAATTAATTGTCAGTAGACCTACTAATTGAAGGGAAGAGGCTCTTGTATGTTTAATTTTACTCTTCCCTTTTTTTTATACGTGTAGAACATTTAGAGGGTCGAAATGCATATTTTTAAACTATAAATCTATATTCATGATGTTTAGATGCACGCAACAAGTATTTTTTCCCCTCCAAAGCAAAATTAAGGGAGGTTGGTAACTGTATCCCATTTTGTTTCTTTTGAATTCATATTGCATAAAAGAAGAGCTGTAACGTTAGACGTGTCTACACAGTTGTGTAGTGCTCTCAAATTGAAAGATCAAAATGTTTTTAATGTGGCCGTTACACAAGATGATACCAACATTTTAGTAGATAGTGCCTAATTAACTTAATATGTGACCATGCATCACAAAATCAACAAAAAGTCACACCCCTTGATTTTCTGTGAGGACCCAAAAAAAAAGATTAAACGGGTCAGCTAAGTCAATTTTGAGTTTTCCATATGTTCTGAAAGAGCTATTCTTCTACATTATTCTTGAGTTTGGGATCATGAAATGAATGGGAAAGTGGGTTTTCAGCAGTTTTTCTACAACCATCCGTATATTTATATGTATATATTTATATATATACATGTATATATATACATGTATATATATATTTTTTTTAGTAGAGTACCATAGTGTCGTCGGGTATGTCTTACTACTCTTAGAGGCCCCTTTTCATTTCTTGAAAATCCTTTGCAAACTCTTCACTTCCACTCTAATAATAACTTTAGAAAGTATAATGCTACTGCTATGAAAGTTGACATTGATATGGACAGAATGTGGTAATAAAGCATGTTAAATTTCAGCTTTTTAAAATCTGTTGTCGCTACAGAGGTTTATATCTTGTTTTTTGTCCCATTCATTGCACAGGTAGCATGGCTTCAGATTAAGATTAAGTGCTTGAATATAGACCCTGCACTTCAGAGCCTCTTTTCTTCGTTCACACTTGTCCAGAGTGTGTGCTTTCGTTAGAATATTTTGATAGTTTAGGAGGGTCCACTAGAATTGAGTTATACATCGTTTTAAAGCTTAGAGTCTGTTCTTGTAGAATCTGCCCATAAAGGAGATAAATGTGGCAGGCAGAGGGTTAAGTATTGAGCGGGACAGATAATCTGTGACCCTGCACCACAAAACCAACAAAAAGCCGTCAGACATGGATTTTTAGTTAAAGGGGAAATCCAGTCCAAATATGAATTAGTCTGATAAGAAAGAGTAAAATCTTACGAGTTCAAGGTTAAAAATTTGACTGAAATTGGATGAAAAATAATGGTTTTGTGGTGCAGGGTCACATATTACCTGTCCTGCTCCATACTTAAACCTCTACCTCCCACTTATATCTCCTGTGCGTAGGTGTGTGTGAAAGTAGTGCACATTTGACCCATTAGCCTAGAAGTGGTTAGTGGTGTGATCCCTCTTTAGTAACGTTCAGGAAGTGGTGTTGGGGTGGTAGGTGCAGCATGTAGTCGCTACGAGTGGCATGAAATGTAGAAATGGTGTGCCAGACAAAGCACTAATCAATATACAGAGGCTTGGTCTATAGAAATAGTTCAAGTGTAAACCATGCCACTGAAATTACACTCATGTGTACCAGGTGCTCAGTAATTAAGCCTTCTAACAGTTTGCAGGCGGTTTCATAATTCTAATGAAGTGTAAAGTAACCTCATCGAAGTTGGTTGTTTGTTTTACATTGATTAATGGTTAACTTACACTGAGCACTTTTATTTGAAAAACAAATCATTTTGCAAGTAGATGTGCTACAAAATTGTAGAACTCTTCTCTAATTTGGTATTTCACAACCAATCAGACACCAGTATTAAGAGCCTGAGAACAAAATTTGATTAAAAAATAATAGTGCATTGCACAATTGCATTCTTTATTGAACCATAAAGCTGAGAATGTTAAGATACTCTACGGAGTAAATTATGCTAAATATGCCGCTGCCATGCTACCAAATCTCTTTTTCTGTCTTGCTTCCCCTTGATTGATGCACCAAAGGATTTTCCAGATGATGTCAAACTGAAGATCGCCATGGAAATGAATCTGTCTGAAACTGCATATGTACATCCAGCAAATTCTGCTGAAACTCTTCAAAGTGGTAAACTTGATTACATTATCAATGTAAACAAAAATATATCCTTGCAAGAGTTCATAGTAGATTATATGAATAACAATTCATATTCTAATTCTTAAAGCTTACCAACATACTGATTTCACATATGACCGTAAATCTTAACTACAATCATACATGAAATGACACATGTTTAGGAGTGGAAAATTGTTACCACTCTTAGAAATATGTGAGCTGCAACAGTAATTTTCTTACACTTGTGGAGTTGCTGATATTACAGATGTAATCTGTTTGTTTTCTATGGTAAAAGCTATGTATTATTTGCTTGAGAATTTAATCTTCCCCAATTTTGTGAATCACTAAATATATTGGGCTGTGAATTTAACAACACATGAAAATATTGACATATACAATAAAGAGGCATGCACTGAAGATAGCCTCCGTGTCAAATTGAAAAAAACAATATCTTGTAAAAATGACTGACCTCATCTGTGTAAATAATAGCTTTTACAGCACTAAAGGGAGATGGAGTTTAATACATCAGATTTATGTGCAATTGACATCAATAGCATGTGATGCATACATACATGTACAAATATGCCACCTTACAAACTATTTTTAATCATAAGTTTGTGGGTTAATATGGTCATGAATGGCTTGTTACATATTGCTTTTATATACTGCAATATGTCATGCATCATGTTATGGTTAATGATGTGCGACTATTTTTAGAGAGAGAGACAGATGGACAGACAGAGAGAGAGAATATTCCTAATATATTTAATGATCATGACATTGATAATCACATGTTATGATCAGAGAGGAATACAAACATGACAGAGTATAAGATTTGTGGTCTATCCTTGCACACAAGCATTCTGAAGAAAAAATCACTATCATGCTTCTAGACTTGATATACCATGATGAAGTAAAATCTAGACCCCCCAATTTACATGTCAATTTTCGTCATTCAGATCAAAAAGTTCTGCTTTCGATCACCATGAGTCTTCAAAAACTGTAGAGTGTGTAGCAAGCCAGATGGTTAATAAATATCCTGTTGCACACCCTTTGACAAACAACAGTAGAAGTGAGTGTGTCTAAAGATAGCAAGTAAAGGAATTGACCTTTGAATTTGTCAGAGGAAGATGTACATAAACACTTGAGAAAACAATGCTTCTGGTTAAACTCAGCAATATTACATTGTTACGTGCAGATTCTACTTTCAAAACAAGGTTGGGATGCTATATTCCATCTTCATTATATTCGTTGCTGAAATTTCCAGGGATTTGGAGGGTGGACTGTAAGCCAGTAGGGCCAGAGTCCTTTACCAGGCAAACCTTCAAGGACAAAATATCATAGGTGTATATATCTGTTTGTGTGTGTCTTTGTGTGTGTGTGTGTGTGTGTGTGTGTGTGTGTGTGTGTGTGTGTGTGTGTGTGTGTGTGTGTGTGTGTGTGTGTGTGTGTGTGTGTGTGTGTGTGTGTGTGTGTGTGTGTGTGTGTGTGTGTGTATGTGTGTGTGTGTGTGTATGTGTAATACACCAAGTTTTCTACTTAGATATAACTTCATGTTTCTACAAGTATCCAATACAATTCTGGAAATATTTTAAAGTGCTACTTTATCACTGAGGGAAGCACACTTCATGTCCCATTTTCTTCATGTGTAGAGGGGAAAGCATCAACTGTGCCTATTTGAATAGATGAAGATGATATGTATCTTTGTGTTTTGTATTTGTGCAGACAGTATTAAATGACATACAAATCTTTTGGACCAAAGGTGTAATGAACTGAACTAAATATCCTTTTTTGAATGCAGTCAATGTGAGCAAGTGAATTTGCAGCAGGATAAAAGACACCCCTCTCCCTTTTCCGCCATCTCCTCTTCCTATTCCTCCTCCTAATCCAACTCCCACTCTTCTGCCTCTCCTTCCTCCTCCTCCACCTCCTCTTTCTCATCTATTCTAGCTCCTCATCTCCCCCCTCTCGTATCTTCCCCCTCCTTTTTCAACAAATTCAGCTCTCTACTGAACAAGTATTAACTATCATTAACCATGGAACTCCCATATCTGAGAAATGATGAAGTATGGATGAGTCCCTAGCAAACATTCGATTGTGAATGATTAACTATGATGTAATGGGAATATATATTAAATAGATATTAAGGTTATTTCTCATCCTATCTCATCCTTTCCTTATCACATCTTCCCAAGTAGTGATAAAGTGTAAAACCACTGCTTCAGAAAGCTAAAGGGGATTGCAATTACAATGAGTATCCTATGAAATGATTGGCTTTCTCTTGGAAAGCAAAATATGTTTCCCATGTATGTCAGTCAGTCCCCTAAGGGGAACATGTTGACAGAAAGCTCATTTTGAATCTGTTGATGGCTCTCACTTGATTCAGTAACTTTTCGAGCTAAATTATAACCTATTTATTTGCTTATTGTAGATGGACATACAGTATGAGTCACAATTGCTTGTCACGAGTACCTCTCGCTTTAGTTATTGCACCCACCTTTTTTTCCCCCTTCTGTGTGTCCTTGTTCATACAGCCCAAGAGTTCAACCTCCGGTGGTTCACCCCAATAAATGAAGTCAATCTCTGTGGACATGCAACCATGGCAACTGCAACAGTCATCTTCAGAGCTTTAGGTCAGTAACCATGTGTGTGTCATGAACCTGAGGGATGCCTGGTATTCTTTTAATCTTGCCAACCCAGCTGGCACTAAGCAACCTCCTCACATGTCCTGAGTGCATTGCAAGCTCCTTCCAGCTTTTCCTTCCTAACAGTGAAACAGTTCACCTCCTGAAATTGGGTTTATAGGCCAGATGAACTGATAGGTACTCTACACCTGTAAAAGCAAAGCTTTACCTGGTAAACTTTGTGCAGCTTTAAGACCTGCAAAATTTAAAGCAAATGTTACGTAAAAGTCTAAAAGGCCCTTTGAAGAGACAGTTCACTTTTACTGCAATTTGATTCTTTGGGAGTCAGGAGATACTTATTTTTCCAATGTTTATTTCTTTGTTTTAGTTTGCTTGCTGTTGTTGTTGTATACAGAGACATAAGGACAGTTGTCATGAATGTGTGCTTGACAAGTTCAATATATATTAGGTGTCTTTTCATTGCATTTTATCATTTCTTTGTGTGTAGACGCCTCTTGTATCAAAACAAGACCGCATGGCATACCTTTCTCTTAAGATTTTACGCTATCAAATAATGAATGAAAAGGATGATACCATGAAAGTAGATGAATTATTCGATGAAACGGTAAATGCAAATTGCATCCACAACTATCAATTACTAGACACCGTGTGGTATGCAAAAAGAGCTGACTGTAATTAAAATTTTGTTTGACATTAAAGAGATATTTTTCCTCTGTAAAATTGTTCTGAAAAGATAAGATCAGGATGCACGGTTAATTTAACAGTAATGTTCATGAATGTTGAACATATATGTCTGCATCTCATCCCTGTAGGAAACAACAACACAGAACTGAAATTTAACACGTTGAGTGGTCAGCTGAAAGCCAAGAGAGATGGAAAACTGATAGCACTTGACCTTCCTGTTAACCCCTGCACTACTGAGGTATGTTAAGCAAATTATCAACGTTGGTGAAGGTGATGGGACAAACTGTCACTTCCGAGGCGATCTGAGTGTAGCTATCTTTCCAAAGCGCAGCTGAGGAAAGATAGCGTACACATTAAGATCGCCGAGGAAGTGATAGTTTGTCTCATTGCCTGAAACCAAAAGTTGATTATTTGCTTTATATTCCACATCTATATTCCCATTTAATTCCACATCTGAAATCATTTTCACTGTCGGGAACAAGATGGGAGGGGGTGGCGAACAACACAGCTAGATCTAGTTAGACTAGATTCCTAAGTACATAAAACACTAAAACTGCAGATCTAACGTTAAGTCTAGTGAGAATCAGAGAGTCTAGACCTATCCTAGATAGGTATAGGTATCCTTAGGGCATAGGCTACGTTCACTTACCAATCATGCTGTTGCTAAAAATGCTGAACATTCTGAAATACGAGCAAATCAACTAGATTACGTACGCGCACGGTATGGTAACGTACAAGTCAACTTAGACGTAGGCTGGCGATTACAACAAATTTGTAATTACCGCGCACCGCGCCAGCATCATATCGTCTCACTGACTCTAAAAGTGTGTTGCACTGTGGTCTATCACTATGATAGACCACAGTGCAACGCACTTTTATTTCACGCGTACTTAAAACTATAAGTAATATCAGGCATTAGGACTGTGGACTAAGAGATCAACAAAACAAAAATGACTAACACCATAGAGTGTAACAAACTTTTCTTCTCGGGTGATGTGATGGGCAGAAATATGCTTTATCACGTGATCAGCTCTTGACCAATCCTATAGCAAGATTCTTAGTATGTGGAATATAATTAACATTTACTGGATATTATGTGTTCCATGTACACATCTAGCTGTAGATGTCTTGAGAGATTTGAAATAATTTTATAGCATGATGACATGTATGATATTTTTGCCAATGTTTATGCTGAGGATTTAACTCATAGTCTTTAGATTTACCTTCTGTCCTTATGCCTCTCTTGCAGTCTTGTAGTTTGAAGCCTGGGGGTGTTTCATCAATTTAGTCAGCGCTGACAAGTTGGCAGTCTCTGACAATTTCAGTAAAATCCTTGGTTTTGATTGGCTGAGAAACTTTGGTCACTGACTGTTACTATGGTAATTGTCAGAGACTGACAACTTGTCAGGGCTGACAACTTTCTTGAAACGGTCCCCAGATGGATGATATGATAGTTTTCAATTCTTCGAAGAACAGTGAATAGTATGTTGAAGGACAAGTTTATCCAAATATGTGTGGATTGTGAATGCAGCAATACACCACATCAGGGAAATTTGAGGAAAATCAGACAATCCTTTCAAAAGTGATGAATTTTTAAAGTTTCTATACAGCCATGGCTGGATGAGAAGGTTACTACAGTTTGTAATGTCATGTATGTGCCATGATACATAGAAAATATGAAGAAAATTCTGCAAAATTTCATATTTAATGAAAAGTGTGCATTCCCTCAAATTGTTATTGACACAGGATAAGGGTAAAATTGTTCTCCCTGCTCTCTGAAAGAGGTATAAGTTGAGCACTCTGTGATTTTGCCAGAAATATGAAAATATTTGAATTCTACTTATATTTTCTTTTGTCCTGCAGTGATGTACAAACTGTTGTAGTCTTCTCATCCAGCCATGACAGCACTAAAACTTTAAAAATTCACACAACTTTTGAACAGATTGTTTGATTTTCCTCCAACTTTTACTGATGTGTTCTAATATTGCTGCATTCATTCAACCCACACCTATATTTGGGTTACTTTTCCATTAAATTGAGATGGGTTTTTAACTCATCTGAAATGACTTCTATTTGTTGACACGCAAGTTTATTTTAAATGAGAAGATGTTGGCTGATATTGTAAAGCATTGAGAAACTTCTTTCTTTTGCATATATGTAAACTCTTTGTTCTTTTAATTGCCACACCAGTGTTTTTCTCCTTCTCTCATTATACACAGATTCCAGAGGGACTAGATGGTCTTATTAAGGTAAATAAATTGCTGTGTTTCTGGTTCCTATATATCTCCTTGAAAACCAGTAGCTGCCACTTGTAAAGCAGTTTGTAATCAGTAAAAGAAATGTTCTTAATGGTAATTAGAGGAATGGTATAGTTTTATTTGAGATGGGGTTTCAGGTTTCCAACTTTTTGTGAGATATTGAAAAACCTCTTATGTAATACTAGGGAGCATACAATTCTAAGAGGAATTCAAAATTTATATTTCAAGATAATTTGTTTTGAAATGGCTGAGATATCCTAAAACAAAGATGTCCTAATAAAAGGTGGGACCCACCTTTGTTTTACTTTGCATTTTCTAAGCCATTTCAAAACTGATTTTCATTAAAAAAAACCTTTGAATTCTACTTAGAATTGTGTGCTCTTTGATATTTCATAAGTGGTTTTCTTATTACCTCGAAAATAATTGAAATCTGAATCCTCCATTTCAACCAAAACTATACCATCCTTTAACTTTTCTAGTGCTGTGTTCGCCAATTGGCACAAATGTCTGGAATCTAATTGTGAATTTGACAGAAATCACATATTTCCCTCTAATCCTGATTGTGACACCATTCACTTCCCTTTGAAAGTAGATTTGAGTGGGCTTGGTAACTTTACAGCCTGGTCTAGTTTAAGGGAAGTACTGACTGTAGGTGAAGAATTTGGCAAGTTAAAGGGATCATATAGTTTTGGTTGAGACTTAACTTAAGGTTTTTATCATTTTTTTTGTGAGATAGTGAGAAACCTCTTATGAAATATGAAAGAGCATGTAATTCTGTGAGGAATTCAACGTTTACTTGATGAAAATTGGTTTTGAAATGGCCAAGATATCCAAAACAGAGCAATCCTAATAAAGTGTGGGACCCACGTTTTATTACGATCGTTTTGTTTTACTTTGTTTTTGGATGTTTCAGCTATTCCAAACCTGATTTTTATCAAATAAACTGTAAAAATAAACTGTAAAAAGTTAAAGCTCAATTTTCATCTCCACCAATATTGTACCATCCACCAAGCTAAATGCTTGAGCACATAAGGGGTTAAAGCTGTGATTGATGATCTCATTTTAAAGTGTTTCACATTCTCATTCTACTCGCCATATACACTATTGTACATGTGATTATGTTTGTTTTTGTCAGTTATCCTGATTTTTTAGGGATGAAGAAGGGAATGTTTCTGTATTGAGGTTGTATTGTGGAATGTCTTTAAAGATTTTTGTTTTTAGTGATAGTCCTGTGAAGCCATGGTATTGATTTTTGTTTTTCATACCAGGAAGACATACCCTCTTATCTTTCTTCATGTTTTTTGTTGTTGTTGCTGTTGTTGTTTTGTTCATTTTTTGTTGTTGTTGTTTTTTATTGTGTTAGATGCTTTTAGTCTGAATATTTTGAGAGGAAATTCATTTTTCTAGCCAGGCAACCAAGTAGAATACCAAGTACATTTTTGTTCGTGTGTCTTATGCTATATGAGATGTCATTTCCCTGCAAGGAATTTACATGAAAATGTATGATTTCCATAGTGCTGTACATGATGCTGTGTATGTGTATGTACTATGAATGTGTGTATGTGTGCATTTAGGTTTGTTTTACATGGTCGCTGGAGAAGCTTGAAAATGCTTCCTTAATAATAATATATGATTAATAAATTTTTTTTTTTCATGCCTGTCCTCAGTATTTTCATTCATTGTGTGTATACGCTCCCATGTCCAGTTGTATTGTAGTCAATGTTTTCCAGATTGCTTTCATCTTGTCTGCCAAACTATATTCTACAATATGTACACTAGTTATGCTGTACAGTATGATATCATGCTTCATAGATTTTTTTTTTCACCATCTGCCTGCCTACGTTTTGTTTTAAATTCCAAGGAAGTCACAAATGACCTGCCAATCCAAGAAATCCAGTATTCACCCGGGACCAAGAAATTACAGATAAGACTAAGGGATCTCACGAGCAGGTGAACCTTCACAGACCATAAAATATACCTCTGCCCACCAGCTACCCGCTTTGTGTGTCCAGACTATCACCAGCTGTGTTTTTCATGCACACTCTTTGGTGCTGGTGCGTACTGACACTGACTATTTCCTTGTGAAGCACATGTATTTCCATGAAAGACTGCCTCTACAAATAACAGCATAATACTACACTAGAAGCTTGAGTAAGTTGCCTCTTTTGAAAGCAACAAGGGGACATAATGATGCTCTAGACACGCAAGGCTGTTTTTGTTTGTTTGTTTGTTTGTTTGTTTGTTTGTTTGTTTCATTGTTTTTATACTTTATTTTACCCATTGAGGACGGACTGATTTTGCTGCAACATACATTTCCCATAGACCCTTGCCCGAGTACACTCGAGACACGTTCTCAACTTGGGTTAATGGCAATATGCCGTTAGACTTGTGATAAGGGAGGTTATGCACACACATGTTAGTGTTAATATGTTTGAACAGTTGAATGCAGTAAACGATGGCAAACTCCTGTGATTAGCTGTGCTGAGTGAAGAGAGAGCAAATGAAGATTATCATATTTAATTTGGTACCATGAGTTGTAGATGTATTATCACAGGTGCTTAGGTAGATGGTGGAATACAGGGTGTTGCACACATGCGTATTTAGATGCAATTTCATTGCAGTGATTGCACAAAAAATGAAATGTCTATTTTAGCTGAAAAGTACCAAGACAAAATTGATTGTGTGGGCTATGTATCATACACATTTTTTCCTAATTTTGCATCAAACAGATCAGAATTGCCATAATCCAGTTTCTTGAACAGCAAGTCAGCACTACTTTTCTTGACTGAATGCATTGAAAATAGTTTAGGAGAAGGGAGATTGAAAGCATACCAGTATTCTTTAATCATGCTAAAAGTCTTACCTCACTCTTTCAGTTTCATAAACTCTCATCCTGTTTTGTTTTGTTGTTTGTTTTGTTTTTTCATTCTTTCTTGTCTTCATCAAATAACATTTCTTCTAATTCTCCGCAAAAGATGCAGCTTGTTTCATCCATTAACTTACATTTACTCACAAACAACTACCACATTTTGAAAGTATTTGGATTATGGTGTTGTACCATTCATCTGCTTTGCCATCAACATGCCTTGGCTTTCAGACCTTGCTTTAATTTGCATAAAATGATGAGGTTAAGATTAAGATTACAGCTTTCAGTTTCTGCTCACGTTTGATATTTATTTAACGTGTATCGATTAGGAGTGCCTTGGTGATATCAAACCAGCCGACATTCAGCGTGCCCCGGGTGCTAATGTAGAACTCGTCTTAAGACTTCCAGATGAGGGTGGAAGGTACGCTTATCTGTTAAAATCCATGTATTTTATGTATGAAAAATAAAAAGAAAGAAGATATCTTCCTAAAAACCTTAATCTGCATGGTTGTGTTTTACATATCACTGATATTCGCTGGCTTTGTTGCCTTACCTGTTGTTAGTATAGGAATGATTAATGCAGATAGACAAGCACCATTTTGTGCCTTTCCCCTTCTCTTAATGAAATACTGGGTTACCACTAGTTCATCCTCAAATGTCAAAGAGAAACAGACTGTAGATCTGGAAAAATGTGCACCCTTGTGCAGTGCATAGAAAGCAAATGAAAAATATAAATAATTATGATATAAGGATTGGATTTGAAGGGCTGTACTATTAGTTGTTTATGTGTACACAGCTTGTGTTGAATCTTACAGGCTCTCTATGCGCCGATACTATCAGTAATGATAGATATGGCGCATTATGTACTTTATTATTATTATTATTATTATTATTATTATTATTATTATTATTATTACTATTATTATTATTATTATTATTATCATTATTATTATTATTATTATCATTATTATTATTAAAGCAAACCAAATCATAATCAAATCATTGAAGTGTCTGACAACAGTGTCACCATTCATAAAGATTAACAAAAAGTTTTCTTGAGCCATCTCAGCAAAATACACGTACACGCTAGTATTCCATTCTTTTCCAAGACAGCAGGTACATGTGTATAATGACAACGTTAATTAGATGCAGTTGCAGAGAATTGTTTCTGTCACATACAGGATGATAGCAAAATAATGTGACAGGTAGACATCAGCCACTATGAATTTCAGCTTTTCTTCTCTCACATGAATCCTTATTATTGTGCAGTGATATCTACCACTCTCCCCCCCCCCCCCCCCCCCACTCCCCTCCAGTCAGATTCAAGTACAGTTGATGATACCAATTGAAGACTAAGAATAAGGGGTTGAATGCATTATTATGCCTCCATCACAAAGTAATGCTGGAGGCGTTACGTTTTTGGGTGTCTTCCATCCATCCTTCCATCTGCCCGTCTGTCAATCTGTCTGTCCTTCCGTCCATAATCAATTTTGTGGACAGCGTAACTAAAAAACATTTGAGGTATCTTAATGAAACTTACAAATTGTAGCATGTATATGAGTGAGTGGACGAAGTTGTGCCTATCAACTTTTGGGTGCACATGCTCAAAGTCAAGGTCAAATGCTCAAAATTTAACTATTTCCCCCATATCTGTGCAATGCCAGAAGATATTTCATTTGCATGTATTACCCAGTTCAGTTTCTCTAGATAAAGTTTTAGGTCATGAGTTCAAAGGTCAAATGAAAATGTTAAATTCAACTTTCTTTTTTTTATCGGAAAGGGTTCAAGGTATTCTTGTGGAACTTATGTGCATGTACTGACTGGCAGTGATTATCTTGGGGATTTTTTGGTCAATGGTCAAAGGTCAAGGTCAAGGTCAGGTGATAATGCTAAAATTTTACTTTTTAATACCGAAAAAACACTTTGTCTCTTTATCTTGGAAATTCCTTAATGCATGAACTTAGGGCCAAAGGTCAAGTAATAATCTTCAAATTCCCCCAAAACAGCACTCTTAGACAAAAAAGCCATTCATCCAATCAGACCTAGTTGTTTCATTTGTTGAATCATTAATTGATTTGATTAGCAGGAGGTTTGGCATAAACAATTGAAAGAGAGTACATCTTTTCTTTTTCTGTAGAGCCTCATTAGAGGGTCTTGCACCAGACATCAGTAAGTTTATGGGACACCACAACACTGGAGAGGTCAAAGGGGTCATCGTCACGGTGAAGGCCAACGGGGAGGTCAATGAAGATGGAACACCGTATGACTTCTTTTCACGATACTTTGCCCCATGGAATGGCATTGACGAAGATCCTGTCACAGGTGAAACTTTTGTTACTCAATAAAACAAAGTTGATATTTCTTCCAAATGTGTAAACTCATGGAACAGCCAAGTGAATTAGCTCACATGAGGCATTGTGTGGTGTCAATTGAGGCCTTATTGTTAGATGATACAACTGCAGATTACTTGTAGCATGTCCAAGACAGCGTCTCAAAGCATCTTACGTTTTGCATGATGTCATACAAATTTTTGGAATACAGATATTATACAAGGATATTTCCAACAGGGTCGTTGAGCTAAGTGCAATGTTTATTATGCCTCCGCCACGAAGTGGTGCCGGAGGCATTATGTTTTCGGGTTGTCCGTACGTCTGTACGTACGTCCGTCCGCATTCGTTTTCGCGATAACTTGAGTAATATTGACTGGAATTTTACCAAACTTGGTCCAAGTATAAAGTATGATGGGGCAATTACTTGATTTTATTTTGGGTGAAATTGGCTAAAGGTCAAAGGTCAAGGTCAAATCATGAAATTGTATTTGTTTACACGATAACTCAAGACTGGATTGAGCAAATTTCACCAAACTTTGTCCGAGGATCATGTATGATAGGACAATTACTTGATTAGTTTTTAGTGAAATCGGACAGAGGTCAAAGGTCAAAGATCAAGGTCAAATCCTAAAATTTATATGTTTACATTATAACTCAAAACTGGATGAAGTAGCTTTCACCAAACTTGGTCCAAGGATGATGTATGATGGGGCAATTAGTTGAGTAGGTTTTAGTGACATTGGCAAGAGGTCAAAGGTCAAAAGGTCAAGGTCAAATGCTAAAAATGTTGCTATTTCCCCCATATCTGTGCAATTCACGAAGGTATTTTCTTGAAACTTAGTGTAGACATGTACTACTGCATAAAGATTCTCCAGAGAGAGTTTCATGTCATAAGGGCAAAGGTCAATAGGTCAAAGATTAGGTGAAAATGTTATAATTTCACTTTTCTCGCAAATGGTTCTATGTAGATTTTCATTGAACTTGGTACATACGCATGTACTAAATAGCAGGGATTATCTAGGGAATTTAGGGGTCATGGGGAAATAGTCAGGGGTCAAAGGTCAAGGTCAACTCAAAATTTTACTATTTCCATCATATTCTAGTATATGCAATGCTTGCATTATTAGTTTTAAAACTTAATATTTACATGTATTACCTAATGGAGATTCTCTGGGAAATTTCCAGCCAGAAGGTCAAAGGTCAAAGGTTAAGGGTCAAAGGCCAGGTTTAAATGCAAAAAAAAAAATCTTTTTTGTACTGTAATTACACTCTTTCTTCATACCTTGAGAATTACTCAATGCATAAACTTATAAAAGGGTTGGTCAGAAGTCAAGTAAAAATCCTCAATTCCCCAAATATGTGTACCTGCACTCTTAGACAATTATAGCAAACCCATTTCAAGGAAAGTGAACATTAAAGATATTTCTGACAAACCTGTCATTTCAGTATTTTACCAGTTATGTGAAACTGTCATCACACATTGTGAAGACATTGTACTATACACCTATTGGGAGAATCATGCATTATAACGGAGGCATCAGTCGCCATAGCGACATTTCTAGTTTCTTTTTACTATTTACTTGCATTTTAATACTATCTGCAACAGGTGCAATCCACACAGTGCTCTGTGACTACTGGTCTAAGGTGCTAGGCAAACAGGAGATGTTTGGTGAGTATATTTTGTATGCTGGTGTGTATGATTCATCCTAGGAGTGTCAGCCAGTTTAACACTACACTTACCATTTTTTTTTTATTTTAAAGAAAGTAGATAGCTATCTTACTAAATGAACAAGCAGGATTGACAAGTCGACATGTTGATATGTGATATTGTGGTATACATGTAATCATATGGGACATTGCGATTATCTATTACAAGTGCTACCCCATTGAATCATGCATATCGTGCACATACAGTGAACTCCACGTAAGTAGATGGCGCATATGTTGAACTGGCTGTTTCAATTCACATTCATAGCCTTACATTTGTTGTATTCTGCACATGCAGCATGCAAATCGGCTGAGTTGTTGCATATCCCTCATCAGTCCCATCATCCTCAACTTAACACAGAGTTGACCGTATGCATGCATATGAATTATATAGATATGCATCATGCAAATATTTTGCAGGACAGTTTCTATAACCCTTCTAATTCTCAACTCAGTGTATACTTTTTCATTTCCCAACACATTTTCTACAACCCTTTTATTCCCAGCTCTGTGTAAACTCTTTCATTTGGAGAGACAGTTTCTATAACCCTTTTATTTTCAGCTCTGTGTAGACCCTTTCATTTGGCAGGACAGTTTCTATACCCCTTTTATTCCCAGCTCAGTGTAGCCCCTTTCATCTGGTAGGACAGTTTCTATAACCCTTTTATTCCCAGCTACTTTGTAGTCCCTTTCATTTGGTAGGACAGTTTCTATAACCCTTTTGTTCTCAGCTCAGTGTAGACCCTTTCATTTGGCAGGACAGTTTCTATAACCCTTTTATTCCCGGCTCACTGTAGACCCTTTCATTTGGCAGGACAGTTTCTATAACCCTTTTATTCCCAGCTACTTGGTAAACCCTTTCATTTGGCAGGACACTTTTCTATAACCCTTTTATTCCCAGTTTAGTGAAGACCCTTTCATTTGGCAGGACAGTTTCTATAACCCTTTTATTCCCAGCTCAGTGTAGACCCTTTCATTTGGCAGGACAGTTTCAATAACCCTTTTATTCCCAGCTCAGTGTAGACCCTTTCATTTGGCAGGACAGTTTCTGTAACCCTTTTATTCCCAGCTCATTGTAGACCCTTTCATTTGGCAGGACAGTTTCTACAACCCTTTTATTCCCAGCTTAGTGTAGACCCTTTCATTTGTAGGACAGTTTTATAACCCTTTTATTCCCAGCTACTTTGTACACATGCGCAGTGTAGCTACTCTGTACACTAGGTGCAGTAGAGTATATCATTATAGTAGCTGCGCAATATAAATGTCCTGTATTATTTATTATTATTATTACACCCTTTCATCTGGCAAGACAGTTTCTTTAACCCTTTTATTCCCAGCTCAGTGTAGACCCTTTCATTTAGTAGGGCAATTTCTTTAACCCTTTTATTCCCAGCTCAGTGTAGATCCTTTCATTTGGCAGGACAGTTTCAATAACCTTTTATTCCCACAGTCAGTCCGCAGCGTGTGCGATAATGAGGCACGAACGACAATTTTATTCAGAATCACGTTTACGCAGTTTGTGCCCTTGAGACTGACGAGATTTCGCGATACTTTGCGAGAGTTTTTGCAGAGGTCGCAACAACAGCTTTCATAGCTTTCGCAGTGCATTGTTTGACCCAGGATGGTTAGTTAAGTTATAGAGCTGATTATGCCCATTAATTTAACACCTAATTTCCCTATTTTTGATGTCAATATAGTAGTCCATTTTAGCATCAAAGTAAACGATTATTTTGCCAATGTTCAAGAAGCTTTTAGATCATAGTTTGATGTTTTGCTAGTTCCTGACTGGTATTGAAAATAGATCTCCGTAATTTCTTCGATTTCACAATCGTGAAACGTGAGCGAGTATGATCAATTAAAAAACGAAGAGGGGCACCATTTTTAAGGTTGTGAATTTTCCTGTTGAAAACAAGGCAAATTATGTTTTCTTACTGGAAGTGGGGTAGTGAATGAACACGCGTGGAATGTGTTGTTGATACCCAGACAATGGTCGTGGACAATGGCCAGGATTGGAATGTTTCATGAGGAATTCCACTATCGCAGCTAGTCTTTGTTCATTCTGAAATGTGGTGTGTGCAAGCACATGGAAACATGCGCTTACTTCTTTCATGTGCATGCATTTCACCCTGTGTCAAGAATTCAGACTAGCAGTGCTCGGGGCAATCCACATGAATAATTGATTAAGCATTCATGTGCCTTGCAGCAGAGCTCGGGACAGGTGGCAGCCAGGTCCATTGTTCAGGGTCATTGTAAGTGCACAGTCACATACACATCATTGGTTCCTGTGTAAAGTTCAAGTTTTGTATAGAGAGTGAAAATTCGATCACAATCTGGAACCTAACATTTAAAACTCACAGCATTGAGTCACAGCCAATGGATACTACGCAATGCGACACGCCGCGTCTTGCGACAGATTTCGACCAATCACAGACCCGGAATTCCGATGCGAATGCGAGGATAATCTTTTTAAACTCGACGCTAGACATGTCTCTGAATTTTGCTAGTTCCTGACCCGTATTGAAATGAAGATGGGAAAACGTGTCCTTATTGTGATACTATATACTTTAGCGGACATAGTCTTCACCATATTTTAGAGGGGCATGAAAGATTTCAGGTTAGTTTTTTGGCGTCAAACGTGAAGGAATATTTTTGAATACAATACCGAACTCCGAGAGGGATTTTGATATTCTATATTCTTCTTTTCCGTTTATTTTGATCATGAGCATATTTGCTTATGTTTTCTCTTTCAGTCGATACTAAAAGTGTCGAAAACTGACGAGAAATACTCGTTCTACACGGATTTATTCATGACCATGTATCTGCTCATTACGTATGCAAGCACCGCTCAGCCGTGCATACGACTTGAATAAATACGTGCGTTTTCGCTCGCGCTGCGGACTGACTGCCCAGCTCAGTGTAGACCCTTTCACTTGGTAGGACAGTTTCTATAACCCTTTTTTTCCCAGCTCAGTGTAGACCCTTTCATTTGGCAGGACATTTTCTATAACCCTTTTATTCCCAGCTACTTTGTAGTCCCTTTCATTTGGCAGGACAGTTTCTATAACCCTTTTATTCCCAGTTTAGTGAAGACCCTTTCATTTGCCAGGACAGTTTCTATAACCCTTTTATTCCCAGCTCAGTGTAGACCCTTTCATTTGGCAGGACAGTTTCAATAACCCTTTTATTCCCAGCTACTTGGTAAACCCTTTCATTTTGCAGGACAGTTTCTATAACCCTTTTATTCCCAGCTTAGTGTACACCCTTTCATTTGGCAGGACAATTTCTATAACCCTTTTATTCCCAGTTTAGTGAAGACCCTTTCATTTGGCAGGACAGTTTCTATAACCCTTTTATTCCCAGCTCAGTGTAGACCCTTTCATTTGGCAGGAGAGTTTCAATAACCCTTTTATTCCCAGCTACTTGGTAAACCCTTTCATTTTGCAGGACAGTTTCTATAACCCTTTTATTCCCAGCTTAGTGTAGACCCTTTCATTTGGCAGGACAGTTTCTATAACCCTTTTATTCCCAGCTCGTTGTAGACCCTTTCATTTGGCAGGACAGTTTCTATAACCCTTTTATTCCCAGCTTAGTGTAGACCCTTTCATTTGGCAGGACAGTTTTATAACCCTTTTATTCCCAGCTACTTTGTAGACCCTTTCATTTGGCAGGACAGTTTTGTAACCCTTTCATTCCCAGCTACTCTGTACACATGCGCAGTGTAGCTACTCTGTACACTAGGTGCAGTAGAGTATATCATTATAGTAGCTGCGCAATATAAATGTCCTGTATTATTTATTATTATTATTACACCCTTTCATCTGGCAAGACAGTTTCTTTAACCCTTTTATTCCCAGCTCAGTGTAGACCCTTTCATTTATTAGGGCAATTTCTTTAACCCTTTTATTCCCAGCTCAGTGTAGACCCTTTCATTTGGCAGGACAGTTTCAATAACCTTTTATTCCCAGCTCAGTGTAGACCCTTTCACTTGGTAGGACAGTTTCTATAACCCTTTTATTCCCAGCTCAGTGTAGACCCTTTCATTTGGCAGGACATTTTCTATAACCCTTTTATTCCCAGCTACTTTGTACTCCCTTTCATTTGGTAGGACAGTTTCTATAACCCTTTTATTCCCAGTTTAGTGAAGACCCTTTCATTTGGCAGGACAGTTTCCATAACCCTTTTATTCCCAGCTCAGTGTAGACCCTTTCATTTGGCAGGACAGTTTCAATAACCCTTTTATTCCCAGCTACTTGGTAAACCCTTTCATTTTGCAGGACAGTTTCTATAACCCTTTTATTCCCAGCTTAGTGTAGACCCTTTCATTTGGCAGGACAGTTTCAATAACCCTTTTATTCCCAGCTACTTGGTAAACCCTTTCATTTTGCAGGACAGTTTCTATAACCCTTTTATTCCCAGCTTAGTGTAGACCCTTTCATTTGGCAGGACAATTTCTATAACCCTTTTATTCCCAGTTTAGTGAAGACTCTTTCATTTGGCAGGACAGTTTCTATAACCCTTTTATTCCCAGCTCAGTGTAGACCCTTTCATTTGGCAGGACAGTTTCTATAACCCTTTTATTCCCAGCTCATTGTAGACCCTTTCATTTGGCAGGACAGTTTCTATGACCCTTTTATTCCCAGCTTAGTGTAGACCCTTTCATTTGGCAGGACAGTTTTATAACCCTTTTATTCCCAGTTACTTTGTAGACCCTTTCATTTGGCAGGACAGTTTTAAAATCCTTTCATTCCCAGCTACTCTGTACACATGCGCAGTGTAGCTACTCTGTACACTAGGCGCAGTAGAGTATATCATTATAGTAGCTGCGCAATATAAATGTCCTGTATTATTTATTATCATTATTACACCCTTTCATCTGGCAAGACATTTTCTATAACCATTTTATTCCCAGTTTAGTGAAGACCCTTTCATTTGGCAGGACAGTTTCTATAACCCTTTTATTCCCAGCTCATTGTAGACCCTTTCATTTGGCAGGACAGTTTCTATGACCCTTTTATTCCCAGCTTAGTGTAGACCCTTTCATTTGGCAGGACAGTTTTATAACCCTTTTATTCCCAGCTACTTTGTAGACCCTTTCATTTGGCAGGACAGTTTTATAACCCTTTCATTCCCAGCTACTCTGTACACATGCGCAGTGTAGCTACTCTGTACACTAGGCGCAGTAGAGTATATCATTATAGTAGCTGCGCAATATAAATGTCCTGTATTATTTATTATCATTATTACACCCTTTCATCTGGCAAGACATTTTCTATAACCATTTTATTCCCAGTTTAGTGAAGACCCTTTCATTTGGCAGGACAGTTTCTATAACCCTTTTATTCCCAGCTCATTGTAGACCCTGTCATTTGGCAGGACAGTTTCTATGACCCTTTTATTCCCAGCTTAGTGTAGACCCTTTCATTTGGCAGGGCAGTTTTATAACCCTTTTATTCCCAGCTACTTTGTAGACCCTTTCATTTGGCAGGACAGTTTTATAACCCTTTCATTCCCAGCTACTCTGTACACATGCGCAGTGTAGCTACTCTGTACACTAGGTGCAGTAGAGTATATCATTATGGTAGCTGCGCAATATAAATGTCCTGTATTATTTATTATTATTATTACACCCTTTCATCTGGCAAGACAGTTTCTTTAACCCTTTTATTCCCAGCTCAGTGTAGACCCTTTCATTTAGTAGGGCAATTTCTTTAACCCTTTTATTCCCAGCTCAGTGTAGACCCTTTCATTTGGCAGGACAGTTTCAATAACCTTTTATTCCCAGCTCAGTGTAGACCCTTTCACTTGGTAGGACAGTTTCTATAACCCTTTTATTCCCAGCTCAGTGTAGACCCTTTCATTTGGCAGGACATTTTCTATAACCCTTTTATTCCCAGCTACTTTGTAGTCCCTTTCATTTGGTAGGACAGTTTCTATAACCCTTTTATTCCCAGTTTAGTGAAGACCCTTTCATTTGGCAGGACAGTTTCAATAACCCTTTTATTCCCAGCTACTTGGTAAACCCTTTCATTTTGCAGGACATTTTCTATAACCCTTTTATTCCCAGCTTAGTGTAGACCCTTTCATTTGGCAGGACAATTTCTATAACCCTTTTATTCCCAGTTTAGTGAAGACCCTTTCATTTGGCAGGACAGTTTCTATAACCCTTTTATTCCCAGCTCATTGTAGACCCTTTCATTTGGCAGGACAGTTTCTACAACCCTTTTATTCCCAGCTTAGTGTAGACCCTTTCATTTGGCAGGACAGTTTTATAACCCTTTTATTCCCAGCTACTTTGTAGACCCTTTCATTTGGCAGGACAGTTTTATAACCCTTTCCTTCCCAGCTACTCTGTACACATGCGCAGTGTAGCTACTCTGTACACTAGGTGCAGTAGAGTATATCATTATAGTAGCTGCGCAATATAAATGTCCTGTATTATTTATTATTATTATTACACCCTTTCATCTGGCAAGACAGTTTCTTTAACCCTTTTATTCCCAGCTCAGTGTAGACCCTTTCATTTAGTAGGGCAATTTCTTTAACCCTTTTATTCCCAGCTCAGTGTAGATCCTTTCATTTGGCAGGACAGTTTCAATAACCTTTTATTCCCAGCTCAGTGTAGACCCTTTCACTTGGTAGGACAGTTTCTATAACCCTTTTATTCCCAGCTCAGTGTAGACCCTTTCATTTGGCAGGACATTTTCTATAACCCTTTTATTCCGAGCTACTTTGTAGTCCCTTTCATTTGGTAGGACAGTTTCTATAACCCTTTTATTCCCAGTTTAGTGAAGACCCTTTCATTTGGCAGGACAGTTTCTATAACCCTTTTATTCCCAGCTCAGTGTAGACCCTTTCATTTGGCAGGACAGTTTCAATATCCCTTTTATTCCCAGCTACTTGGTAAACCCTTTCATTTTGCAGGACAGTTTCTATAACCCTTTTATTCCCAGCTCAGTGTAGACCCTTTCATTTAGTAGGGCAATTTCTTTAACCCTTTTATTCCCAGCTCAGTGTAGATCCTTTCATTTGGCAGGACAGTTTCAATAACCTTTTATTCCCAGCTCAGTGTAGACCCTTTCACTTGGTAGGACAGTTTCTATAACCCTTTTATTCCCAGCTCAGTGTAGACCCTTTCATTTGGCAGGACATTTTCTATAACCCTTTTATTCCCAGCTACTTTGTAGTCCCTTTCATTTGGTAGGACAGTTTCTATAACCCTTTTATTCCCAGTTTAGTGAAGACCCTTTCATTTGGCAGGACAGTTTCTATAACCCTTTTATTCCCAGCTCAGTGTAGACCTTTTCATTTGGCAGGACAGTTTCAATATCCCTTTTATTCCCAGCTACTTGGTAAACCCTTTCATTTTGCAGGACAGTTTCTATAACCCTTTTATTCCCAGCTTAGTGTAGACCCTTTCATTTGGCAGGACAATTTCTATAACCCTTTTATTCCCAGTTTAGTGAAGACCCTTTCATTTGGCAGGACAGTTTCAATAACCCTTTTATTCCCAGCTACTTGGTAAACCCTTTCATTTTGCAGGACAGTTTCTATAACCCTTTTATTCCCAGCTCAGTGTAGACCCTTTCATTTGGCAGGACAGTTTCTATAACCCTTTTATTCCCAGCTACTCTGTACACATGCGCAGTGTAGCTACTCTGTACACTAGGTGCAGTAGAGTATATCATTATAGTAGCTGCGCAATATAAATGTCCTGTATTATTTATTATTATTATTACACCCTTTCATCTGGCAAGACAGTTTCTTTAACCCTTTTATTCCCAGCTCAGTGTAGACCCTTTCATTTAGTAGGGCAATTTCTTTAACCCTTTTATTCCCAGCTCAGTGTAGACCCTTTCATTTGGCAGGACAGTTTCAATAACCTTTTATTCCCAGCTCAGTATAGACCCTTTCACTTGGTAGGACAGTTTCTATAACCCTTTTATTCCCAGCTCAGTGTAGACCCTTTCATTTGGCAGGACATTTTCTATAACCCTTTTATTCCCAGCTACTTTGTAGTCCCTTTCATTCGGTAGGACAGTTTCTATAACCCTTTTATTCCCAGTTTAGTGAAGACCCTTTCATTTGGCAGGACAGTTTCTATAACCCTTTTATTCCCAGCTCAGTGTAGACCCTTTCATTTGGCAGGACAGTTTCAATAACCCTTTTATTCCCAGCTACTTGGTAAACCCTTTCATTTTGCAGGACAGTTTCTATAACCCTTTTATTCCCAGCTTAGTGTAGACCCTTTCATTTGGCAGGACAGTTTCTATAACCCTTTTATTCCCAGTTTAGTGAAGACCCTTTCATTTGGCAGGACAGTTTCTATAACCCTTTTATTCCCAGCTCAGTGTAGACCCTTTCATTTGGCAGGACAGTTTCAATAACCCTTTTATTCCCAGCTACTTGGTAAACCCTTTCATTTGGCAGGACAGTTTCTATAACCCTTTTATTCCCAGCTCATTGTAGACCCTTTCATTTGGCAGGACAGTTTCTATGACCCTTTTATTCCCAGCTTAGTGTAGACCCTTTCATTTGGCAGGACAGTTTTATAACCCTTTTATTCCCAGTTACTTTGTAGACCCTTTCATTTGGCAGGACAGTTTTAAAACCCTTTCATTCCCAGCTACTCTGTACACATGCGCAGTGTAGCTACTCTGTACACTAGGCGCAGTAGAGTATATCATTATAGTAGCTGCGCAATATAAATGTCCTGTATTATTTATTATCATTATTACACCCTTTCATCTGGCAAGACATTTTCTATAACCATTTTATTCCCATTTTAGTGAAGACCCTTTCATTTGGCAGGACAGTTTCTATAACCCTTTTATTCCCAGCTACTTGGTAAACCCTTTCATTTTGCAGGACAGTTTCTATAACCCTTTTATTCCCAGCTCAGTATAGACCCTTTCACTTGGTAGGACAGTTTCTATAACCCTTTTATTCCCAGCTCAGTGTAGACCCTTTCATTTGGCAGGACATTTTCTATAACCCTTTTATTCCCAGCTACTTTGTAGTCCCTTTCATTCGGTAGGACAGTTTCTATAACCCTTTTATTCCCAGTTTAGTGAAGACCCTTTCATTTGGCAGGACAGTTTCTATAACCCTTTTATTCCCAGCTCAGTGTAGACCCTTTCATTTGGCAGGACAGTTTCAATAACCCTTTTATTCCCAGCTACTTGGTAAACCCTTTCATTTTGCAGGACAGTTTCTATAACCCTTTTATTCCCAGCTTAGTGTAGACCCTTTCATTTGGCAGGACAATTTCTATAACCCTTTTATTCCCAGTTTAGTGAAGACCCTTTCATTTGGCAGGACAGTTTCTATAACCCTTTTATTCCCAGCTCAGTGTAGACCCTTTCATTTGGCAGGACAGTTTCAATAACCCTTTTATTCCCAGCTACTTGGTAAACCCTTTCATTTGGCAGGACAGTTTCTATAACCCTTTTATTCCCAGCTCATTGTAGACCCTTTCATTTGGCAGGACAGTTTCTATGACCCTTTTATTCCCAGCTTAGTGTAGACCCTTTCATTTGGCAGGACAGTTTTATAACCCTTTTATTCCCAGTTACTTTGTAGACCCTTTCATTTGGCAGGACAGTTTTAAAACCCTTTCATTCCCAGCTACTCTGTACACATGCGCAGTGTAGCTACTCTGTACACTAGGCGCAGTAGAGTATATCATTATAGTAGCTGCGCAATATAAATGTCCTGTATTATTTATTATCATTATTACACCCTTTCATCTGGCAAGACATTTTCTATAACCATTTTATTCCCATTTTAGTGAAGACCCTTTCATTTGGCAGGACAGTTTCTATAACCCTTTTATTCCCAGCTCATTGTAGACCCTTTCATTTGGCAGGACAGTTTCTATGACCCTTTTATTCCCAGCTTAGTGTAGACCCTTTCATTTGGCGGGACAGTTTTATAACCCTTTTATTCCCAGCTACTTTGTAGACCCTTTCATTTGGCAGGACAGTTTTATAACCCTTTCATTCCCAGCTACTCTGTACACATGCGCAGTGTAGCTACTCTGTACACTAGGCGCAGTAGAGTATATCATTATAGTAGCTGCGCAATATAAATGTCCTGTATTATTTATTATCATTATTACACCCTTTCATCTGGCAAGACATTTTCTATAACCATTTTATTCCCAGTTTAGTGAAGACCCTTTCATTTGGCAGGACAGTTTCTATAACCCTTTTATTCCCAGCTCATTGTAGACCCTGTCATTTGGCAGGACAGTTTCTATGACCCTTTTATTCCCAGCTTAGTGTAGACCCTTTCATTTGGCAGGGCAGTTTTATAACCCTTTTATTCCCAGCTACTTTGTAGACCCTTTCATTTGGCAGGACAGTTTTATAACCCTTTCATTCCCAGCTACTCTGTACACATGCGCAGTGTAGCTACTCTGTACACTAGGTGCAGTAGAGTATATCATTATGGTAGCTGCGCAATATAAATGTCCTGTATTATTTATTATTATTATTACACCCTTTCATCTGGCAAGACAGTTTCTTTAACCCTTTTATTCCCAGCTCAGTGTAGACCCTTTCATTTAGTAGGGCAATTTCTTTAACCCTTTTATTCCCAGCTCAGTGTAGACCCTTTCATTTGGCAGGACAGTCTCAATAACCTTTTATTCCCAGCTCAGTGTAGACCCTTTCACTTGGTAGGACAGTTTCTATAACCCTTTTATTCCCAGCTCAGTGTAGACCCTTTCATTTGGCAGGACATTTTCTATAACCCTTTTATTCCCAGCTTAGTGTAGACCCTTTCATTTGGCAGGACAATTTCTATAACCCTTTTATTCCCAGTTTAGTGAAGACCCTTTCACTTGGTAGGACAGTTTCTATAACCCTTTTATTCCCAGCTCAGTGTAGACCCTTTCATTTGGCAGGACATTTTCTATAACCCTTTTATTCCCAGCTACTTTGTAGTCCCTTTCATTTGGTAGGACAGTTTCTATAACCCTTTTATTCCCAGTTTAGTGAAGACCCTTTCATTTGGCAGGACAGTTTCAATAACCCTTTTATTCCCAGCTACTTGGTAAACCCTTTCATTTTGCAGGACATTTTCTATAACCCTTTTATTCCCAGCTTAGTGTAGACCCTTTCATTTGGCAGGACAATTTCTATAACCCTTTTATTCCCAGTTTAGTGAAGACCCTTTCATTTGGCAGGACAGTTTCTATAACCCTTTTATTCCCAGCTCATTGTAGACCCTTTCATTTGGCAGGACAGTTTCTACAACCCTTTTATTCCCAGCTTAGTGTAGACCCTTTCATTTGGCAGGACAGTTTTATAACCCTTTTATTCCCAGCTACTTTGTAGACCCTTTCATTTGGCAGGACAGTTTTATAACCCTTTCATTCCCAGCTACTCTGTACACATGCGCAGTGTAGCTACTCTGTACACTAGGTGCAGTAGAGTATATCATTATAGTAGCTGCGCAATATAAATGTCCTGTATTATTTATTATTATTATTACACCCTTTCATCTGGCAAGACAGTTTCTTTAACCCTTTTATTCCCAGCTCAGTGTAGACCCTTTCATTTAATAGGGCAATTTCTTTAACCCTTTTATTCCCAGCTCAGTGTAGATCCTTTCATTTGGCAGGACAGTTTCAATAACCTTTTATTCCCAGTTCAGTGTAGACCCTTTCACTTGGCAGGACAATTTCTATAACCCTTTTATTCCCAGTTTAGTGAAGACCCTTTCACTTGGTAGGACAGTTTCTATAACCCTTTTATTCCCAGCTCAGTGTAGACCCTTTCATTTGGCAGGACATTTTCTATAACCCTTTTATTCCCAGCTACTTTGTAGTCCCTTTCATTAGCTCACCTGAGCCAAAGGCTCAAGTGAGCTATTGCGATCGCCCTTCGTCCGGCGTCCGTCGTGCGTCGTGCGTCGTGCGTCGTGCGTCGTCCGTCGTCCGTCGTCCGTCGTCCGTCGTGCGTCGTCCGTCGTGCGTCGTGCGTAAACTTTTTACATTTTCATCTTCTTCTTGAAAACCCCAAGACCGATTTTCATCAAACTTGGCAGGTAGCATCCCTAGGGGGTTAGGAACTCAATTTGTTAAAATGGGCACCATGCCCCACCCAGGGGGCCCCCAGGGGGGCCCAAACCCCCCAAAATTAAGGAATCTGTAAAAATCTTCTTCTCTAGAACCAGAAGTGATAGAGCTAAGTTAATAATATGAGTTAGTACATTGATGACTGTAGTTTCAAGTTTGTTCATGGCAGAATCAGGGGTGCCCCCCTTGGGACCCAGGGGAGGGGGGTGGGGAAGGGTTCTAATGGGGCCTAAATTGTACATTTTCATCTTCTTCTTGAGAACTCCATGACCCATTTTCACCAAACTTGGCAGGTAGCATCCCTAGGGGGTTAGGAACTCCATTTGTTAAAATGGGCACCATGCCCCACCCAGGGGGCCCCCAGGGGGCCCAAACCCCCCAAAATTAAGGAATCCGCAAAAATCTTCTTCTCTAGAACCAGAAGTGATAGAGCTAGGTTAATACTATGAGTTAGCACATTGATGACTGTAGTTTCAAGTTTGTTCATGGCAGAATCAGGGGTGCCCCCCTTTGGACCCAGGGGGGGGGGGTGGGGGTGAGGAGGGGTCCTAATGGGGCCTAAATTGTACATTTTTATCTTCTTCTTGAGAACCCCATGACCCATTTTCACCAAACTTGGCAGGTAGCATCCCTAGGGGGTTAGGATCTCAATTTGTTAAAATGGGCACCATGCCCCGCCCAGGGGGCCCCCAGGGGGCCCAAACCCCCCAAATGAAGGAATCTTTAAAAATCTTCTCTAGAATCAGAAGTTATAGAGCTGAGATAATACTATGAGTGAGTACAGTAATGACTGTAGTTTCAAGTTTGTTCATAGGAGATCCAGGGGTGCCCCTCTTGGGGGTGGGGGGGGGGGGGTGGTTGGAAGGGTCCAAATGGAGGCCTGAATTGTACATTTTCATCTTCTTCCTGAAAACCTCATGATGGATTTTTGTCAAACTTGGCAGGTAGCATCCCTAGGTGGTCAGGATCTCAATTTATCAAACTGGGCACCATGCCCCACCCAGAGGGCCCCAGGGGGCCCCAATTCCCCCAAATTAAGGAATCTTGAAAAAATTGGGCCCTTATTGTACATTTTCATCTTCCACTTGAGAATGCCTCGTCAAATTTTGGTAGAGCTGTGAATAATTTAGATTAGTGACTGCGTGAAAGGTGAACTTGCGATACTCAGGTGAGCGCTAGACCCGCGGGTCTCTTGTTTGGTAGGACAGTTTCTATAACCCTTTTATTCCCAGTTTAGTGAAGACCCTTTCATTTGCCAGGACAGTTTCTATAACCCTTTTATTCCCAGCTCAGTGTAGACCCTTTCATTTGGCAGGACAGTTTCAATATCCCTTTTATTCCCAGCTACTTGGTAAACCCTTTCATTTTGCAGGACAGTTTCACCCTTTTATTCCCAGCTTAGTGTAGACCCTTTCATTTGGCAGGACAATTTCTATAACCCTTTTATTCCCAGTTTAGTGAAGACCCTTTCATTTGGCAGGACAGTTTCAATAACCCTTTTATTCCCAGCTACTTGGTAAACCCTTTCATTTTGCAGGACAGTTTCTATAACCCTTTTATTCCCAGCTCAGTGTAGACCCTTTCATTTGGCAGGACAGTTTCTATAACCCTTTTATTCCCAGCTACTCTGTACACATGCGCAGTGTAGCTACTCTGTACACTAGGTGCAGTAGAGTATATCATTATAGTAGCTGCGCAATATAAATGTCCTGTATTATTTATTATTATTATTACACCCTTTCATCTGGCAAGACAGTTTCTTTAACCTTTTTATTCCCAGCTCAGTGTAGACCCTTTCATTTAGTAGGGCAATTTCTTTAACCCTTTTATTCCCAGCTCAGTGTAGACCCTTTCATTTGGCAGGACAGTTTCAATAACCTTTTATTCCCAGCTCAGTATAGACCCTTTCACTTGGTAGGACAGTTTCTATAACCCTTTTATTCCCAGCTCAGTGTAGACCCTTTCATTTGGCAGGACATTTTCTATAACCCTTTTATTCCCAGCTACTTTGTAGTCCCTTTCATTCGGTAGGACAGTTTCTATAACCCTTTTATTCCCAGTTTAGTGAAGACCCTTTCATTTGGCAGGACAGTTTCTATAACCCTTTTATTCCCAGCTCAGTGTAGACCCTTTCATTTGGCAGGACAGTTTCAATAACCCTTTTATTCCCAGCTACTTGGTAAACCCTTTCATTTTGCAGGACAGTTTCTATAACCCTTTTATTCCCAGCTTAGTATAGACCCTTTCATTTGGCAGGACAATTTCTATAACCCTTTTATTCCCAGTTTAGTGAAGACCCTTTCATTTGGCAGGACAGTTTCTATAACCCTTTTATTCCCAGCTCAGTGTAGACCCTTTCATTTGGCAGGACAGTTTCAATAACCCTTTTATTCCCAGCTACTTGGTAAACCCTTTCATTTGGCAGGACAGTTTCTATAACCCTTTTATTCCCAGCTCATTGTAGACCCTTTCATTTGGCAGGACAGTTTCTATGACCCTTTTATTCCCAGCTTAGTGTAGACCCTTTCATTTGGCAGGACAGTTTTATAACCCTTTTATTCCCAGTTACTTTGTAGACCCTTTCATTTGGCAGGACAGTTTTAAAACCCTTTCATTCCCAGCTACTCTGTACACATGCGCAGTGTAGCTACTCTGTACACTAGGCGCAGTAGAGTATATCATTATAGTAGCTGCGCAATATAAATGTCCTGTATTATTTATTATCATTATTACACCCTTTCATCTGGCAAGACATTTTCTATAACCATTTTATTCCCATTTTAGTGAAGACCCTTTCATTTGGCAGGACAGTTTCTATAACCCTTTTATTCCCAGCTCATTGTAGACCCTTTCATTTGGCAGGACAGTTTCTATGACCCTTTTATTCCCAGCTTAGTGTAGACCCTTTCATTTGGCGGGACAGTTTTATAACCCTTTTATTCCCAGCTACTTTGTAGACCCTTTCATTTGGCAGGACAGTTTTATAACCCTTTCATTCCCAGCTACTCTGTACACATGCGCAGTGTAGCTACTCTGTACACTAGGCGCAGTAGAGTATATCATTATAGTAGCTGCGCAATATAAATGTCCTGTATTATTTATTATCATTATTACACCCTTTCATCTGGCAAGACATTTTCTATAACCATTTTATTCCCAGTTTAGTGAAGACCCTTTCATTTGGCAGGACAGTTTCTATAACCCTTTTATTCCCAGCTCATTGTAGACCCTGTCATTTGGCAGGACAGTTTCTATGACCCTTTTATTCCCAGCTTAGTGTAGACCCTTTCATTTGGCAGGGCAGTTTTATAACCCTTTTATTCCCAGCTACTTTGTAGACCCTTTCATTTGGCAGGACAGTTTTATAACCCTTTCATTCCCAGCTACTCTGTACACATGCGCAGTGTAGCTACTCTGTACACTAGGTGCAGTAGAGTATATCATTATGGTAGCTGCGCAATATAAATGTCCTGTATTATTTATTATTATTATTACACCCTTTCATCTGGCAAGACAGTTTCTTTAACCCTTTTATTCCCAGCTCAGTGTAGACCCTTTCATTTAGTAGGGCAATTTCTTTAACCCTTTTATTCCCAGCTCAGTGTAGACCCTTTCATTTGGCAGGACAGTCTCAATAACCTTTTATTCCCAGCTCAGTGTAGACCCTTTCACTTGGTAGGACAGTTTCTATAACCCTTTTATTCCCAGCTCAGTGTAGACCCTTTCATTTGGCAGGACATTTTCTATAACCCTTTTATTCCCAGCTTAGTGTAGACCCTTTCATTTGGCAGGACAATTTCTATAACCCTTTTATTCCCAGTTTAGTGAAGACCCTTTCACTTGGTAGGACAGTTTCTATAACCCTTTTATTCCCAGCTCAGTGTAGACCCTTTCATTTGGCAGGACATTTTCTATAACCCTTTTATTCCCAGCTACTTTGTAGTCCCTTTCATTTGGTAGGACAGTTTCTATAACCCTTTTATTCCCAGTTTAGTGAAGACCCTTTCATTTGGCAGGACAGTTTCAATAACCCTTTTATTCCCAGCTACTTGGTAAACCCTTTCATTTTGCAGGACATTTTCTATAACCCTTTTATTCCCAGCTTAGTGTAGACCCTTTCATTTGGCAGGACAATTTCTATAACCCTTTTATTCCCAGTTTAGTGAAGACCCTTTCATTTGGCAGGACAGTTTCTATAACCCTTTTATTCCCAGCTCATTGTAGACCCTTTCATTTGGCAGGACAGTTTCTACAACCCTTTTATTCCCAGCTTAGTGTAGACCCTTTCATTTGGCAGGACAGTTTTATAACCCTTTTATTCCCAGCTACTTTGTAGACTCTTTCATTTGGCAGGACAGTTTTATAACCCTTTCATTCCCAGCTACTCTGTACACATGCGCAGTGTAGCTACTCTGTACACTAGGTGCAGTAGAGTATATCATTATAGTAGCTGCGCAATATAAATGTCCTGTATTATTTATTATTATTATTACACCCTTTCATCTGGCAAGACAGTTTCTTTAACCCTTTTATTCCCAGCTCAGTGTAGACCCTTTCATTTAATAGGGCAATTTCTTTAACCCTTTTATTCCCAGCTCAGTGTAGATCCTTACATTTGGCAGGACAGTTTCAATAACCTTTTATTCCCAGTTCAGTGTAGACCCTTTCACTTGGTAGGACAGTTTCTATAACCCTTTTATTCCCAGCTCAGTGTAGACCCTTTCATTTGGCAGGACATTTTCTATAACCCTTTTATTCCCAGCTACTTTGTAGTCCCTTTCATTTGGTAGGACAGTTTCTATAACCCTTTTATTCCCAGTTTAGTGAAGACCCTTTCATTTGGCAGGACAGTTTCTATAACCCTTTTATTCCCAGCTCAGTGTAGACCCTTTCATTTGGCAGGACAGTTTCAATATCCCTTTTATTCCCAGCTACTTGGTAAACCCTTTCATTTTGCAGGACAGTTTCTATAACCCTTTTATTCCCAGCTTAGTGTAGACCCTTTCATTTGGCAGGACAATTTCTATAACCCTTTTATTCCCAGTTTAGTGAAGACCCTTTCATTTGGCAGGACAGTTTCAATAACCCTTTTATTCCCAGCTACTTGGTAAACCCTTTCATTTTGCAGGACAGTTTCTATAACCCTTTTATTCCCAGCTCAGTGTAGACCCTTTCATTTGGCAGGACAGTTTCTATAACCCTTTTATTCCCAGCTACTCTGTACACATGCGCAGTGTAGCTACTCTGTACACTAGGTGCAGTAGAGTATATCATTATAGTAGCTGCGCAATATAAATGTCCTGTATTATTTATTATTATTATTACAACCTTTCATCTGGCAAGACAGTTTCTTTAACCCTTTTATTCCCAGCTCAGTGTAGACCCTTTCATTTAGTAGGGCAATTTCTTTAACCCTTTTATTCCCAGCTCAGTGTAGACCCTTTCATTTGGCAGGACAGTTTCAATAACCTTTTATTCCAAGCTCAGTATAGACCCTTTCACTTGGTAGGACAGTTTCTATATCCCTTTTATTCCCAGCTCAGTGTAGACCCTTTCATTTGGCAGGACATTTTCTATAACCCTTTTATTCCCAGCTACTTTGTAGTCCCTTTCATTTGGTAGGACAGTTTCTATAACCCTTTTATTCCCAGTTTAGTGAAGACCCTTTCATTTGGCAGGACAGTTTCTATAACCCTTTTATTCCCAGCTCAGTGTAGACCCTTTCATTTGGCAGGACAGTTTCAATAACCCTTTTATTCCCAGCTACTTGGTAAACCCTTTCATTTTGCAGGACAGTTTCTATAACCCTTTTATTCCCAGCTTAGTGTAGACCCTTTCATTTGGCAGGACAGTTTCTATGACCCTTTTATTCCCAGCTTAGTGTAGACCCTTTCATTTGGCAGGACAATTTCTATAACCCTTTTATTCCCAGTTTAGTGTAGACCCTTTCACTTGGTAGGACAGTTTCTATAACCCTTTTATTCCCAGCTCAGTGTAGACCCTATCATTTGGCAGGACAGTTTCAATAACCCTTTTATTCCCAGCTACTTGGTAAACCCTTTCATTTGGCAGGACAGTTTCTATAACCCTTTTATTCCCAGCTCATTGTAGACGCTTTCATTTGGCAGGACAGTTTCTATGACCCTTTTATTCCCAGCTTAGTTTAGACCCTTTCATTTGGCAGGACAGTTTTATAACCCTTTTATTCCCAGCTACTTTGTAGACCCTTTCATTTGGCAGGACAGTTTTATAACCCTTTCATTCCCAGCTACTCTCTACACATGCGCAGTGTAGCTACTCTGTACAATAGGCGCAGTAGAGTATATCATTATAGTAGCTGCGCAATATAAATGTCCTGTATTATTTATTATCATTATTACACCCTTTCATCTGGCAAGACATTTTCTATAACCATTTTATTCCCAGTTTAGTGAAGACCCTTTCATTTGGCAGGACAGTTTCTATAACCCTTTTATTCCCAGCTCATTGTAGACCCTTTCATTTGGCAGGACAGTTTCTATGACCCTTTTATTCCCAGCTTAGTGTAGACCCTTTCATTTGGCAGGGCAGTTTTATAACCCTTTTATTCCCAGCTACTTTGTAGACCCTTTCATTTGGCAGGACAGTTTTATAACCCTTTCATTCCCAGCTACTCTGTACACATGCGCAATGTAGCTACTCTGTACACTAGGTGCAGTAGAGTATATCATTATGGTAGCTGCGCAATATAAATGTCCTGTATTATTTATTATTATTATTACACCCTTTCATCTGGCAAGACAGTTTCTTTAACCCTTTTATTCCCAGCTCAGTGTAGACCCTTTCATTTAGTAGGGCAATTTCTTTAACCCTTTTATTCCCAGCTCAGTGTAGACCCTTTCATTTGGCAGGACAGTTTCAATAACCTTTTATTCCCAGCTCAGTGTAGACCCTTTCACTTGGTAGGACAGTTTCTATAACCCTTTTATTCCCAGCTCAGTGTAGACCCTTTCATTTGGCAGGACATTTTCTATAACCCTTTTATTCCCAGCTACTTTGTAGTCCCTTTCATTTGGTAGGACAGTTTCTATAACCCTTTTATTCCCAGTTTAGTGAAGACCCTTTCATTTGGCAGGACAGTTTCAATAACCTTTTTATTCCCAGCTACTTGGTAAACCCTTTCATTTTGCAGGACATTTTCTATAACCCTTTTATTCCCAGCTTAGTGTAGACCCTTTCATTTGGCAGGACAATTTCTATAACCCTTTTATTCCCAGTTTAGTGAAGACCCTTTCATTTGGCAGGACAGTTTCTATAACCTTTTTATTCCCAGCTCAGTGTAGACCCTTTCATTTGGCAGGACAGTTTCTATAACGCTTTTATTCCCAGCTACTTGGTAAACCCTTTCATTTTGCAGGACAGTTTCTATAACCCTTTTATTCTCAGCTCATTGTAGACCCTTTCATTTGGCAGGACAGTTTCTATAACCCTTTTATTCCCAGCTCGTTGTAGACCCTTTCATTTGGCAGGACAGTTTCTATAACCCTTTTATTCCCAGCTTAGTGTAGACCCTTTCATTTGGCAGGACAGTTTTATAACCCTTTTATTCCCAGCTACTTTGTAGACCCTTTCATTTGGCAGGACAGTTTTGTAACCCTTTCATTCCCAGCTACTCTGTACACATGCGCAGTGTAGCTACTCTGTACACTAGGTGCAGTAGAGTATATCATTATAGTAGCTGCGCAATATAAATGTCCTGTATTATTTATTATTATTATTACACCCTTTCATCTGGCAAGACAGTTTCTTTAACCCTTTTATTCCCAGCTCAGTGTAGACCCTTTCATTTATTAGGGCAATTTCTTTAACCCTTTTATTCCCAGCTCAGTGTAGACCCTTTCATTTGGCAGGACAGTTTCAATAACCTTTTATTCCCAGCTCAGTGTAGACCCTTTCACTTGGTAGGACAGTTTCTATAACCCTTTTATTCCCAGCTCAGTGTAGACCCTTTCATTTGGCAGGACATTTTCTATAACCCTTTTATTCCCAGCTACTTTGTACTCCCTTTCATTTGGTAGGACAGTTTCTATAACCCTTTTATTCCCAGTTTAGTGAAGACCCTTTCATTTGGCAGGACAGTTTCCATAACCCTTTTATTCCCAGCTCAGTGTAGACCCTTTCATTTGGCAGGACAGTTTCAATAACCCTTTTATTCCCAGCTACTTGGTAAACCCTTTCATTTTGCAGGACAGTTTCTATAACCCTTTTATTCCCAGCTTAGTGTAGACCCTTTCATTTGGCAGGACAGTTTCAATAACCCTTTTATTCCCAGCTACTTGGTAAACCCTTTCATTTTGCAGGACAGTTTCTATAACCCTTTTATTCCCAGCTTAGTGTAGACCCTTTCATTTGGCAGGACAATTTCTATAACCCTTTTATTCCCAGTTTAGTGAAGACTCTTTCATTTGGCAGGACAGTTTCTATAACCCTTTTATTCCCAGCTCAGTGTAGACCCTTTCATTTGGCAGGACAGTTTCTATAACCCTTTTATTCCCAGCTCATTGTAGACCCTTTCATTTGGCAGGACAGTTTCTATGACCCTTTTATTCCCAGCTTAGTGTAGACCCTTTCATTTGGCAGGACAGTTTTATAACCCTTTTATTCCCAGTTACTTTGTAGACCCTTTCATTTGGCAGGACAGTTTTAAAATCCTTTCATTCCCAGCTACTCTGTACACATGCGCAGTGTAGCTACTCTGTACACTAGGCGCAGTAGAGTATATCATTATAGTAGCTGCGCAATATAAATGTCCTGTATTATTTATTATCATTATTACACCCTTTCATCTGGCAAGACATTTTCTATAACCATTTTATTCCCAGTTTAGTGAAGACCCTTTCATTTGGCAGGACAGTTTCTATAACCCTTTTATTCCCAGCTCATTGTAGACCCTTTCATTTGGCAGGACAGTTTCTATGACCCTTTTATTCCCAGCTTAGTGTAGACCCTTTCATTTGGCAGGACAGTTTTATAACCCTTTTATTCCCAGCTACTTTGTAGACCCTTTCATTTGGCAGGACAGTTTTATAACCCTTTCATTCCCAGCTACTCTGTACACATGCGCAGTGTAGCTACTCTGTACACTAGGCGCAGTAGAGTATATCATTATAGTAGCTGCGCAATATAAATGTCCTGTATTATTTATTATCATTATTACACCCTTTCATCTGGCAAGACATTTTCTATAACCATTTTATTCCCAGTTTAGTGAAGACCCTTTCATTTGGCAGGACAGTTTCTATAACCCTTTTATTCCCAGCTCATTGTAGACCCTGTCATTTGGCAGGACAGTTTCTATGACCCTTTTATTCCCAGCTTAGTGTAGACCCTTTCATTTGGCAGGGCAGTTTTATAACCCTTTTATTCCCAGCTACTTTGTAGACCCTTTCATTTGGCAGGACAGTTTTATAACCCTTTCATTCCCAGCTACTCTGTACACATGCGCAGTGTAGCTACTCTGTACACTAGGTGCAGTAGAGTATATCATTATGGTAGCTGCGCAATATAAATGTCCTGTATTATTTATTATTATTATTACACCCTTTCATCTGGCAAGACAGTTTCTTTAACCCTTTTATTCCCAGCTCAGTGTAGACCCTTTCATTTAGTAGGGCAATTTCTTTAACCCTTTTATTCCCAGCTCAGTGTAGACCCTTTCATTTGGCAGGACAGTTTCAATAACCTTTTATTCCCAGCTCAGTGTAGACCCTTTCACTTGGTAGGACAGTTTCTATAACCCTTTTATTCCCAGCTCAGTGTAGACCCTTTCATTTGGCAGGACATTTTCTATAACCCTTTTATTCCCAGCTACTTTGTAGTCCCTTTCATTTGGTAGGACAGTTTCTATAACCCTTTTATTCCCAGTTTAGTGAAGACCCTTTCATTTGGCAGGACAGTTTCAATAACCCTTTTATTCCCAGCTACTTGGTAAACCCTTTCATTTTGCAGGACATTTTCTATAACCCTTTTATTCCCAGCTTAGTGTAGACCCTTTCATTTGGCAGGACAATTTCTATAACCCTTTTATTCCCAGTTTAGTGAAGACCCTTTCATTTGGCAGGACAGTTTCTATAACCCTTTTATTCCCAGCTCATTGTAGACCCTTTCATTTGGCAGGACAGTTTCTACAACCCTTTTATTCCCAGCTTAGTGTAGACCCTTTCATTTGGCAGGACAGTTTTATAACCCTTTTATTCCCAGCTACTTTGTAGACCCTTTCATTTGGCAGGACAGTTTTATAACCCTTTCCTTCCCAGCTACTCTGTACACATGCGCAGTGTAGCTACTCTGTACACTAGGTGCAGTAGAGTATATCATTATAGTAGCTGCGCAATATAAATGTCCTGTATTATTTATTATTATTATTACACCCTTTCATCTGGCAAGACAGTTTCTTTAACCCTTTTATTCCCAGCTCAGTGTAGACCCTTTCATTTAGTAGGGCAATTTCTTTAACCCTTTTATTCCCAGCTCAGTGTAGATCCTTTCATTTGGCAGGACAGTTTCAATAACCTTTTATTCCCAGCTCAGTGTAGACCCTTTCACTTGGTAGGACAGTTTCTATAACCCTTTTATTCCCAGCTCAGTGTAGACCCTTTCATTTGGCAGGACATTTTCTATAACCCTTTTATTCCGAGCTACTTTGTAGTCCCTTTCATTTGGTAGGACAGTTTCTATAACCCTTTTATTCCCAGTTTAGTGAAGACCCTTTCATTTGGCAGGACAGTTTCTATAACCCTTTTATTCCCAGCTCAGTGTAGACCCTTTCATTTGGCAGGACAGTTTCAATATCCCTTTTATTCCCAGCTACTTGGTAAACCCTTTCATTTTGCAGGACAGTTTCTATAACCCTTTTATTCCCAGCTCAGTGTAGACCCTTTCATTTAGTAGGGCAATTTCTTTAACCCTTTTATTCCCAGCTCAGTGTAGATCCTTTCATTTGGCAGGACAGTTTCAATAACCTTTTATTCCCAGCTCAGTGTAGACCCTTTCACTTGGTAGGACAGTTTCTATAACCCTTTTATTCCCAGCTCAGTGTAGACCCTTTCATTTGGCAGGACATTTTCTATAACCCTTTTATTCCCAGCTACTTTGTAGTCCCTTTCATTTGGTAGGACAGTTTCTATAACCCTTTTATTCCCAGTTTAGTGAAGACCCTTTCATTTGGCAGGACAGTTTCTATAACCCTTTTATTCCCAGCTCAGTGTAGACCTTTTCATTTGGCAGGACAGTTTCAATATCCCTTTTATTCCCAGCTACTTGGTAAACCCTTTCATTTTGCAGGACAGTTTCTATAACCCTTTTATTCCCAGCTTAGTGTAGACCCTTTCATTTGGCAGGACAATTTCTATAACCCTTTTATTCCCAGTTTAGTGAAGACCCTTTCATTTGGCAGGACAGTTTCAATAACCCTTTTATTCCCAGCTACTTGGTAAACCCTTTCATTTTGCAGGACAGTTTCTATAACCCTTTTATTCCCAGCTCAGTGTAGACCCTTTCATTTGGCAGGACAGTTTCTATAACCCTTTTATTCCCAGCTACTCTGTACACATGCGCAGTGTAGCTACTCTGTACACTAGGTGCAGTAGAGTATATCATTATAGTAGCTGCGCAATATAAATGTCCTGTATTATTTATTATTATTATTACACCCTTTCATCTGGCAAGACAGTTTCTTTAACCCTTTTATTCCCAGCTCAGTGTAGACCCTTTCATTTAGTAGGGCAATTTCTTTAACCCTTTTATTCCCAGCTCAGTGTAGACCCTTTCATTTGGCAGGACAGTTTCAATAACCTTTTATTCCCAGCTCAGTATAGACCCTTTCACTTGGTAGGACAGTTTCTATAACCCTTTTATTCCCAGCTCAGTGTAGACCCTTTCATTTGGCAGGACATTTTCTATAACCCTTTTATTCCCAGCTACTTTGTAGTCCCTTTCATTCGGTAGGACAGTTTCTATAACCCTTTTATTCCCAGTTTAGTGAAGACCCTTTCATTTGGCAGGACAGTTTCTATAACCCTTTTATTCCCAGCTCAGTGTAGACCCTTTCATTTGGCAGGACAGTTTCAATAACCCTTTTATTCCCAGCTACTTGGTAAACCCTTTCATTTTGCAGGACAGTTTCTATAACCCTTTTATTCCCAGCTTAGTGTAGACCCTTTCATTTGGCAGGACAGTTTCTATAACCCTTTTATTCCCAGTTTAGTGAAGACCCTTTCATTTGGCAGGACAGTTTCTATAACCCTTTTATTCCCAGCTCAGTGTAGACCCTTTCATTTGGCAGGACAGTTTCAATAACCCTTTTATTCCCAGCTACTTGGTAAACCCTTTCATTTGGCAGGACAGTTTCTATAACCCTTTTATTCCCAGCTCATTGTAGACCCTTTCATTTGGCAGGACAGTTTCTATGACCCTTTTATTCCCAGCTTAGTGTAGACCCTTTCATTTGGCAGGACAGTTTTATAACCCTTTTATTCCCAGTTACTTTGTAGACCCTTTCATTTGGCAGGACAGTTTTAAAACCCTTTCATTCCCAGCTACTCTGTACACATGCGCAGTGTAGCTACTCTGTACACTAGGCGCAGTAGAGTATATCATTATAGTAGCTGCGCAATATAAATGTCCTGTATTATTTATTATCATTATTACACCCTTTCATCTGGCAAGACATTTTCTATAACCATTTTATTCCCATTTTAGTGAAGACCCTTTCATTTGGCAGGACAGTTTCTATAACCCTTTTATTCCCAGCTACTTGGTAAACCCTTTCATTTTGCAGGACAGTTTCTATAACCCTTTTATTCCCAGCTCAGTATAGACCCTTTCACTTGGTAGGACAGTTTCTATAACCCTTTTATTCCCAGCTCAGTGTAGACCCTTTCATTTGGCAGGACATTTTCTATAACCCTTTTATTCCCAGCTACTTTGTAGTCCCTTTCATTCGGTAGGACAGTTTCTATAACCCTTTTATTCCCAGTTTAGTGAAGACCCTTTCATTTGGCAGGACAGTTTCTATAACCCTTTTATTCCCAGCTCAGTGTAGACCCTTTCATTTGGCAGGACAGTTTCAATAACCCTTTTATTCCCAGCTACTTGGTAAACCCTTTCATTTTGCAGGACAGTTTCTATAACCCTTTTATTCCCAGCTTAGTGTAGACCCTTTCATTTGGCAGGACAATTTCTATAACCCTTTTATTCCCAGTTTAGTGAAGACCCTTTCATTTGGCAGGACAGTTTCTATAACCCTTTTATTCCCAGCTCAGTGTAGACCCTTTCATTTGGCAGGACAGTTTCAATAACCCTTTTATTCCCAGCTACTTGGTAAACCCTTTCATTTGGCAGGACAGTTTCTATAACCCTTTTATTCCCAGCTCATTGTAGACCCTTTCATTTGGCAGGACAGTTTCTATGACCCTTTTATTCCCAGCTTAGTGTAGACCCTTTCATTTGGCAGGACAGTTTTATAACCCTTTTATTCCCAGTTACTTTGTAGACCCTTTCATTTGGCAGGACAGTTTTAAAACCCTTTCATTCCCAGCTACTCTGTACACATGCGCAGTGTAGCTACTCTGTACACTAGGCGCAGTAGAGTATATCATTATAGTAGCTGCGCAATATAAATGTCCTGTATTATTTATTATCATTATTACACCCTTTCATCTGGCAAGACATTTTCTATAACCATTTTATTCCCATTTTAGTGAAGACCCTTTCATTTGGCAGGACAGTTTCTATAACCCTTTTATTCCCAGCTCATTGTAGACCCTTTCATTTGGCAGGACAGTTTCTATGACCCTTTTATTCCCAGCTTAGTGTAGACCCTTTCATTTGGCGGGACAGTTTTATAACCCTTTTATTCCCAGCTACTTTGTAGACCCTTTCATTTGGCAGGACAGTTTTATAACCCTTTCATTCCCAGCTACTCTGTACACATGCGCAGTGTAGCTACTCTGTACACTAGGCGCAGTAGAGTATATCATTATAGTAGCTGCGCAATATAAATGTCCTGTATTATTTATTATCATTATTACACCCTTTCATCTGGCAAGACATTTTCTATAACCATTTTATTCCCAGTTTAGTGAAGACCCTTTCATTTGGCAGGACAGTTTCTATAACCCTTTTATTCCCAGCTCATTGTAGACCCTGTCATTTGGCAGGACAGTTTCTATGACCCTTTTATTCCCAGCTTAGTGTAGACCCTTTCATTTGGCAGGGCAGTTTTATAACCCTTTTATTCCCAGCTACTTTGTAGACCCTTTCATTTGGCAGGACAGTTTTATAACCCTTTCATTCCCAGCTACTCTGTACACATGCGCAGTGTAGCTACTCTGTACACTAGGTGCAGTAGAGTATATCATTATGGTAGCTGCGCAATATAAATGTCCTGTATTATTTATTATTATTATTACACCCTTTCATCTGGCAAGACAGTTTCTTTAACCCTTTTATTCCCAGCTCAGTGTAGACCCTTTCATTTAGTAGGGCAATTTCTTTAACCCTTTTATTCCCAGCTCAGTGTAGACCCTTTCATTTGGCAGGACAGTCTCAATAACCTTTTATTCCCAGCTCAGTGTAGACCCTTTCACTTGGTAGGACAGTTTCTATAACCCTTTTATTCCCAGCTCAGTGTAGACCCTTTCATTTGGCAGGACATTTTCTATAACCCTTTTATTCCCAGCTTAGTGTAGACCCTTTCATTTGGCAGGACAATTTCTATAACCCTTTTATTCCCAGTTTAGTGAAGACCCTTTCACTTGGTAGGACAGTTTCTATAACCCTTTTATTCCCAGCTCAGTGTAGACCCTTTCATTTGGCAGGACATTTTCTATAACCCTTTTATTCCCAGCTACTTTGTAGTCCCTTTCATTTGGTAGGACAGTTTCTATAACCCTTTTATTCCCAGTTTAGTGAAGACCCTTTCATTTGGCAGGACAGTTTCAATAACCCTTTTATTCCCAGCTACTTGGTAAACCCTTTCATTTTGCAGGACATTTTCTATAACCCTTTTATTCCCAGCTTAGTGTAGACCCTTTCATTTGGCAGGACAATTTCTATAACCCTTTTATTCCCAGTTTAGTGAAGACCCTTTCATTTGGCAGGACAGTTTCTATAACCCTTTTATTCCCAGCTCATTGTAGACCCTTTCATTTGGCAGGACAGTTTCTACAACCCTTTTATTCCCAGCTTAGTGTAGACCCTTTCATTTGGCAGGACAGTTTTATAACCCTTTTATTCCCAGCTACTTTGTAGACCCTTTCATTTGGCAGGACAGTTTTATAACCCTTTCATTCCCAGCTACTCTGTACACATGCGCAGTGTAGCTACTCTGTACACTAGGTGCAGTAGAGTATATCATTATAGTAGCTGCGCAATATAAATGTCCTGTATTATTTATTATTATTATTACACCCTTTCATCTGGCAAGACAGTTTCTTTAACCCTTTTATTCCCAGCTCAGTGTAGACCCTTTCATTTAATAGGGCAATTTCTTTAACCCTTTTATTCCCAGCTCAGTGTAGATCCTTTCATTTGGCAGGACAGTTTCAATAACCTTTTATTCCCAGTTCAGTGTAGACCCTTTCACTTGGCAGGACAATTTCTATAACCCTTTTATTCCCAGTTTAGTGAAGACCCTTTCACTTGGTAGGACAGTTTCTATAACCCTTTTATTCCCAGCTCAGTGTAGACCCTTTCATTTGGCAGGACATTTTCTATAACCCTTTTATTCCCAGCTACTTTGTAGTCCCTTTCATTAGCTCACCTGAGCCAAAGGCTCAAGTGAGCTATTGCGATCGCCCTTCGTCCGGCGTCCGTCGTGCGTCGTGCGTCGTGCGTCGTGCGTCGTCCGTCGTCCGTCGTCCGTCGTCCGTCGTGCGTCGTCCGTCGTGCGTCGTGCGTAAACTTTTTACATTTTCATCTTCTTCTTGAAAACCCCAAGACCGATTTTCATCAAACTTGGCAGGTAGCATCCCTAGGGGGTTAGGAACTCAATTTGTTAAAATGGGCACCATGCCCCACCCAGGGGGCCCCCAGGGGGGCCCAAACCCCCCAAAATTAAGGAATCTGTAAAAATCTTCTTCTCTAGAACCAGAAGTGATAGAGCTAAGTTAATAATATGAGTTAGTACATTGATGACTGTAGTTTCAAGTTTGTTCATGGCAGAATCAGGGGTGCCCCCCTTGGGACCCAGGGGAGGGGGGTGGGGAAGGGTTCTAATGGGGCCTAAATTGTACATTTTCATCTTCTTCTTGAGAACTCCATGACCCATTTTCACCAAACTTGGCAGGTAGCATCCCTAGGGGGTTAGGAACTCCATTTGTTAAAATGGGCACCATGCCCCACCCAGGGGGCCCCGAGGGGGCCCAAACCCCCCAAAATTAAGGAATCCGCAAAAATCTTCTTCTCTAGAACCAGAAGTGATAGAGCTAGGTTAATACTATGAGTTAGCACATTGATGACTGTAGTTTCAAGTTTGTTCATGGCAGAATCAGGGGTGCCCCCCTTTGGACCCAGGGGGGGGGGGTGGGGGTGAGGAGGGGTCCTAATGGGGCCTAAATTGTACATTTTTATCTTCTTCTTGAGAACCCCATGACCCATTTTCACCAAACTTGGCAGGTAGCATCCCTAGGGGGTTAGGATCTCAATTTGTTAAAATGGGCACCATGCCCCGCCCAGGGGGCCCCCAGGGGGCCCAAACCCCCCAAATGAAGGAATCTTTAAAAATCTTCTCTAGAATCAGAAGTTATAGAGCTGAGATAATACTATGAGTGAGTACAGTAATGACTGTAGTTTCAAGTTTGTTCATAGGAGATCCAGGGGTGCCCCTCTTGGGGGTGGGGGGGGGGGGGGTGGTTGGAAGGGTCCAAATGGAGGCCTGAATTGTACATTTTCATCTTCTTCCTGAAAACCTCATGATGGATTTTTGTCAAACTTGGCAGGTAGCATCCCTAGGTGGTCAGGATCTCAATTTATCAAACTGGGCACCATGCCCCACCCAGAGGGCCCCAGGGGGCCCCAATTCCCCCAAATTAAGGAATCTTGAAAAAATTGGGCCCTTATTGTACATTTTCATCTTCCACTTGAGAATGCCTCGTCAAATTTTGGTAGAGCTGTGAATAATTTAGATTAGTGACTGCGTGAAAGGTGAACTTGCGATACTCAGGTGAGCGCTAGACCCGCGGGTCTCTTGTTTGGTAGGACAGTTTCTATAACCCTTTTATTCCCAGTTTAGTGAAGACCCTTTCATTTGCCAGGACAGTTTCTATAACCCTTTTATTCCCAGCTCAGTGTAGACCCTTTCATTTGGCAGGACAGTTTCAATATCCCTTTTATTCCCAGCTACTTGGTAAACCCTTTCATTTTGCAGGACAGTTTCACCCTTTTATTCCCAGCTTAGTGTAGACCCTTTCATTTGGCAGGACAATTTCTATAACCCTTTTATTCCCAGTTTAGTGAAGACCCTTTCATTTGGCAGGACAGTTTCAATAACCCTTTTATTCCCAGCTACTTGGTAAACCCTTTCATTTTGCAGGACAGTTTCTATAACCCTTTTATTCCCAGCTCAGTGTAGACCCTTTCATTTGGCAGGACAGTTTCTATAACCCTTTTATTCCCAGCTACTCTGTACACATGCGCAGTGTAGCTACTCTGTACACTAGGTGCAGTAGAGTATATCATTATAGTAGCTGCGCAATATAAATGTCCTGTATTATTTATTATTATTATTACACCCTTTCATCTGGCAAGACAGTTTCTTTAACCTTTTTATTCCCAGCTCAGTGTAGACCCTTTCATTTAGTAGGGCAATTTCTTTAACCCTTTTATTCCCAGCTCAGTGTAGACCCTTTCATTTGGCAGGACAGTTTCAATAACCTTTTATTCCCAGCTCAGTATAGACCCTTTCACTTGGTAGGACAGTTTCTATAACCCTTTTATTCCCAGCTCAGTGTAGACCCTTTCATTTGGCAGGACATTTTCTATAACCCTTTTATTCCCAGCTACTTTGTAGTCCCTTTCATTCGGTAGGACAGTTTCTATAACCCTTTTATTCCCAGTTTAGTGAAGACCCTTTCATTTGGCAGGACAGTTTCTATAACCCTTTTATTCCCAGCTCAGTGTAGACCCTTTCATTTGGCAGGACAGTTTCAATAACCCTTTTATTCCCAGCTACTTGGTAAACCCTTTCATTTTGCAGGACAGTTTCTATAACCCTTTTATTCCCAGCTTAGTATAGACCCTTTCATTTGGCAGGACAATTTCTATAACCCTTTTATTCCCAGTTTAGTGAAGACCCTTTCATTTGGCAGGACAGTTTCTATAACCCTTTTATTCCCAGCTCAGTGTAGACCCTTTCATTTGGCAGGACAGTTTCAATAACCCTTTTATTCCCAGCTACTTGGTAAACCCTTTCATTTGGCAGGACAGTTTCTATAACCCTTTTATTCCCAGCTCATTGTAGACCCTTTCATTTGGCAGGACAGTTTCTATGACCCTTTTATTCCCAGCTTAGTGTAGACCCTTTCATTTGGCAGGACAGTTTTATAACCCTTTTATTCCCAGTTACTTTGTAGACCCTTTCATTTGGCAGGACAGTTTTAAAACCCTTTCATTCCCAGCTACTCTGTACACATGCGCAGTGTAGCTACTCTGTACACTAGGCGCAGTAGAGTATATCATTATAGTAGCTGCGCAATATAAATGTCCTGTATTATTTATTATCATTATTACACCCTTTCATCTGGCAAGACATTTTCTATAACCATTTTATTCCCATTTTAGTGAAGACCCTTTCATTTGGCAGGACAGTTTCTATAACCCTTTTATTCCCAGCTCATTGTAGACCCTTTCATTTGGCAGGACAGTTTCTATGACCCTTTTATTCCCAGCTTAGTGTAGACCCTTTCATTTGGCGGGACAGTTTTATAACCCTTTTATTCCCAGCTACTTTGTAGACCCTTTCATTTGGCAGGACAGTTTTATAACCCTTTCATTCCCAGCTACTCTGTACACATGCGCAGTGTAGCTACTCTGTACACTAGGCGCAGTAGAGTATATCATTATAGTAGCTGCGCAATATAAATGTCCTGTATTATTTATTATCATTATTACACCCTTTCATCTGGCAAGACATTTTCTATAACCATTTTATTCCCAGTTTAGTGAAGACCCTTTCATTTGGCAGGACAGTTTCTATAACCCTTTTATTCCCAGCTCATTGTAGACCCTGTCATTTGGCAGGACAGTTTCTATGACCCTTTTATTCCCAGCTTAGTGTAGACCCTTTCATTTGGCAGGGCAGTTTTATAACCCTTTTATTCCCAGCTACTTTGTAGACCCTTTCATTTGGCAGGACAGTTTTATAACCCTTTCATTCCCAGCTACTCTGTACACATGCGCAGTGTAGCTACTCTGTACACTAGGTGCAGTAGAGTATATCATTATGGTAGCTGCGCAATATAAATGTCCTGTATTATTTATTATTATTATTACACCCTTTCATCTGGCAAGACAGTTTCTTTAACCCTTTTATTCCCAGCTCAGTGTAGACCCTTTCATTTAGTAGGGCAATTTCTTTAACCCTTTTATTCCCAGCTCAGTGTAGACCCTTTCATTTGGCAGGACAGTCTCAATAACCTTTTATTCCCAGCTCAGTGTAGACCCTTTCACTTGGTAGGACAGTTTCTATAACCCTTTTATTCCCAGCTCAGTGTAGACCCTTTCATTTGGCAGGACATTTTCTATAACCCTTTTATTCCCAGCTTAGTGTAGACCCTTTCATTTGGCAGGACAATTTCTATAACCCTTTTATTCCCAGTTTAGTGAAGACCCTTTCACTTGGTAGGACAGTTTCTATAACCCTTTTATTCCCAGCTCAGTGTAGACCCTTTCATTTGGCAGGACATTTTCTATAACCCTTTTATTCCCAGCTACTTTGTAGTCCCTTTCATTTGGTAGGACAGTTTCTATAACCCTTTTATTCCCAGTTTAGTGAAGACCCTTTCATTTGGCAGGACAGTTTCAATAACCCTTTTATTCCCAGCTACTTGGTAAACCCTTTCATTTTGCAGGACATTTTCTATAACCCTTTTATTCCCAGCTTAGTGTAGACCCTTTCATTTGGCAGGACAATTTCTATAACCCTTTTATTCCCAGTTTAGTGAAGACCCTTTCATTTGGCAGGACAGTTTCTATAACCCTTTTATTCCCAGCTCATTGTAGACCCTTTCATTTGGCAGGACAGTTTCTACAACCCTTTTATTCCCAGCTTAGTGTAGACCCTTTCATTTGGCAGGACAGTTTTATAACCCTTTTATTCCCAGCTACTTTGTAGACTCTTTCATTTGGCAGGACAGTTTTATAACCCTTTCATTCCCAGCTACTCTGTACACATGCGCAGTGTAGCTACTCTGTACACTAGGTGCAGTAGAGTATATCATTATAGTAGCTGCGCAATATAAATGTCCTGTATTATTTATTATTATTATTACACCCTTTCATCTGGCAAGACAGTTTCTTTAACCCTTTTATTCCCAGCTCAGTGTAGACCCTTTCATTTAATAGGGCAATTTCTTTAACCCTTTTATTCCCAGCTCAGTGTAGATCCTTACATTTGGCAGGACAGTTTCAATAACCTTTTATTCCCAGTTCAGTGTAGACCCTTTCACTTGGTAGGACAGTTTCTATAACCCTTTTATTCCCAGCTCAGTGTAGACCCTTTCATTTGGCAGGACATTTTCTATAACCCTTTTATTCCCAGCTACTTTGTAGTCCCTTTCATTTGGTAGGACAGTTTCTATAACCCTTTTATTCCCAGTTTAGTGAAGACCCTTTCATTTGGCAGGACAGTTTCTATAACCCTTTTATTCCCAGCTCAGTGTAGACCCTTTCATTTGGCAGGACAGTTTCAATATCCCTTTTATTCCCAGCTACTTGGTAAACCCTTTCATTTTGCAGGACAGTTTCTATAACCCTTTTATTCCCAGCTTAGTGTAGACCCTTTCATTTGGCAGGACAATTTCTATAACCCTTTTATTCCCAGTTTAGTGAAGACCCTTTCATTTGGCAGGACAGTTTCAATAACCCTTTTATTCCCAGCTACTTGGTAAACCCTTTCATTTTGCAGGACAGTTTCTATAACCCTTTTATTCCCAGCTCAGTGTAGACCCTTTCATTTGGCAGGACAGTTTCTATAACCCTTTTATTCCCAGCTACTCTGTACACATGCGCAGTGTAGCTACTCTGTACACTAGGTGCAGTAGAGTATATCATTATAGTAGCTGCGCAATATAAATGTCCTGTATTATTTATTATTATTATTACAACCTTTCATCTGGCAAGACAGTTTCTTTAACCCTTTTATTCCCAGCTCAGTGTAGACCCTTTCATTTAGTAGGGCAATTTCTTTAACCCTTTTATTCCCAGCTCAGTGTAGACCCTTTCATTTGGCAGGACAGTTTCAATAACCTTTTATTCCAAGCTCAGTATAGACCCTTTCACTTGGTAGGACAGTTTCTATATCCCTTTTATTCCCAGCTCAGTGTAGACCCTTTCATTTGGCAGGACATTTTCTATAACCCTTTTATTCCCAGCTACTTTGTAGTCCCTTTCATTTGGTAGGACAGTTTCTATAACCCTTTTATTCCCAGTTTAGTGAAGACCCTTTCATTTGGCAGGACAGTTTCTATAACCCTTTTATTCCCAGCTCAGTGTAGACCCTTTCATTTGGCAGGACAGTTTCAATAACCCTTTTATTCCCAGCTACTTGGTAAACCCTTTCATTTTGCAGGACAGTTTCTATAACCCTTTTATTCCCAGCTTAGTGTAGACCCTTTCATTTGGCAGGACAGTTTCTATGACCCTTTTATTCCCAGCTTAGTGTAGACCCTTTCATTTGGCAGGACAATTTCTATAACCCTTTTATTCCCAGTTTAGTGTAGACCCTTTCACTTGGTAGGACAGTTTCTATAACCCTTTTATTCCCAGCTCAGTGTAGACCCTATCATTTGGCAGGACAGTTTCAATAACCCTTTTATTCCCAGCTACTTGGTAAACCCTTTCATTTGGCAGGACAGTTTCTATAACCCTTTTATTCCCAGCTCATTGTAGACGCTTTCATTTGGCAGGACAGTTTCTATGACCCTTTTATTCCCAGCTTAGTTTAGACCCTTTCATTTGGCAGGACAGTTTTATAACCCTTTTATTCCCAGCTACTTTGTAGACCCTTTCATTTGGCAGGACAGTTTTATAACCCTTTCATTCCCAGCTACTCTCTACACATGCGCAGTGTAGCTACTCTGTACAATAGGCGCAGTAGAGTATATCATTATAGTAGCTGCGCAATATAAATGTCCTGTATTATTTATTATCATTATTACACCCTTTCATCTGGCAAGACATTTTCTATAACCATTTTATTCCCAGTTTAGTGAAGACCCTTTCATTTGGCAGGACAGTTTCTATAACCCTTTTATTCCCAGCTCATTGTAGACCCTTTCATTTGGCAGGACAGTTTCTATGACCCTTTTATTCCCAGCTTAGTGTAGACCCTTTCATTTGGCAGGGCAGTTTTATAACCCTTTTATTCCCAGCTACTTTGTAGACCCTTTCATTTGGCAGGACAGTTTTATAACCCTTTCATTCCCAGCTACTCTGTACACATGCGCAATGTAGCTACTCTGTACACTAGGTGCAGTAGAGTATATCATTATGGTAGCTGCGCAATATAAATGTCCTGTATTATTTATTATTATTATTACACCCTTTCATCTGGCAAGACAGTTTCTTTAACCCTTTTATTCCCAGCTCAGTGTAGACCCTTTCATTTAGTAGGGCAATTTCTTTAACCCTTTTATTCCCAGCTCAGTGTAGACCCTTTCATTTGGCAGGACAGTTTCAATAACCTTTTATTCCCAGCTCAGTGTAGACCCTTTCACTTGGTAGGACAGTTTCTATAACCCTTTTATTCCCAGCTCAGTGTAGACCCTTTCATTTGGCAGGACATTTTCTATAACCCTTTTATTCCCAGCTACTTTGTAGTCCCTTTCATTTGGTAGGACAGTTTCTATAACCCTTTTATTCCCAGTTTAGTGAAGACCCTTTCATTTGGCAGGACAGTTTCAATAACCTTTTTATTCCCAGCTACTTGGTAAACCCTTTCATTTTGCAGGACATTTTCTATAACCCTTTTATTCCCAGCTTAGTGTAGACCCTTTCATTTGGCAGGACAATTTCTATAACCCTTTTATTCCCAGTTTAGTGAAGACCCTTTCATTTGGCAGGACAGTTTCTATAACCTTTTTATTCCCAGCTCAGTGTAGACCCTTTCATTTGGCAGGACAGTTTCTATAACGCTTTTATTCCCAGCTACTTGGTAAACCCTTTCATTTTGCAGGACAGTTTCTATAACCCTTTTATTCTCAGCTCATTGTAGACCCTTTCATTTGGCAGGACAGTTTCTATAACCCTTTTATTCCCAGCTCATTGTAGACGCTTTCATTTGGCAGGACAGTTTCTATAACCCTTTTATTCCCAGCTTAGTGTAGACCCTTTCATTTGGCAGGACAGTTTTATAACCCTTTTATTTCCAGCTACTTTGTAGACCCTTTCATTTGGCAGGACAGTTTTATAAACCTTTCATTCCCAGCTACTCTGTACACATGCGCAGTGTAGCTACTCTGTACACTAGGCGCAGTAGAGTATATCATTATAGTAGCTGCGCAATATAAATGTCCTGTATTATTTATTATTATTATTACACCCTTTCATCTGGCAAGACATTTTCTATAACCCTTTTATTCCCAGCTCAGTGTAGACCCTATCATTTGGCAGGACAGTTTCAATAACCCTTTTATTCCCAGCTACTTGGTAAACCCTTTCATTTGGCAGGACAGTTTCTATAACCCTTTTATTCCCAGCTCATTGTAGACCCTTTCATTTGGCAGGACAGTTTCTATGACCCTTTTATTCCCAGCTTAGTTTAGACCCTTTCATTTGGCAGGACAGTTTTATAACCCTTTTATTCCCAGCTACTTTGTAGACCCTTTCATTTGGCAGGACAGTTTTATAACCCTTTCATTCCCAGCTACTCTCCACACATGCGCAGTGTAGCTACTCTGTACACTAGGCGCAGTAGAGTATATCATTATAGTAGCTGCGCAATATAAATGTCCTGTATTATTTATTATCATTATTACACCCTTTCATCTGGCAAGACATTTTCTATAACCATTTTATTCCCAGTTTAGTGAAGACCCTTTCATTTGGCAGGACATTTTCTATAACCCTTTTATTCCCAGCTCATTGTAGACCCTTTCATTTGGCAGGACAGTTTCTATGACCCTTTTATTCCCAGCTTAGTGTAGACCCTTTCATTTGGCAGGGCAGTTTTATAACCCTTTTATTCCCAGCTACTTTGTAGACCCTTTCATTTGGCAGGACAGTTTTATAACCCTTTCATTCCCAGCTACTCTGTACACATGCGCAATGTAGCTACTCTGTACACTAGGTGCAGTAGAGTATATCATTATGGTAGCTGCGCAATATAAATGTCCTGTATTATTTATTATCATTATTACACCCTTTCATCTGGCAAGACAGTTTCTTTAACCCTTTTATTCCCAGCTCAGTGTAGACCCTTTCATTTAGTAGGGCAATTTCTTTAACTCTTTTATTCCCAGCTCAGTGTAGACCCTTTCATTTGGCAGGACAGTTTCAATAACCTTTTATTCCCAGCTCAGTGTAGACCCTTTCACTTGGTAGGACAGTTTCTATAACCCTTTTATTCCCAGCTCAGTGTAGACCCTTTCATTTGGCAGGACATTTTCTATAACCCTTTTATTCCCAGCTACTTTGTAGTCCCTTTCATTTGGTAGGACAGTTTCTATAACCCTTTTATTCCCAGTTTAGTGAAGACCCTTTCATTTGGCAGGACAGTTTCAATAACCTTTTTATTCCCAGCTACTTGGTAAACCATTTCATTTTGCAGGACATTTTCTATAACCCTTTTATTCCCAGCTTAGTGTAGACCCTTTCATTTGGCAGGACAATTTCTATAACCCTTTTATTCCCAGTTTAGTGAAGACCCTTTCATTTGGCAGGACAGTTTCTATAACCCTTTTATTCCCAGCTCAGTGTAGACCCTTTCATTTGGCAGGACAGTTTCTGTAACGCTTTTATTCCCAGCTACTTGGTAAACCCTTTCATTTTGCAGGACAGTTTCTATAACCCTTTTATTCCCAGCTCATTGTAGACCCTTTCATTTGGCAGGACAGTTTCTATAACCCTTTTATTCCCAGCTCATTGTAGACCCTTTCATTTGGCAGGACAGTTTCTATAACCCTTTTATTCCCAGCTTAGTGTAGACCCTTTCATTTGGCAGGACAGTTTTATAACCCTTTTATTTCCAGCTACTTTGTAGACCCTTTCATTTGGCAGGACAGTTTTATAAACCTTTCATTCCCAGCTACTCTGTACACATGCGCAGTGTAGCTACTCTGTACACTAGGCGCAGTAGAGTATATCATTATAGTAGCTGCGCAATATAAATGTCCTGTATTATTTATTATTATTATTACACCCTTTCATCTGGCAAGACATTTTCTGTAACCATTTTATTCCCAGTTTAGTGAAGACCCTTTCATTTGGCAGGACAGTTTCTATAACCCTGTAATTCTCAGCTCATTGTAGACCCTTTCATTTAGTAGGGCAATTTCTATAACCCTTTTATTCCCAGCTCATTGTAGACCCTTTCATTTGGCAGGACAGTTTCTATAACCCTTTTATTCCCAGCTCATTGTAGACCCTTTCATTTGGCAGGACAGTTTCTATAACCCTTTTATTCCCAGCTTAGTGTAGACCCTTTCATTTGGCAGGACAGTTTTATAACCCTTTTATTTCCAGCTACTTTGTAGACCCTTTCATTTGGCAGGACAGTTTTATAAACCTTTCATTCCCAGCTACTCTGTACACATGCGCAGTGTAGCTACTCTGTACACTAGGCGCAGTAGAGTATATCATTATAGTAGCTGCGCAATATAAATGTCCTGTATTATTTATTATTATTATTACACCCTTTCATCTGGCAAGACATTTTCTATAACCATTTTATTCCCAGTTTAGTGAAGACCCTTTCATTTGGCAGGACAGTTTCTATAACCCTGTAATTCTCAGCTCATTGTAGACCCTTTCATTTAGTAGGGCAATTTCTATAACCCTTTTATTCCCAGCTCATTGTAGACCCTTTCATTTGGCAGGACAGTTTCTTTAACCCTTTTATTCCCAGCTCAGTGTAGACCCTTTCATCTGGCAAGACAGTTTCTTTAACCCTTTTATTCCCAGCTCAGTGTAGACCCTTTCATTTAGTAGGGCAATTTCTTTAACCCTTTTATTCCCAGCTCAGTGTAGACCCTTTCATTTGGCAGGGCAGTTTCAATAACCTTTTATTCCCAGCTCAGTGTAGACCCTTTCATTTGGCAGGACATTTTCTATAACCCTTTTATTCCCAGCTACTTTGTAGTCCCTTTCATTTGGTAGGACAGTTTCTATAACCCTTTTATTTTGATTCAAGCATCACATACTTCACACTAGGTCCTGCTTGCTATCCATAAGAAAGACAACTCATAGAAACAAATTCTTTATGGGAGAAAGTCTTGGAGCCCAATCCAACAGAAGTATTTCAATTGATTGTGGTGTATGCTGTACTTATTCATGGTGCTACATGTGCCATGTGTTGGTTTGGATTGTTCCTGCTTTTTGTTTTTATCCTGCTTTGTATTTCTTTTGTGATTGTATGGATGCATTTGAGCAGAGCAAAATCAACCTAATCTTGCTTGATTTCCATCGTTCATTTGCAGCCCATCAATGCTCCAAACGAGGTGGCGATGTCAGGGTCAGGCTCCAAGGGGGCGGCAGAGTGGAGCTAGCTGGGCAGGCAAGCATCGTATTGGAGGGCAAGATTAACATCTGAGGAGGAAATGTGGAAAGCCTGAGTAACAGTTGAGGAAGACAATTATTTCTGTGGAAAGGGAAAAAATAGTATGATCTTACAATTCTTTTTCTTACACACACAAAAACAGACACCAAAGAAATATTTCCCAGTGCATGTATGTGAGCTAAATTTCTCAGGCTGTGTGAAAATATTTGATGTTACAGTTACAGTGTTTTATTGGTAAAGTGGCAGTCTGAAATTTTGTTGAGTGTAGCCTTGGGAGTTTCCTGTCTTCTGTAAGGTCAACCAGTGTGGGGTTGGACATGTGAAACTTTACAACTGAAATATGCTGCTGTCATTTCATGACTCATCAAATCTTTCTTCATCTATAGACTCACCATGCAAAGTAGTGCCAGTTTTTGCCAGAAGCATTTTAAATGGGATTACTTATAGCAATTTTACTGTAGTTCTATGGTTTTGATGACAATCAATTGTTTTCCCCAAAGATATGATTGTTACATTGTGGAAGGGGTTATTTGTTTTCTACTCATTGTTAAAATTGCTTACTTCATTTCATCTTGTGATTACATTGATATCGCTATTTACATGCATAAGGAAGATAATCTTTTTTTTCATCATAACCAATTGCAATTGCCAAATTGTTGGGACAATTAGGCTAATTCTGTTGATCCTTTTGGTTACCAATGGAGAGCAGTCATTAACAAGATTGGAACAAAAAATAAAACCCCAGAGTGCACTTGGTTTATTGTGTTTGATGTGTGGATTTATATGCTCTTTAACATGCCGAGGACTGATTTTTATTCTCTTTTATGACTGAAATAATCATACAGATTTTTCCTCACTTAGTTTACTCTGTTGAAGATGTAGTTTTACATAATCTTTGGTGTCTTGTAGGTACTGACCTTCAAATGTGCTTGAAATTCAAAATGCCATCTTTGTTGCAACGAAGTATACTGATATACTTAAAGCTTTGAAATGTATATGCCTCTGCCCTGATGGGTGCTGGAGCCACTGCCAAATTTCTGTGTATTGAAATGCATTGTTGAGAATCAGCTTGATGTAAAAGTCTACTTTACTGTAGGTACATTACTCAAACTCTGCTAAATAAGGAACAAAGCTTCTTACAATGATAAAAGATTTTGTTAGTGCTCGAATGTTTTCCCTTCATGCATCTTTGATCAACATGTGTGTCTGTGGTATGTATCAGTTGGTGTATCGAGCTAATAATTGGAAGACATAAGCATGATTTCTCTCTTTTTTTTTTAGGGGGGGGGATACAAGAGGATTTTAGCCATAAAACAGTGATTTTTTTTTTTTTTTTTTACCCCCAGTGGGGTGCCATGTGTAGTGACAGTCTCCAGTCAAGCCTGTGGTAGTGTGGGGAATCATGGATGGCAAGATTTGTGTGCTGCCCACTGGGGTACATTCGAAAACCAGGAATAGCATCCATCAATCCATCAATATGTGCATCAAAGCGTGTTGTCATAAATATCAATCATGTAGTTTTGACCTGTTTGTGATTCTAGTCTTGAATCTGTGTCAAGAATGTGAGATACTTTGCCTGTAACAATTGTGAATCACTTCACAATGTACTATGAAGAAATAAAGATGTTTCTTCTTCCCATTCAGGTATTAATTTATGTCCATAGTCTCCTTTCTCAATGTGGAAAAAAGAGAATGTGATGAATAGCGAACACTTTTTTCACGCTTTCCCATAGTATATGTATAGCTGAGCAGGTTTCAGCATACAGTGGGTGTACTTAAAAGTGAGGGATTCTAGGATGTTAAATCCTTAACCCGTTGAGGACGAGTCCCGAGTATACTCGGGCAGGTGTCTATGGGAAATAGTGTGTTGTAGCAAAATCAAACCGTCCTCAACGGGTTAAAAGACCTAAATGAATTGAGAAAGACAACATCGATGGTTAACAGCTCTGCGCAATATAGCTGTATCCTCTTTATGAGGTAGATGTTTGAGTGATTCACTCAGCTGTAATGAGTGTGTGAAATCACCAAAACCAACAAATTATCAACACAAAAATACACATTATACAACTGTACTACAGTGCACTCCCGTCTTAACAAAATTCTGGTTATGATGAAGTAAAAATTCAGGCCGCTGCCTTATCTACTCTTTTATTGTTTATTTGTTCGGTTATAACAAAATTTAGATATAACAAAAGAAAACTGCCAGTCCCGAGGACTTTGTTATACAGTAATGGGAGTCTACTGTACATCCTTGTGATGGGTTTCAGTATTGTTTAAGGATACAAATCAGGTGTATCATTCCATTCAACAATGCACAGAGTAAAAGTGTGTATTATGAATGTGTGTGTGTGTGTGTGTGAGATATAGTAAGTACACTAAAAGTGTGTTTCAAATTAGCGTTTGTAGTGTAAAAAAGACCAGAGAGCAAGGTTCCTGGAACTGACAACATTCTGCTGAAAGTTGCTTGATCAGTGATGGACTCACACAGTCACCCTAGGGAAATAAGTGAGACTATTGCCAAATTTGATAAAACTTTGAGTCTATAATCAGCAACAGGAGTTTTTGGCAGACCGTGTAATTGTAGAGGTTGACAAGTTTGCATGACAAATGATCGGGTCAAGAATTCTCCCTCTTGCCATCTCAAGGAGAATCCACTTTTCACTGTCTCTTGAAGCAGCAAAATGGGAAATGTGCTTATATAGTCTAAGGAAAATTATAAATTCATTATTTGTATATACATGTACAAATGTGTGTGAGTGAATATATATATGTATATATATATATATATATATATATATATATGTATATATATATATATATGTATAAATATATATGTATATATTTATTTATTTATATATTGATATGTGTGTATGTTTATGTATATATATACACGCTGTATATATATATATATATATATATATATATATATAATTATAAATATATAATTACACCACTGCTATATATATATATATATATATGTATATATATATATAATCTTATTTGATGAATCCTCAATTCTGATTGGTCCAAGGTGCAGAAAATAGTTTTTGCTATGCTGCCCAGCATGTCATCTGCATCAGCTGTGCATTATTACTCATTGTGAATTGTGTGATTTATCTGTGCTTGCGTATATTGTGAAAGGCTACTTTATGTAATTCTGTTTTCTCTGACTGGTAGCATGACAACTTCATTTCAACGCCTCAATTTAGCATAAATAACTTAAAATGAAGTGGGTATAGTGTGGCATTTAAAACAAATATTAGCTGCTTTCTTTCCAGTCATGTTTAAAACTATTTGCCCTTGGTGATTTCTCAACAGCTCTATATGCTCCTCAACTTCATCTTGGGGCATAGCACTGCTGAGAAATCCCCCTGGGCAAGCAGTTTTAACCAGGTCCCTCAACAGTTGTCAATATTTGTGTAATAAATAAATGAATAAACATATATATATATATATATATGCATAAGATAGTAGTATTCCACTGGTCCAGACATAGCTTCTGCTTTCTCTTTCCTTAATTTGCCAACGTAGTTCTCAAGCTCTCGGCTGTATAGGCCTTTATCAGGATCTATTAATACGATTCGCGACGCAGAGAGATACTTGTGTAATTGTTTAGATCCTGATGAAGGCCTTTATGGCCGAAAACTTGAAGACTAAATATGTGGGTATGAATTGTGATTATGGTTCATGGAAAAGATGTGAAAGTCGTCAATATTCCATCACGAAAATCGTGTTTGGAATTATAATGCGATTTTACACCATGCAAAAAGATATATGTATATATATGTATATATATATATATATATATATATATATATATATATATATATGTATATTTATTTATATTTATATATATTGTAGAGGGGTAAATTTGAAGTCTATTTTCAAAAATTGAAGTGAATAATTTACATGATGACATGTTTCAAAATTCAATATTTTCAAGACTTTGTGAATGTGAAGTATTATTTTTGGCCAAAATTTCATCTTCAGAGGACAGAATTCAGAGCGACTTACAAAAATGTCCGGTGATACGATCAACTCTCTCCTCTACTAGTAGTTGAAATATATAATTCAGAGATTTTATATGGTTGCAAGGAGTATATAGAACAAGCAGATTAATTACAAAATTCATGAAACAGTTTGCATATTTATAATATGCTCTCGATAAGAACAATTTACTGTCTGGGATATAGATACAAGATCAGTTCATACAAAGAATAGTGCAAAAACAAGCCCAAGTACAGGGCATCTGAGAACACAAATGGAGAAAAAAAAAAGATCACGAACAGATGAAACTTTGTATCTACAGTACATTATATACCAATATTATATACATGTATTTGTGATTCCTCAAAACGATATTTCCAAAATGCGTAAAAAATAGCATATTAGTTGACAAATTCAAATGTGTGTTCTGTGCACTTGGGGTCTATCAATAGAAGATTTTATTTGCAGCGGACATGTCTGTTCTTGATCAAACCGCAGCTGGTTCTGCGTGTGATTGCATGCAGGCAGGCTGCTCTGCAGCTCAGCGCACCATGCCATGAAGCTGTGTATCACTAGAGTCTAGATCTACTGCATGCACAACTTACCAGCGAGGAACGAACTCGGTGGATCTGAGACCGCGCGCGACCGACCGACTACCGGCGGCAATCGCGATCGAGGATCTCCGTTTGACTTTTCGCGCGAAGGAGAGAAGTCGACGAGTCAGCTTTGATTTCCTAATGTGTCAGAATTTAATCCGATTCAAGAAGACATTCCTGTGTACGTGGTAAGTAGTGTAGAACCTTACTCACTTTTTCTATGTAATGAAACTATATTTTATCAGTTTACCTCATCTTAATTTTCGGTTTGCTGCAAGGTAAATGAAGTCTCAGTCCCATTCTATATATTTTCATGTATGGGAATTTTTGCGCAACACTGAAACGAACGACTTTAATTTTGCTTCACCTTTTTTAGTACCTTTGCCGAAGATACTGGAAGATTGCTGTGTAGTGTAGCAGCAGTCGAGCTTCCAGGTCTATCCTCTTGTGATTAATCTCTATCATCAGCCCACGACGTATTGGTGGATGGGATGGTTTTCTTGTCCAGTTCGAAAGAAGGCAAGCGAAGGCAGACAGGCTGTTTTAGTGTTTGTCAATTGTTATGATCTAAAATTTTACTGCTGTACTGCTCATCACACGTCTGTTGATTATTGGGAATATTTTGGGGGACAGGAATCGTTAAGGTCTTCCCAGTGCCAATCAAGCCTAGTCTTAACACACTGGATATTGTGCTGTCTATATACCATAGTTATGGGTAAACTCGGTCTAGCGGGTAAAGTCGGCATCCAGCGCGCACAGTACAACTACTTGTACTGTGCGCGCTGACAGCCGACTTTATCCGCTAGGACGAGTTTACCCATAACTACGGTATGTCGACTGTCTGAGTTACAATTGTCACTTTATAGGTTAGCCAGTCCGTGTATGGATGAATATGACTGTTCAGACAGAATCAGATGTCGAACGTATATGTGACCGTGCACCTCAAAACGAACATAAAGTCGCACACACTGATTTTGCGTGAGGACTGAAAATAGGTGAAATGGGTCAACCGAGCCGATCTTGACTTTTTCATATTTTCTGAAAGAACGGGTCTTCTTTTACATTATAAAATGCTAAAATTTGGTATCATAAAACGGGCAGGAACATGTGTTTTTTTAGCAGTTTATCTCGAACATTTTTGGTAGAATAGTGTGATTTACATAGGTGTGTCTTTAGAATCCCTTTTTCATTTCTAAAAAACCTTGTCCACACTCTTCACTTTCAACTCTAATAACTTTTGAAAGGATAGTGCTACTGCTTTGAAAGTTGGCATTAATTATGGACAGAATGTGTTAATGAGGCATGCTTAATTTCAGTTTAATCAGATAATCCCTTCATTGTTGTTACTCTGGTGGTTTACTTCCTGTTGTTTGTCCCATTCATGGCACAGCCAGCACGGTTTGGTAAAGATTAAGCGCTTGAATAGACACTGCACTTCAGAGCCTCTTTTCTCAGTTCACACTTTTCCTGAGTTTGTGCTTTCTTTCCAATATTTAGATAGGTTAGGAGGGTCCATTTGATTTGAGTTATACATCATTTTAAAGCTTAAAGGCACTCAATCGTGGCAAGTGGTTTGTGCGGCACGGAGACGAACGCAACACGCTGCCTCCCCCATTCTGTATCAAATGTAGTGACCCTGAATGAGAATAGCGTTGGCTCAATGGGTCAGCAAACAACACGCTAGGCTACAAGAGAGCTCTCTGTGCTAATCTCCTAACCCAAAATGGCTGTCCGAGCGAGCCACGAGAGCTTCCGAATGAACGCACACTCTCAGTGCGCATGCGCATGAAGAGAGAGGCCAAAAGAGCCACGCGTCTTGTGGCCTCTCTCCTCCAATCACCGCAGCTCACGATGACAATATTTGTGTACAATGCGTACACACACTCACGCACACACACACACACTCGTCTTCTGGCCTCTCTCCTCCAATTACCGCAGTTCGCAGTGACAATGTTTGTGTATGATGCGTACATACACATGCACACACACACACGTGTCTCAGTGGCAGCATTGTCCCACACGTTTATGGATATAGCACCAAGTCTGGCATTGCGCAATTGCATGCACAAACTTCGGTCGTTCGGAGTTTATGTACCATTAGGGAGGACGATCGGCTGCCTTAAAAGTCTGCGCTTTCAGAATGTGGTCTTAACTAAAAATTCATGTCTGGCGACTTTTTGTTTGTTTTGAGGTGCAGGGTCACATATATTAACGATACCAAACATGATATGTTTATTTTTTTTTTCAGGATAAAAACTGTAATTTCCTTAAAAGTGCTGGTTAAATACAGAATCTCCCTACTCTGTTGCACACACTTAACTTGAGACTAAGTTGAGTTGACTTGGGACTTTTTGGGTTAAAGAAAAAAAGGAAGAGGTGATGTTTGTCAGGTTATTCAAGGTTTTAATCTAAAAAACAAAATTGAAATAGGAGAAGAGTTTCTAACAATGTTAACATGTTATATTTAAGCAGGGCTCAACATGACCGCACCAGCGACCGACCTCAACACATATGCCCCGGGGTTAGATAGTCTCAACACTACCTATAATACCTTTTTTGTCCAGTGGTCTGTTCTGGCCACTGAAACAGTTTGAATTTGAAGTTTTGGTGGCTGGAAAAAGATAATGGTAGATATGTATTAAAGTAACTAGCTACCCATAATTTGACCATAACGCCTAACGGCATCCAAAATTTGACCACGTGGTGACACTTGTACATAAAAGACCTCCGCTTTTGCATGCAGTCAAATTTTGGCACGGGAGGTCAAAACTTGATGCAGGTTTTTTAGTGGCCTGAAATAAAAGCAAAAGTAGAAATCCATTTTGAATTTTAGTTTGCCCGATCAGGCCTTCAAGGCAAAAGATAGACCTAAATTTGGTGGCCCAACACCAATTTTAGCAGCCCCAGGCTGCCACTAATGTTGAGCCTTGCTAAGGTTCATTTTTCCAAAGGTTTGTTGTCCTGAAAGACACAAACTCTCTATAGAAACCTGAATGCACTAATTCATTAAGAGATTCGTTAATCAGAACATTTGATTGTGGCGTTAACATTTAGAGGGTTCATTATTCTGAAGGTTTTCTAATCCAAAAATTAAATAAGTTTCATTATTTCGAAGGTTCGTTAATCTGAAAACAAAATGAGGTGAATATTCTGAAAATGAAATATGTACAATATTCTTTTTTCAGAAGGTATGATGATTATTTCTTAATTTGTGTTCAGATTGACAAACCTTTGCTTCGAACCCTGTACAAACCATATTTCATATTTGGAATTATGAACTTTAGGAAAAGTAAACCTGATGAATAACATAATTTCATTTTTGGATTGACCAACCTTCGAAATAACTAACTGTAAGCCAAAAAATGGGTATTGACAGGTCAGTGTTCAAGTATAGAACAGGGGATTTACCCAATTTTGAATGAGTAATGTGATGTGTACAGTAGTGCCAAGTTATGGATTAGTGTATTATAGTGACTGAATTTTGAACAGTTTAATTGATTTCATTTTCAAATAGCAGAGCTTGGGTTCACTGACTTTACCATCTTTAGAGTACTGTATGCACTGAATATTTTGCAGGGTTTTTATTTTTGCAAATTTTACATGTCAGGTGCTATTTGCAAATATAAAGACACGCAAAAATATTGACTCCGATCCCGATTATGAATGTGTCGTGCAGTCATACATTTTTCCCTCTTATTGGACTCCAAAATCACAAATTTAACCACTCGTGAAATCGTTGGTAAGTCCCAATTCATGAAAAATTAGTATCGACTCACTAAATATGTTGCATATACAGCATTACCCTTCTGGGTTACCTCCGGGGTGTGGGGTTTATCCACCTGTCTCGTTGGTGGCATGGATAGTCTAAATATTAATGCCCCTGAAAATGGTACGTCGAGATCTGGATCATGGAATGTTCACTTAAATTCATTCAGCTCATTTATAGTTTGTAGCTGTCCATGTTGAATTTATGCCCTCCCTCCTATTAAAGTCCCAGACCAGTAATTTGTTCTGTCTATGCTATTCATTTTAAAAGCAATGTTTAGATTTGAAATTTTTGGTGATCTTCACTTCAGTTATACTGGAATTTATAAAATTGTTGTGGAGCAGCCAGTCAAAACTTGGGAAAGCAGTTCCTATACCTCAGAATATTGTCAAATCTTTAATGCTCTCACTTTCTGCCTACACAGCTCCTCGTCAATCTACAACAGAATAGTGTCATTCTAACGTGCAATCCCTGTGTTGGCTCTGGGCGTCCATGCAGCGTGCCATGAACTGATATAAGGATGACTCAAGATGTGAAAATGGCTGCAGGCGGGCTTGTCAACCAGTTGTCGTCTTTACAACGACTCACACACACAACACTAGAGACTGTGGACTACCAGAGTAATGTTTTGGGAATTTCTGCTGATTGTCTCGGCAAAGGGTCTGAGCTGGCCAAAGCTGCGCTGACTGCCATCAGGAACCTACAAGCACTCCTGAACGAAAATGAACGGCACGCTCACAACCAAAGCCTGGAAGCCATTGAGTCTCTGGACATGAACGAAGATGAAATTGATGAGGAGATAGTGGATAAATCTCCAGATGATGGTGGAGAAGAGAGGGAAGAGGAGGAGGATTCAAGGACAAGAACAGATGCGATGGGTGGGAGAGATGTGAATGAAGAGGGTGCCAAGAACTTGCCAAGACATGACACCTCAGAAGACATGTTTGATGAGTTTGAAGATGAAGAAGATATGGACCCAAGCATGCTAGAAGTAAGATTTAATCCCAATTAATTCTTTTATGTTCTGAATATTTAATAGGTATGTTATTATCCGGGAATAAAGTGTTTATTGGTTTTAAAAATTAAAAATAAAAAATAAAATGTCCATGTAATTCCACTATCAATAGTCAAAGTAAATTGTAAATAAAAACACAAGAAAAGAGATGAAAGGAAACTTTTTAGTCCAAATTCTTGTGAACATCGTCTTTCGTGATAAATCCTATAATCAGTTTGCATCAATGCTGTGCATTCTATTCTTCCCATTGAGCTAGGAAGATTATATCTTACTCATTTTCTCCGTCTCGGTAATCATGACAAAATTAGGAGAGCCATGTGGCTAACAAACGGGTAAGTTTTTGTTTAATTAGTCTATTGACTCATAAAATGTCTGTCATTGTTGTCCACCTTTCAGGAAATTGATGCTTTATGTGATGCAGCTGCTAACAAGTCCAACGATGATTTCGAAGTTGAAGAGAAACCAGACACTTCATCATTAGCGAATTCCCAAGTCACCAGCAACAAAGATGATGACGAAATTGGTAAGGGTTTTAGTTACAGGTTGTCCTCAGTCCCACTGTGTGTAAATCCTCATGGGATTAGCAGTTGGCTGACTGCAGATATGGTTTATCATCACTTCAGATCAGTTCCTCTTAATATTGTATTGCCTTCAAAGCAAAGTTTGACCTTCAGAGAAAACAGAGATTGTTTGGTTTTAGGGGGAATTCGCCCCAATGTATTATGTGCATGCAATGAATGCAGAAATATTAATAGTACACATCAGTGAACTTTGAAGAAAATCAGAAAAGTCATTCAAAACTTACAAATTTTTAAAATTTTGGTTAAATTCATGCAGTACCATCATTGTTGGACAAGAAAATTACAGCAATTTATTATGTTAGAGTAGGTCAACAATACTGTAAAACCAGACATTTCTATTTCGCATATTTCGCAAGAGCCATGATTCGCGAAATTAAAATGTACGCAAAATTCCTTGTCTATACTGTATGAATTGAATGCCAGTGGCAATTCGCAAAAATGTTGTGCTACAAAATAGGTCGTCAGCTCCAGTTTGCATAATATTATGCTGCGAATATTCCTGGTTTTACACTATTACAAATATACAAAAAGAATTTAACATATTTTCATATTTTTATGGCAATAAAAGAGCACTTGACTTATAATTTTAACAATGCATGGGAGATGTTAGTACCCTTACGATATGTCAGTAACAAGGTGAAATAATTTCTACTTCTTATAAAAAATGAAAGTTTGTGAAATTCTCTTTATTTTGTAATTCACTATGCATTTTCATGTATTGAGCAATATGTTAAAAGTTGCAGGCATTTATTCTTTTCTCCTTTTTTTTTTGGTGGGTTTTCTCTTTTTTGTTATTCATCTTTTTTACTAATTAGATCCATCAGTGCCCCCTCCAGAAGCCAAACACATCAATGTCCTGAAGAAGTCATTTGGTCATTCAGCTTTTAGGCCGTGAGTAAACCATATTTGATAATCTGAAGCATACAGATACATCCCAAAAATATCGACAATAGAGTGTTAGTGATGCATGTCGGTGTTTCACATGTATTAGTACTACTTGTTTTGTAAAAAGACATGGATGGATAAATACATAGATAGATGGATAGATAGATAGATAGATAGATAGATAGATAAATCAATGCAAAAATATTTGTGTATTATAAATAAACATCTTGTTTGATGCATATATTCATTACATTTTCGCTTGTTTTCATCTGGGGCTGCCGTGCGTCTTAGTTTATTAGTTGCCTGTTGGACTTGTTCAGCTGTCAAATAAAATTTCACAGTTCATATTGTCGACATCATGATGAAATTATGCCATTAATTTGTTTTTAAATAAACAGACAAATGGGTGTGACCTTAGACCTACCGAAATCCATGGTATGACAAAAAGCTATCAATATTTGCTTTTCCATTGCTGAAAAAACATATCAGTCCACCATTGGAATTAGGTATAATAATGGTGACACAATAATTACTTATTGTGTGTATATAATGCTTTTAATGATGTAGGTTTGGATTCAAATTTTATTTCAGAAGTTTTACAATACCATTACTTGTTTTCATACTCCTTGCTAGTCCACTGCCTGGACTGTCTTTGTATTATAGTGCATATCATGCATTGCAAAGTACATGCATATGCAATTACTGTTGCTGAGGGCATGCAGTATAAGTTGGACCTCGGAGACTTTCTCCCGGGCAGTGCGATTTGTGGGGATGTATCACATTGCATGGGCTATAGCACAATCAGCGGGTCTCGCGTTCAGCGAGAGTTGCAGCCAACAAAAAGCGGCCAAAATCTTGACTAACTCATTAAACAATTGTCAGAGTATTCTCGTTGAGATCTTGCTGCAATCATTTCCCCCCTTTTTTTTTCAGGATGCAGTGGAAGATCATCCACTCCATTCTACAGGAAAGGAGGGATCAGTGTGTTGTCATGGCAACAGGTCAGTAACAATGAATGTCAAGTATTTATGATTGTGTTAATTATGTGTTGCCGAGTGCATGGCAGAAAGGGATTCGTAGCTGTTATGTTGTGCTTGAACTGAGTTTATGTGGTATCAAAGGAAGCATTTAATCCTCTACGGACCACCATCTGAGAAAGCTGATGTGATTGTATGCAAACAGATTGCCGTTAGTACTGACAGTGTTAAATGCTTATGAACAAGCTACCACGCGAGTGACAGTCCTAAATCTGCTCCAAAAGATCAGGCAGTGAGGATAAAGGTGCCATGTCTTGGGTCAAAAACCACTGCTGTCAGGTGGACTTGATTCAGGGACCTCACAATGGAGTGTCTGTGATTGTATCCACTGAGCCATAAAGGTTTTTCACGGTCATCCACTCTCATTTCCCCACAGAATTTGAGATAAAGACCATGATGTGTGTTCTACCCCTTTCATCATTTATTACCTCTGCCAAGGGGGAAGGTTATGTTTTCGTTGCCGTTGGTTTTTTGGTTAGTTTGTTAGTTAGTTCGTTTGTCCATGTGCAAAATAACTCAAAAAGTAGTTAACGGATTGGGATGAAACTTGCAGGAAAGGTTGAGAATGACACGAGTAACAAACGATTAACTTTTGGTAGTGATCCGACAATTTTGGGGAATTTATGAAGGATTTTTTATATTTTGGCAGGTAGGGTCAATGGACTTGGGAGTTCAGGCTGCGCGTATTTGAGGTTTGCATGCGCGCACTAAAGTGCGTGCTCTGCTAGTTTCCACTAGGGAGAGGTGCGCCGTGCAGCTGAAGGTTTATGACGTAACAAAGGCTTCTATATTGGGAAATAGGGCAACTTTCAGCACACAATGCTATAAGTATGTATGGGTGGAAATCACTGATATCACTGATATCTCTGTGGAAGAACAAGATCAACGGTGGAAATGAGCTGCATGCTTGGCAGAGGTCTGTGCTCTCAGAGTGCTTTTCTAGTTGTTAAGTAAGAATCCAGGCTTTCACATGTTTAGTTTTAAGATGAAAATTTCATATTTGAAAGTTTCATTGTCTCTTTCATTGTACTTTGATCATTTTCAGGTAATAACCTACAAACTCCTGCATATTTAGCATTTTGTCGCTGGGGCAACAAGACCTCATATCTTAAAAATATCAAATGTTCAAGAGAACAAAAAAACATGGCAGCCAAAGTACCATATCAGATGGGATAGCCTTTCCTTTGACATGCCTAGGTGGCTTCTCTTTTGGGGTAAGACAGCTAGGATTTGGACAGGGCATCACTTGAACAGATCATTTGACCATTAATCCAAAAAGAAGTAAATTTCACAAAAATTTGAGATACTGAGAGTGAGTACAAAGTCTTGTCACCCCAGCAATGATTTGTAAATCTGCCAATTTTATCCCTTGCTGCTTTTAATACCTCATCCACCACATTTCTTCATCCCAGGGTATGGCAAGAGTTTGTGCTACCAGTATCCCGCTGTGTTTACCGGTGGTGTCAGTGTGGTCATCTCACCTCTGATATCACTCATGGAGGACCAGGTCCAAGCTCTCAAGTGAGTGGAAAGTGCAATCTATCTGGTATCAATCCCAAAACAGTGCCATATTTTATTGTAGTAAATTGCCGTAGCTAGTACGTACTTGCATTGTAGAGGTATGACAGAATTTAATTTGTGTCATCACTATGAAAACCATCTAAGATAGCAAAATTTTATTTCAAAAGAAATATGTCTTTTGTGGCAAAAAAAAGGAGAAAAATTGTTCTTTTCCTACAGGTTTGCAACAAATTAATGCTCGCATAAAATTTCAAAACTGGTCTTGAAAGTAAGTGTTTGTTTAATGATTGTCGGCTGCAGATGATGTTTCTTATATGTATACATGATATATATATATATATATATCAATACTGCAGTTTACATACATGTAGCTGTGTAACAAGTTTCATGTTCATTACTGTTACGGTTATGATTCATCCAGATATAATGTGAATTTAAACAAAATGCTCTCATAGCTCTATATTTTTGTCCATATGGTACAAACAAACATGAATGTAGCAGATACTCAATCTAGTGCCCAAGATGTAAGTAGTTAATGAGGGTTAGCATGTTTACTAAAAGTACATGAAAGAACGCCAACAGCGTCATGATGATTGAATATCGTAGTCACATAATATGAATGCTACTGTTATTTGTTGTGTCCTGTTTACAGAATATCAAACATCAAGGCATGCTATCTTGGGTCTGCTCAGAAAGATACAATTACTGTCAAGCGACGGATGATGCAGTAAGTCCACATCAGACAAGTCTTGTGAGAAAAAATTTGGCCTCTCTTCACGATGTGTAAAGACCTACCATAAGATGGATAATGTCATTGCTGCAGTGACAATGTAACTTTGCTTTGTTAACCATGTGAACATTGCATTGCCACTGAATAGTCTGTCATTTAATTGTTCCATTATTTTCTGAAAGATTTTTTCATGATGTTTTGGAACTCCCTTGTACTGCATGTTTGCTAAGTTTGTGCGTAAGATGTTGGCTATGCATCAGATGTAAGAAAAAAGAAAGATTGATGCTAGTCATTTACCATTCATTTTCATCTTTATGCGAGATTTTACGTGCAGGTAGAAATTATGTGCCAAGATCGTTGTTCAAAAATAAGTATTCAGATAACTCTGATCAAGGTACACTTCTTGGTTGTATGACACTGTAGGACATAGAATGGGGTCATAAAAGAGTGGGACACTGAGGATGACCATTCTATCACAAAAAGGAATAGGAAAACAATCTTGTGTCCTAAAAAGTAAAAGTTGAAGGGGTAGAACATAGTTCTCAGAAGGGCTCAAAATTCATCTTCCACCATTGGAATTTGTTTGCAATATACCTGTATGGAAAGGATCTACCAAGAAAACTCTCAGGCTGACGTGATTTGCCATGATACTGAGTATTTTCAGATCCAAAGTGTAAATTAATTTTGATCGTGGTTCACAGCTTTTATTCCTGAAGTGCCCCCCCCCCCCCTTCAGAAGTGGGTAGGTAGAGCTGGGTAGGTTGTGTGACTATCAATTGTGCCCCAGCAGTAGTATTATCCAACAAGCTGCATGCAGTTCACTGCGGAATTTGTACAGAAGATATATGGATACTGCTATGGCCTGATTTGTAATTGATCATAAAATATTCTGTAGCAACTGCAATTTAATACGCTCTGAGATTGCAATACTGTCAGTGTACCTTTTTGGCTAATATTGCGCATTTTCACTGCTCTCCGACTAAAATTGTGTGATCACTGCATTATGTCATACATTTCTTATGTATACACATGCGTTTTACAGCAAAAGTTGACATTTTCTGCAGGTATATTAGAACTATGTTTTTACCTTTAATTGTGATATTTGTGTTCATCTTTGTTATGCAGAGGAGAATACCGGGTGGTGTACATGACACCAGAGTTTGTATCTGTAGCATCAGACCTTCTTGAGGATCTCCAGAGGAAAGTGGGTAAGGAGTTTGAGATGCAGGAATGAAACTTCAGGAGTATAACTGTGCACTCCCGGTTTGATGAACACGACAACGACTAAATTTCAGATACAACAAAGTATTCAGGTCTTAAGATTATTGCCTATATTTATCTTTATATGCTTTGTTCAGCTACAACGAAATTTCAATAATTATAATGAAAGAAAAGTGCTGTTCCCAAGTACTTTGTTATAATGAGAGTCGCCTATAGTGCATGTAGTCACTGTCTCTGTTGCCAGTGGGGACAATATCATCGGGCAAAGTTATATTTACAACCTGATACTCATTCTGTGGTACACTGCTCTCTGCTTAATCGGGAGGGGTCGGAATGCGGGTGTTTCCTGCTGAAGTGGTTCCCAGTTAATTTGGGTGAGCACTGAATTAACAGATGGAAGGTGCTCTGCAAACTGTGTAGTGTTATACGTTTCAATGATATTGATGTGAGTTCATGACGTGACATGGCCAATCATATGCAATGTCTGCTGTGTCAAATAAGCAAGTGTCTGTGCATTTTGTGTAAAAGAAAGAGAGTAATTTGATTTCATCATGTAGTCATTTTAATCAAATGTGTAGCCAGTTTCAGATGCATCTCTGGCTTCAAAATATGTCTCTTATCTCATTTCTGTACATTTCTATACATTGCAACATTGTGTCTCAAACTTTTGCTCTTGCGCAGAATCTAATGTAGCATAGTAATTGTTGCATTGAGAATAATTATGCACCTTCGCTTGTCTGCTCTATGTTAAAATCTCATTTTCACAAGATTTTGAAGATTGCTGTTATGCACTGAGAATATCCCCAATGGTTCATCTGAATTTACAGCTTGCACATCAGATGTGACCTGGGCCCCATTTCATAGAAAAGTACTACGATAGCAACACTTGCCAGAATGGCAATTGTCATGGTAACAACAAGAATCCAGCTTCCTGATTGGCTGTTGCCATGGCAACTTGCTATTCCAGCAAGAGTTGCCATCCTAACAGCTTTTATGAAATGAGGACCCAGATTTCATGACCATGGCAATTGTTTGACTGATTTACCAACAGGCATCACGCTAGTAGCCATTGACGAGGCTCACTGTGTGTCACAGTGGGGTCATGACTTCAGGTCAGCGTACAGAACTCTGGGCAACCTGAAAGATGTGCTTCCACAGGTCAGTTGTCCGTGACACCTTGTATGTTTGACCTCTGAGGTGACCAGGGCCCCATTTCATAAAAAGTTCATGATAGCAACTCTTGTCGGAATGGCAATTGTCATAGTAATGGCAATAATTCAGCTTCCTGATTGGCTGTTGCTATGGAAAATTGCCATTCCAGCAAGAGTTGCTATCTTAACATCTTTTATGAAATGGGGCCAAGGTCAGTCATTTCGTTGGCATTCACTTTATGATCAACCTAAAAAGCAAAGGAAGGATAATGATTAAGAAAACATGGCTGGAAAATCTATTTGACAAATTTCTTCAGAGGAATGAGAGCACCAAAGTAATGTGAAGGCCCTTGCAATACATTAGGAATTTGTAATTGTATTGTATTGTATTTATCTGTAATCATTGGAAGTTTAGTCTCAAAACATCTTTGCAACATTGTTGCTCTTGGTAGCCATTATTGTTGTGTTTGTCCATGGTGTAGCAATTTTACATCTTTCAGTGTATGAAAAGATTAACAAAACATAATATACATGAGACCCAGAAATCAGTTGGAGGTGTGATGCTCCATTTCACTTGGTCATCACGTTTCACAGACTGTAACAGTTAAAATGATATGTACAGCATGGTGTTAATCTAAAACCACCACTGTAAGGGTTTTTGACGGAGAAAAAGTGCTACTTTAAATATAGCAACTTTATAGTACTTTTTTTTTTTCATCCATAAAGAACATGCATAAATGTCTGCTTTTTTTAGAGCATCTAGAGACCTCCTATGTTGAGTTTGTGTTAGACAGTGCAAATATCTTTTATAAAATGGGTTCAAGATGATTGTAGCTAATCAGAAGTGCTGACATGAGTCACTTGTGCTCTTTATTTCCTTACTATACACAAGTGTGCAAAAAATGCACAGCAATAAAGCATAACTGCACACACGCAGATGTCACAATGTACATACTTTTGCAGTCAATCAGTCACAAGTGTGTGTCCACTCACTTATTTACTATAATTTCTAAGATTGTGCTCAGTATGTTCACAACATTTCTTCAGACATCTTGGTTTTTGAGCAAGTTCTTCATGTAGCTGACTGGTATTCACCCACGAAGGTGAATGAAACATAATTCATAGAACCATTATATAAAACAAATATTGCACAGATTTAAGTTCATGACATCAATGGAGATACAACACACTCTCATCTGTGCATTTTTTATGAATTGTTTGAAAATAATTGCAGTGGTTTTCTGTTCTCTACAGGTTCCATTTCTTGCTCTCACTGCCACGGCAACACCAGTGGTACAGAGAGACATCTGCAAATCTCTTCGGCTGAGAAAACCTCTCGTTACCTGTACCAGCTTTGACCGGTACGCATCATATTCAGTGTAGTGGATCCTACAATGTATTGTGAGGGGTAATTTGATATGGAATTAAGACTATAGTATGGTAGGGTAACATTGAAAGACACGTATGGTGTGTAGGTCTATGCAGGGGTCAGTTACCGTGGTAGTTTCCGAAATAGTAAAAAAAAATCTGTACGTATGCCTGAAATGTATGTATTTACAGTCAACCTCAGTGGAGTTGACCTTACACATATACAAATATTATAAAAAAAAAAATTGTACCCTTGATGGATATTAACAAGTGTTGATTCTATCGTGTGTTAAACTTGAAGTTCTTGTATGTCTAAAGACTTTCTCCAGTCCCCTTGGATTCAATTTGCCCTACCAACTTGTAATTGTAATGATTTGGGGATTTGTATATTTTGTATTTGAGTATTTGAAGTTTATTTGTTCTATGTCATTTCATTGTACATTTTGTGTTGCTGTTCATGACATTGTACGTATACATGTACATGTAGGTGCAAATGCAAGATATAAGACCATGACTTGAGGCAAATTTATACAAAAATTTCCTCATGCTTCTGCAATGACAAAGTGTGATCCTACCTGTACAACACAGACTGTTACGATTAATTCTTGCAGCTCTCTTTCCATGGAAACTACCTTAATTGTTTGTTGTTTGTTTTCTTTATTACTAATCTCTTTTTGCTTGTCAAAATTGCTGACTGTTTGAGAGAAAGACATGCCAACTTGAAGTTTTGCATCTCCTTCCTTTACAGACCAAATCTCTTCTTGGAGGTCCAACTCAAAACTGGTGATGTGCAGAGTGACCTCTCAAAGATGCTGTGTGAAACCAAGAAGTGAGTTGTTGTGGATTTTATTTTCAATGTGATGTACTCAGCAGAAGGTGCTGCAGGATGCATTTCAGTACAGATAAGACACAACAGTGCCCTGTTTGCGTAGCAAGTTAAGTTTTTGAGATCAAACTTAAAATTCACATGTTACTTGCCCTTCATCCAGTCAGAAGCTTACATGCAGGAGTTCCAGTTCAGTTTAATGTCTGATTTCAAAAATAACTAGATTGTATGCAACTTCACTCCGACATAATATAACTATATGCAAGCAGTGTATCATTGAAATAGTGATTCACACTCTTTTTAAGAAGAGTTTGAAAATGTTGAAATATATTAAGAGAATAGTCTAAAGTTTTGCTTTGAGACAAGAACAAACAGGTAAGATGATCACAAAAAATGTATTTACTGTGACATAACGATGTTTATATTTTGATACCCCAATCCATGAGAGAAGTCATCATTTTGCTGTAATGATGTGTGCTGTAATGACGGTGAAGTCCAAGTAACAATGGCTGCCTTTTATCTTGAACGTGCATTGATATATCTGATTTAGATGTATCCAGTAGGTATGAATGCTTGTTAAACACTACAGGCTGTAGCTAGTAGGACTAACACCGTAAAATTTACTTCAGCGATTTTTTTTTCCCCTGAAACATGTCATATTTCTTCTGTGTGGGCTGGAAGTATTGCTTCGAATTATGAGTACTGTACTATGTTTCTCTTCAGGTTTCACTGTGAATTTGACGGTCCTACCATCATTTACTGTCCCACGAAGAAGGCAACAGAAAGTGTTGGCAATAGCCTCAAAAGTAAGATAGCTTGTTCTCACAGCTTCACCCTTGTCTTCCTTGCTTTTGTTTTTCTTTTGCCTTTTACATAATTGCCAGCAGTTTATCGTTATGATTCTCATAACTTGAGTTAAGAGGGCTTGGATGGCCCTGGAAATGATAGTATGCATCATGATTGTTGTAGAAGCTTTCTTTTCCAACCAGTGTCTCATTGATTGAAACTTTATTAGGACCTGCAGAATGACATACTCTGAATACCTACTGGATGCACTGATTTCAGAGGCTAGCATATTCATAATGAAAGGAGCAAAAGTAAAGTAAACAATTGTACACTCTCAGGTTACAATGCAATCACAGAAATAAGCTATCCAAATCAGCTATTGGATTATTTCAGATTAGCTTTTGTTTCACAATTTTGTATTGAATGTCAGCTTACATGTATATCATGAGCTTTTTTGGTAACAAATACACATTAAAAGAAATGTTTTTGAGTGTAGTGTGTCACAAGTTTCATCAGAATTTTCTGTTTCCGTGGTGACAGGTCTTGGGGTGAAGGCAGATATATACCATGCTGGAATGGACTCGGAGAGGAGAAAGATCAACCATCACAAGTTTGTGAGGGACGAATTACAGGTGATTCCTCGTAAATCATGGGATACCTTACGAGGTTGTTTTTTTACTTCATGGCTTCATTTTGTTTTCTGATTCTAGGAAATCTTTCGGAAAACATGAAATATTCAAATCTACTTGTAAACATGCATTATTTGCACACACTTTCCTTCATGTTTCTGTAGGGTTCAATACCAATTTTTAGTAACAAAAGACAAGTTGACATACAGATCATGTGACTAATAATAGCTCTGATCATCATCAATGCATTGCATTGTGGAAATAATCCTGTTTTTCTTAGCCCTCCCAGCCAATAATCTTAGCCCTACCAGCCGATAAATACCTTTATTATCAGCATAATAGCAAAGGAAAAGGATACCAAACTTTTGTGTGATTTTTCTTTGAAAGTATTAATAGATGTCACTAATGATATCATTGTACATTTGGATTAGTTGTTTTCATTCTGTGCAAATTTGTCCAGTGTTTGATGGATATTCCAAAGCAGCTAGTTTTGGTGCTGAATATCACAAAGTGACTACCTGTATTATCTCTTCCTGCTTTGCAGTGCATAGTGGCGACTGTTGCGTTTGGCATGGGAATAGACAAGCCTGATGTGAGAAATGTCATCCATTACGGAGGTGAGGATGTTGACCCAAGTTCTTCTGACCATAAGTGTATCACAGCTGTCTCTTGGCAAACACAGGTTTCCAGACTATTATGTAGGGTCTTGAATGCTAATAATGGGGATTGTTCAAATGTGGCATCAAAGAATTATGTATCATAGGTCCTGAAAGCAAGACAATATTAAGCAGAGGAGTGAAGGTTTAGGTGTAAATTTTCTTCAATTTTTCTTCTTCTACAACTGAAATTTGTAAGATCACAACTGCTGATCTATTATTGTAGAGGGATACAAATTGAAGAAAATTCACACATCAACAGGTCCTGTTGCATAAACTATGGTAACTTTGCAATCGTAGTAACTCTGCAATCAGTGGTAACTACCATAGCAACACTATCCTGTAGCCAATCAAAGCCAAGAAATCGCTGATGGGTACCATTGATTACAGAGTTACCATTAATTGTAAAGTTATCATAGTTTTCTGTATCGGGGCCTGGGTGTTCATGAGTACAAGGTGTGCACAAGAAACTGGACATTTGGCAAGATGTTAAGCTTCTATTCAGAAAAGTGCACTTGTGTCTTCACATCAAGGAACGTGGTGTTTAGTTTCAGATGACAATTTCAGTTTCCTTTGTTTTCAAGTTTTCTTTCTTTTCATGGGAAGAAATGTGTCGTAAAGCAGTTATTCCTCTTATCTGTAATATTGTACTTAATTTGTAACACATTTTCATAATTTCACATTTGCATTTACAAATTAGAGATTTCATAATTGGACCACTATCTTTACATGACATTGGGTTAGGATGAGCTGCAAAATAGAAATGAACTGTGCTCTGCACCAGCATGTAAGGCTTGTGCTGATAAACTGTATCTTTGTCATTAGTATGAATTTACCTTCAAGTGATGGGTATTAAGTATTTGCTGTGTAGATATATGGTTTCAAAAAAACAAAACAAACTAGAGATTGTAATTTGTCATTACTGACAAATTAAGGTGATCCGATTTTTTTAATCAATGATTCGAGGTCTGATCGCAATAGGCATGACCATACAGGTTTCATCTGTGTTTAGAGACATTGGCCGTGTGATGTTTGGAGTCTCATTTAGAAAAGCGAGTCAGACCTGCCATCTTTGGTACCAAATTTCGTATACAGCAAATACATAATTTAGGCATGACCATACAGGTTTCATCTGTGTTTAGGGACATTCGCCGTGTGATGTTTGGAATCTCATTTAGAAAAGGGAGTCAGACCTGCCATCTTTGGTACCAAATTCCGTATAGACTGTAACGAAGATACAGAATGAAGTATATTTGACCATTGACTCCACTTTGCACAGCCAGGATGGCATCTAAGCAAAAAGTGGTTATTTCGTAAAATGATTCTTGTAACATGGTCTTTGCGTGGGCAAAATATGGAAGAGATAGGACATGTATTCACTAAGATACAGGATGAAACATTTATGACCTTTGACCCTAATTTACATACCCAAGATGGTGTCTGATCAAGAAGTTGTTATTTTATGAAATAATGTACGTGACATGAACTAAACATGTGCAAAATTTGAGGGTGATAGACGCTGTGTTTCTTGAGTTATTGCAAAGAAAGTTGCAGAAAGAAAAGAAACATCTCAATACATTGAAGATAAGCTTTAAATTCAACCACGCTTTTTAACGTGATCCCGACATCGTATGAAAAAACGAAGGGTAAAATACGATATCCCAAAGTCTCAGCTACAACATATTAAGATCTGGGAGAAATTCACCGAAGCATAAGTGAGCTAGTGCTCGAAAAAGATAGTCATGTCAAATTTCATTTGCAGAAAAACTGCACTCCCATAGAGATAACACGTCATAATGAAGATACAGAAAGAAGAACATATGATCTTTGACCCCACTTTGCACAGACATGATGGCATCTGAGCAAAAAGTGGTTATTTTGTGAAATGATTTTTGTAACATGGTCTTTGCGTGTGCAAAATATGGGAGAGATAGGACATGTATTCACCAAGATACAGGATGAAACATTTATGACCTTTGACCCTAATTTACATACCCAAGATGGTGTCTGATCAAGTAATTGTTATTTTATGAAATAATATACGTGACATGAACAAAACATGTGCAAAATATGGGATTAATAGCCATTGTTGTTGTTCATCTATTGCACAGAAAGTAGCAGAAAGAAAGAAAAATAAAGAAAAAATGATGTTATTTTTTATAGAAATTCGAAGGAGAAGCATGAAAAAATCAGAAAAAGATAAAGTAAGGAAAGTAGATTAAGACTAACTAAAGATAAAGAAGAAAAAAAGTGTTTAAAAAATAAAAAAAAATTGGCAGGGGTGAGCCTCGAACCAGGGATCTTAGGATTACGAGTCGGATGCGCTATGCAATGACCTATGTCATGCTCCATAGGCCCTGTGTATTAAGCAAAATGACGCTGCATCGAAGCCACGTGCCATTTTTCAACCAAGTTTTTCGACGTGATGCCGACGTCATATGAAAAAAGGAGGGAACATTATCGATAGCCCAAAGTCTCGGCTACAACATACTAAAATCTGGGAAAAATTCACCGAAGCATAAGTGAGCTAGTGCTCGAAAAAGAGAGTCATGTCAATTTTCACTGCCAGAAAAACTGCTCTCCCATAGAGATAACACGTAAACTGGTCAAATTTTACAAGGATACTTTCAATCCATTTTTACGAGGTGATAACGTTATGCAATCAAAATGTTGTTATCACATTAATGAAAGAACATTTCATAAGCTACAACATACTGAAATCTGGGTGAAAATTGGTGAAATTTAAGTGAGATACGCTCGAGTGAATTTGAAATTTGATGACGACATTTTGAAAATTTACTTTTTTTACTTTATTAAGAAATTTGATATCTTTTAATAATTTTTTCAGTATCGCCAACCCATGAAATGACATGTACAACTCATCAGCTTTTAGAATATGTTAAGAAAATGGGGGGTCACCGTCCATCCTGACGAGTAAAATCCGATTTAAAATTGGCAGTTTTTTGGCATAGTTGCACAGTGTATCCCCATTGACGCACGCGCGGAATTTTGAATTTGACAGGCCCGTTTGACGTCATATTGAGTCGGATCGACTTGAAACTTGGTAGAAATATTCCTTGACATTTTGGACATCCGATCCGAGTGGAAAAACTGCAAATTTCTATTGCATATGAGTTGTGCGTGCGTATATGCGCGCGCGCGTACGCGTCCGTCCGATTTTTTCAATTTTTCAAAAAATGCTCCAAATGGTCTGAAACGTGTGCAAAAAAAATTTGAGCTCGATTTGAGCATACAAATATTTCAACGCGCGCGTACGCGCACGTATCAAGAGAAAATGTGAATTTTGAGAATATGGGTAGAATGCGCATAACTTGAAATATATGTGACGTAAATTTCATTGAAAAACTTCATTCCATTAATGAGATATGATTGAGAATGTGTTTTCATATAATGACGTCATAGTGACGTCACGGTCGACTGATCACTTTGATTTTAGTTCGATTGCCGTCTTTGGGACACGATACATACATGGTATAAGTTTGAACTTGATAGGCATAGTACTTTCTGAGCTAACCTCTGCACAACTTTTGGGGAGAAATAAAGAAAGAAGAAGAAGAAGAAGAAGAAAGAATCCGTACAGATACAATAGGTGATCCGAGAGGATACTCGGATCACCTAAAAACTTGTCATTAATTTCTCCCAACTTGATGTTTGTAGCTCCAAAAGATATCGAGTCATACTACCAGGAGATTGGGAGAGCTGGTCGGGATGGTTTGCCTAGCAACTGTTTTGCCTTCTATAGCAGGGGAGACTTTGCTCTCAACAGGTAAGCCCATGCACAGTAATACTTTATCATTTCTAGATGTTTAATGATATGTTTGGAATCTGACACTAGTGCACACTTTGCTGTATGTTTTCACCCATTGCTTTATGGGAAGCAGATGAATCTTGACTGCAGGCAACAAAGATCACTATTTTTAGGCTGCGTTTATCAACTTTTCCTTGTTTGAAACATGTTTCAATACCCAATATCAAAACGCATTTACAAATGCCTTTCGGATAACGTTTCTCTTGTTGTTGCTATCAACACCGCCGAGAGTCGATTGGGAGGACTTGTCGCTGCGCAGCTCCATTGCGCAGTTTGACCCGTGGAGTGGAGATATGTAGTTGGTAGTGGTTGGTGCGGGCAGGTCTGAGCTATAAACACGTTTCAAAACGACTTTGCATTTATCAACTCTACTGAAATGCGTTTCTGACTCATTTGCGATCACACTGTAATTGGTGTTTCAGAAACATGTTTTTAACCCGAATCAAACAGCTTTGCATTTATCAACTGCCCCCAACTCCCTGAAAGTTGTTTGGAAGCCTTAATTCTGCACCAGAAGTGAGTTGATAAATGCACCCTATATCACAGAGATATGCAGTGGTATCACCGCTCCTCCATTGAAATTCAGTGAAAAGGGGTAATATTGGCATTTTCTAAAGATGGCAGTCTCTTTTGTTGTTGAAATCTAATTCCTTTCACAATCAGATTTATGTAGTTTTCTGCATTGTAAATGATCTGAATAGAGTAGAATACTTTGAACATCAAATTAAAGACAGGTGCTGGCAAAAGATCGTGTACTTTACCATTAAGATTTACTCTGTATTTTCTCTATAGAGTGTCTGATAAATCTTTGTTTTCCATTTTAGATTCTTCCTCAAAGACATCAAGAGTGCAGAATTCCAGGAACACAAGGCAAAGATGATCGGCAAGATCGAAGACTACCTCCTCACTACTGAGTGTCGTAGAAAGTATGCCAATAATCTTGAACATTAATATAGTAGTTTTTATAGGATGCATAATTTTGTTCCATTTACTTATCAAGATGTCATCATTTGTAATATTCACTTCTTCATTTCTTCTTTTTTTTTTTAGACTGTGGCCCATGAACTGTGGAAGTTAAGGTTTTTATTTGTTTTGAGAATATATCTAATATTCATGTTTTCCACTCCCAGTTTGTAAGACAGAGGAAAACAAGCACATCTCTGAGTTTTATAACTCCATTGGTAAAAATATGTGAACACATTGTGTACAAGCTGCAAATCATAACCACCAAATTTTGTATTTCAGTTAGTTATATCAGTCAGATAATGATAATAATAATAATAATAATAATAATAATAATAATAATAATAATAATAATAATAATAATAATAATAATAATAATGAATAATGAATTATTAATGTGATCTCTTAGGAAAGTTCAGCTTTGACACTTTTTTTTTTCATTGTGTTCACTTGTCTAACAAACATCTGTATTATCTATCAAACTCATTCACAGCTTATTAGTGACATCAGCACAAATAGTGGTGGTATTAATTCTGTAGATCATCTTAGTCTAGAAAGGAACAAACTTTTGATTCATATTTTCCAGTTTAAGTCACTTGATATGTCTTATGAAGTCAAACCAAGGAATTGCTCGTGTAGATATCATTCAATTGTGCTGCTTTCAATTTAAAGATAATATAAAGTTTTGGTACCTCAAAAGTTTCCCTGAGTTTCCTTGTCTTAGTTTGTGTTTCAGGTTAAAGTACCTTTCATATAACTAACACTGAGACTTACTCGCCCCAAAGTGCTCTCATGTCTTAGTAATCATGCAATAATGGTTGTGTACCTGAGCAGAGCGGGCTCTGAAAAATCGAACGAGCCGTTAGTTTGACTCGACGCGGTACCGCGACAATCAATATACACGTATTGTACGAAACCATTATTGCATAATTACTAAGACATGAGAGCACTTTGGGGCGAGTAAGTCTCACAGTGTTAGTTATATGAAAGGTACTTTAACCTGAAACACAAACTAAGACAAGGAAACTCAGGGAAACTTTTGAGGTACCAAAACTATATATTATCTTTAAATGTGTATAAAACATTCACTGTGTTTTTATTATCATTAAATACTTCTAATGCAATATTGTTATGTGGCTATGATATAGTTAATTCATTATGTATGAATAGACAGTCTGAATCCTTCTTTATTTATCATTGTTGAGATTTTGCTGTAATTTTTGTTCTTTTTGTCTTTATTTCAGAGCTGTTTTGGCACATTTCCAAGGTAGTGCCAAAAGTGTCTTAACAGGAAGTAGGGATTGCTGTGACAACTGCAGAACGAAGTAAGTCCAGAATTGCACTTGAAGGAACATTTATAACTCGCCTGAAACTGCTGAAAGTGTAGAATTCTAAAAACAGTTTTACTGTGAAATTCCTAGCATTTTTTTTTTTGTCAATGCCTACACACATCTGTTATGAGAACTATGTAAACAAGATTGTAAATTTTATTGCACAACAACCTTTAAGTATAGCCCTGTTTCATGTCAAATATTATGTAAATGAATACCATGCATTTCATTTGTATGTGAACAATCCTTTCAAAATGAACTGCTTTAGACAGTAAAATTATATATTCATAAAATTTCATCTTATACTTGGAAGGCACGGAAAATTCTTACTGTAAGTACGTTTTGAAAGTAAATTTGATAGTTGTAGGGATAGTCTAAGCCATGTGAATACCACTTTCTATCAACTCTTCTGTTGTGTCTGCTCTAGGCTGGAGAGGAAAGGGCGTCCAGGTGAAGAGGATGAGCGCAGTGAGAAAGACTTCTCCAAAGAACTCCTCCTTTTACTGTCGGCCATTGATGCCTTGGGAGGCCGCTTTGGCCTGGCTGTCCCTGTCATGTTCTTGCGAGGATCGGTGAGTGTTTTTCATTCACACTTTTGAATTTTGAATGAATTTCATTCACACTTTTATACACACACACACACGCACACACACACACACACTTGAGCAAAGACATACTCCTCTCCACACAGACACAAGTATGCACACATACACACTGATGCATACACACAGGCACATAAACATTCTCATGATAGGGAACATCATCATCACTTCATTTTTTTATTTTCAAATAAAGCATGCAAACAAACAAAAATTTGACAAGCATAACATGACAATGTGACAAAACAAACGAACAAGCAAACAAACAACCAAAGTTATCAAGTGAACAAAACAAAGTGTTTGAATATGCAGGACTTGACACAAACTTTCTTTTCTGGTGGCCCATTCTGCTCTCAAAATGCTTTGAGTTTAAAATGTGGTGGCTGGATATGAAAGGAGAAAAAAAACTCAATTGGAATATTAGGTGCCTGATGGAGCCACCGTAAGATAGCCTTTTTGGAAGTTTTGTGGCCTGACATCAATTTTTGGTGGCCCCAGGCCACTGGGCCAATGCTAATGTCGAGCTGTGGGATTATGCAACTGATAGAGCTCATTGGGAAATGGGAGAATATTAAAGGATAAGTCCACCTTCACATACATATGGACTGAGAGAACGCAGCAATATTAGTAGAACACACTAGTGAAAGTTTGAGGAAAATCGGACAATCCATTCAAAAGTTATGAATTTTTGAAGTATCTGCGCAGTCACTGCTGGATGAGAAGACTACTACAGTGTATGATGTCACATGCGTACAACGATATAAGGAAAATAAAAAGAGAATTTCACAAAACTTTACTTTTTGAATAAAGTGCACATTTCTTCAACTTGTTACTGACGTATGTTAAGGGTAATATTATTCCCCCTGCCTTCTGAAAGAGAAAAGTCAAGTGTTCTTTCGTTATGCGAGAAAAATGGAATTGTGTTGAATTTTCTTTGTTCTTTCTTTATATCGTTGTACACATGTGACATCACAAGCTATAGTAGTCTTCTCATCCAGTCGTGACAGAGCAGAAAATTCAAAAATTCACAACTTTTGAACGGATTGTCCTATTTTCCTCAAGCTCTCGCTGATGTGCTCTACTAATATTGCTGCATTCACTAAACCCACATGTCTATGAAGGTGAACTTGTCCTTTAAGCGCAGGGTTGGTGAGTTTTGAATGCATGTATTACAGGCACTGGTAGCTCTCAAGAACAGGACCATACCAGCTATCATTGGATTTTGGATATTGGATCTTTCTGCTTCTTTTAAGCAGCTTCACTCAAACGCACACATATCTTTGTTGTGACAGAAAGATGACTGCGGAATTGAAATCCCCTTTATGATACATTCATTTGAAAAAACTCTTGATTCTATATTTCTTGTGCACAAGAGATGTGAAATGCTGTTTCCTACAAATGTTACATTTTGACAAGGACCATGACATTCTTTTTTTCTTGTAAAGAGTTTTGCAACATATACTGTTATATACTGTAAAACTGGTTTCTTTCGCATACAGATACTTTCGCGGTTTCCGTCGGTGTCGACTTTTTCGCGTGTGTTTAAATTCGCGGTCGGCAAAATCTGTGAATTCACAGTCAGCAAAAACTGCTTTATCTTGCACATGACAACCCAAACTATTATCCAATTATTCTTTTATTCATTAAATAGAAATTAAAATTAAATGCAGGCTAACCTGAAATCCCATCTCTCGAGTACTTTATAACATGCTTGTACCTACATTGCGCGGTATCGCTGTGTGTGTTGACCATCAATACACTCAATGCGCGGAATCTTCGTGTGTGCATGTGCACAATAGCGTTGTAACAAGCGGCGAGTTCAAAACATTTTCGCGTGATGTTAAATTCGCGGTTCAACCTCAAAGCGCAAAAAGCGCGAAAATAAAACTACCGTGAAAGAAACCACTTTTACAGTATTAAGAGCTACACGTATTCATTGGCAGTATGATTTTTTGAAAAAAACTTTTGCTAAAAGCTGTGGACAGAAAAGAGACTCCTGTTTCTCTTGTGTGCATTTTTCCAACAGTCAAATCAACGTCTCCCCAGACGCTATGCCAGCCACAAAGATTTTGGGAAAGGAAAGTGAGTATTAATCTTATGTCACTTTCTATTCTTCACTTTGTATGCTAAATTATGTCATGAGAAAGCTGCTATGAACAGGTGCTATTTCATACAAGAGCACTGTCAGAACAGACTTATTTCTAACACTGACATCTGAGTGAGTTTCACAATAGGCTCACATACTATTGATACATTTTAGTTTATTCCAACATTGAACATTTTCTATGCACTTTATCAAGTTCAAAGTATATATCCAAATGTTTCAGTGTTTAAATGCTGTTACAGATATGTACATCCAGACCTGCTCAGACTTGTCTATAAGTCACTTTTTCTGTCTCCCTTTAGGAGCTGATATAGACAGGTTTCACTGTATATTACTGTACTGTCAATAGAGGAGGTACTATGTATATGTTTAAATACAATAACATGCTCAGAATTCCTCCTCTTGAATTGCCATGTCTTTGCAGAGTCGGTGATAATGTGGGTGTCTTCCATCCCTCTCTAGCTGATTGAACTGATTTTTCTTTCCTTCTCACAGGGACAAATCAGAAAAGTGGTGGAAAGCTTTCGGTAAGTCTTTAATCCCCACCGAACCCTATTCTGAGTGCTGGGAAACATAATGTCACGGGCCTCGGATTAATGTCAAATTATCCTGCTGGAAACAAGTGTTGTTGTTTTTTTTCACCTTGTGATTTTCGGCATCACTTGTCTTTGTACTTGCGTAAATTTCTTTTTTGGTTTGGAATAAATAGATTAGGATTGAAAAAAGAGCAAATTCATTTTGGAAACTTCTTGGTAATACGATGCATCCGCAAATGAGTCTCAAGCGTTCTCATACCTTTAACGATGATACTGAGCACTATTTACCTGTAGCTTGATTTTGACTTTTATTCTTTCAAAAAACATCCAGCCCTTGTTTTTAGAAGACTGGTAGCACCTAAATTGTAAATAAGATTTCTGTGCCAACAAGTGAAATCTGAACATCTGATACAGAGAAACAATTCGGTTGTAATATTGATGTGAATTAAAGTATTACAATGTAGTACAGTACTCTCCGCATAATCGGGTGGGCTCGGGCAGAGCATTTCTTACCCGATTAAGCGGAGTACCCGATTAACAGAAGAGCACGTCTCATTCACAATTGACACACACAATGTGTATTTACATGCATTGTACACTGCACCAAACACCTACACGCTACACTGTATGCTTAACACGCATGCTTGCTAGGCACTTTATACATACCTTACACTTGCTCAGTCACGAGCAATAATTTGCACTCTTTTTATGGACAAATATGTCTTCAGAAAACTTTGTGGTTTGACTATAGACTCCTTGCTAACACGCAGGCGTTTTCCGAAATGAACATGTATCTTTGCGTGCATTAGTCACGTAGAACGTCGGGTTACTTTTCGAGAAGTGACTCGGGGAAAAGCAAAATTATGGAGCTGGTGCATGGCCTGATTTTCGTTGCAAACTTCTCATATTATGAATGTTGTTGCGGAGCAAGGGAGGAGCGCGTGTGTGTTCAGCTCCTGTCTGTCTATGCAATTGTGAGTGCCAGCTACATGTGTAATGTTCGTTTTCGTGTGGCAAGTCGGTATGTGTACCTGTGTTTTCATGTTTAATCACTCCCCAAATGATCAGTCTTCTTTGCAAATTAAACAGAGAATGCGATTAGCCGTGGAAAATTTGACATGCATGATTTCTTAAAGTGTTATATCTGCGATGAAATGTGGGTAGAAATTAGATTAGAAGAAAATTATTTACCCATTTATGCGGAGAGGCAACCAGATTATCAGGTAATTTTAATGTGCATTGGAACTGACTCATACTACCCAATTAAACAGAGTACCCGTTTAAGCGATACCCAATTACGCGGAGAGTACTGTATTACCTTTAGGCCATCTATTACCAGGTCTTTAGACCAGAAAACCCTGATGGTACTACTGACAAGAAGACAGTGTCATTGATATCAATCTGTTAGTGGAACCATTTCTTAGCTTTCTGTTTGTAAAATAAAAAAAACTACAGTGCACTCTTGTTATAGCAAACATGATTATGACGAAATTCTTGTTGCAATGAAGTTAGAGTTCAGATCCCCAAATTATCATCTGTATATCTTTATTAAATTGTTTGGCTAAAACAAAGTTTCGATATAGCAAAAGAAAACTGCCGGTCCCCGAGGACTTTGTTTTAATGGGAGTTGCCTGTACTGTCCTTCAGCCCACCAGGTTGTGATCAAAGGCTTGCTGGCGGAGAGGCAGGTGATAGGAGGGTTCGGACAGACTGTGGAACTCTCCAGGGAGGGAACACGATGGTTGGTATCCGCTGAGGAAGGGAGAAACTCGCCCTTTGTGATCACACCCAACCAGGTATAGAAATAACTCTCACCCACATTTACTCCCTACTTTTTAGGCTTCAAAATAGTTTCTCTGTGAAGGAAAATTAGTGTATAGAAAATCATAATGATAATGATAGAAATTGAAGCAGCAGATCTTAAAAGTTTGAGCAAAGTCTGATAAACATTTGTGATGGTTACTGTAAAATGAGGAATGTTCGCGTGCATTTTAATTTCGTGAATTTCGCGAGCGCCAAGATTCGCGAAATTAAAATGCTCGCAAAAGTTCTTGTCTACACTATATGCATTGAATGCCAGTGGCAATTCGCGAAAATTTCATGCCGCGAAAAAGGCCATCGGCTCCAATTTGTGAAAATTTCATGCCACGAATATATCATGTTTTACAGTAAAACAGGTTGAATTGAATGTCAACAAATTATCTTGCAATTTGTCCAGCAGCAGTATGAAAAATGCTATCTTCTGCACATCACTGTTGCGTTGCTCTTGTGAAGCATTTTGGCATTTCACAAAAAGATAAAAATAAGATTATTGTGGACATGGTACAAATATGATGATGTAATGATATGATATGATGAAAGACATGTCATGCATAACCAATGTACAAGGGTACTCTTCAGTGTCTCAGATGGTGTAGTATTGCATAGACTATATTTTGAATTCTAATCTCTATGATTTGTTTGTTGTTTGTTTGTTTTTTGGCTCTTGAGTCTAAAGGAACTGGTTAGAAATCTCAGTTTTGTTCATAATATCAATAGACTTATAAACATTTTAGCAAAATTTTATGTTGCTACTGGCATTATAACAATGACAATATTAGAGGAGGTTTAGGGGAAGTTGCTGTTTGACTGTGACCACTTTGTCAGTGCCCTTACATGGGTATCTTGGTGTCTTTTCATATGTGATGTTGATATTGCACATGTGTGCTCTGAGTATTTCACAATTACCTTTCTAACTTTTCCCTGAATAGTTGAACTTTGGAAATGGCTTGATGTGATGGTATAATTCATAACATTATTCATCTTCACCCCAAAGGAGCTGCAGGCAGCCACCACAGAGAGGGTGGTGAAACCCACAATCTTACCACAGATCGTACCCCAGATCCTACCCAGGGTGAAGGTGGCTGGCTGGAACCAAGCAGCCCAGACCGGCGCTGGGACGAGGGCTGGCGGGGAGGATGTGGTTGCTACGCAGCAACCGGTGGACCCCAAGGAGCAAGAGATGCAGGTGAGTGGTATTTTAACCCTCTGAGTGCCAACTTGCACAGGAAAACCCCATAGACTTATACACACTGTCCAAAGTCCCTGGCATGGAAAGAGTTTAGTAAGAGGGTGTCAAGAGGGAGACAGACCAATGCAAAGACTCTTGTATCAGTAAAGCTGATGCAATGTGGACGTGAGATAGGTAAGATGGAGATGAAATCCCAGAGTCATTTACATTTCAGGATCAGTTTCATCTATCAGGGTTAGGAAAATAGTGACATACTGTAAAAACTTTTAGTTTGGAGTACAGGTATTTTCGCGAATGAGGTCACATACTTTTTTTGCAAGATGTTGTTTCCGCGATTTGACATTAAGGCTATCATAAATGCACTAATGCCTATTCATTCGAGATATTTTCCTGTGTTGAAAGTTTGCAGCCTAGTGATGTGCGAAAGTCACAAAAATTAAACCCTCCCGAAAATAACATTTTGTTCAGTAGAAATACAGGCATGGATTTCAATTTGGAAGATATTAAAGCTGGCAGTCAAGAGATTGATGATAAATGTTTCAAACTTTTAATGCTCTTTTAGTTTGATTTTGGAAAAGCCATGAACATTTCTTGGAAATTCAAACATGATACACATTTATAGCAGCATGTCATTTTCAAGGAGATAAAGGAGATGGAGATGGCTATGCTGGCATAAAAACTTTCACACTTCAGCAAGTTTCTCTAAGCAAGGTTTCCTGAGATACATGCTTGTCTGCACCACTACCATCAAAGTGAATATACCGTAATATAGCTGATTCAACCACAAGTAAACTACACATACATTTGCTTACACTTGTTTGCTGTATATTTAGCATCTTTCTTTATCATCTATCAATTCCCATTTAGTTGATGTGTTACTGGCATCATTTCATGTGAATTTAGCTCTGCAGAAGATCATCTATAAATTGGTAGTCTTTTCATGATTGTTTCAATATGAATTTGGCATTCTGCTGTGTCACCTTCCAATGCTTATCTTCTTTCCCTTTGAACCACTCAAACACCGGCAGGGTAAGCTGTACTCTGAGCTGATGAAGCGCCGTAACCAGCTGGCATCGGAGCTAGGAGCAGCACCCTACATGGTCGCCAACAACAAGAACCTCTTGGATCTGGCAGTAATCAGGTAATCATGGTGAATCTCAAATATATATCAGCTTCAAAACCTGTGTTTGGTGTGTTTCTTTCCTCCCCCCCCCCCCCCCCCCGAGATGTCTTTTCCCATCTGTGAATGAGATACTTGACATCCCTAATTAAACAATAAAAAGGAATCCTCAATGAATCAACTCAGAGGCCATTTCCATATCAAAAGCCCCTATGAAAAAATTATAATGAAATAAAGCCACTTCAATCAAGAAGACGTTCAATTTTGGGAAAGAAATGTGATGATATTCAGTGCAGCAGTGCATTAGGTAAAACAAAGGTTAGAACTAAAATGAAAATCGAATGTAATCACATGTAATGAGAAGACGAATGGAAGTGAAACTGAAATGATGGTACATTTGATTCTGACAGACCGGCAAGCATGAAGGCCATGCTGAGGATTGACGGCTTTGCCCAGGCCAGGGTGGAAAAGTTTGGGGCAAAATTCATCGCAGCCATCCAGGAGTTCTGCTCAGAAAACAATGTTAGGATGGACAACTTCCCAGCATCCGCCCCGTCTAGCATCAGTGACAGAGTGGTAAGAGACTGTCAGGCTCCTGGAAGAACTTTGTGTCATGGACTTCAAGCACGTTATTCATTGATAGTTGTGTTTGCTTTTTAAAGGAACACTGTGTTGTACTGTGAAAGTAGACATATTTGGGGTGTGGAAATTTTTGTGCATTTCACCTGACCAGAAACCAGCGTGAAAATAAAAACATGCAACTATTTTTTGCACATCATGTATTCCATTAATGAACGTCTTGTTTCCGTGGAATTAAAAACACATGAAATTCATCTTACGCTGCCAAGCGTGTAAATTACTGTCACGAAAATATCCACTTTAACCATATTCTTACCTGTATTTGACCAGCAAATAAGTAGCGAAGATCATGCAGTGAGATTAAAAAGGATCCCCCCCCCCCCAAGAAAAAATAAAACAAAACAAATTTAACTGCTTACATGGAAAAGTTGTCTAATTCTTCCTTGCTACAAGATTTATCTATGCTATTAAGAAGAAAGCTTTTAGTCCCATTGCTGTAAGTTTATAGTTCAGGCCAGTAAAATGCTAACTTCAACTGGTGCTTTTCATGTACAGTTTTGCCTTTCCTCGTAGGAATGTTTGCTTCAGTTATATCAGGCTTGTTTTATTCATTCAGTATTTTTCAACACATTTTGTGGGGACATACACATGTTTATTTGACTTGTGAGCATTTAGGTCCAAGTTTTGCTTTTCTCTGTGAAGTTTGGTTACAAACTATTAGTTCAAGAAAAGTAGAATCAGGCTTGTTTTATTCATTCATTGTTTTCAAACACACTTGTTTTGGAACATATGATTTTTCACCTATCAGCATTTAGGTCCAAGTTATGCTTTTCTCTGTGGGATTTACTGTATGCACCAAATATTTTGCTATGGATATTGCATATGCAGTATTTTATCCTCCAACAGGAATCTTCAACGAGTAATGGATCTGTTGGCTGTTCGTTCCAGCGCAGTGCCAATGTTGGCAAGATAACAGAGACTGTGAGAGAGAGTTACAATCTCTTCCATGAGCAAGGAATGACACTCGTGAGTATGTTGTTTGGTTTGCCTTTTACGTCATCGTGCAAAGTCAGTGCAGTAGATCTGAATGTAAGTTGTTATTTGCAAGAGAAGTATCTGTATACGTGTTCCACAAGAATGGAGCAGACGTAAGTTATTGTCCACATTGTGTTCATACGTACATGTATGTGTCCGTTTGACTATTTTTCTGTTTCAGTCTTCCCATGTGTTCTGTACACAGTGAAATTTGCTGCATCATTTCAGTGACCACAACTGGCAATTTTGCCTTTCAATAGATCATGCCCTGCTGCTTCTCCGCTGATAGAATAAGCCAGAATAATCTTATCTATCTCCTCTTTTGCAGGCTTAGCCTTTGCGTTCTTTATCTTCCTTTGTCTCCCACCTTCGTTGGTTTATTTTTTTCTATCAAAAGTCTTCCAGAGCCAAGATATCAATTCTAGATGAGCAGGTTGTACATCAAAAAGATATTAATGACATTTGCTTGCCTTTTAGAGTGTATTCTACTGTGTCTTTTCATCTGAGTTGGTCAATGATCTGTGCTCAACCAATAATTGAAATCTCACAGTCTACCTCATCCCTTTAATTTAAATCACTCAACATCATTCCAAGTCGATCGTTCTTGTAACAAACTCCCAAGATAGAGGCATTACTCTTTAGTGGTACTGCTACTCCCAATGCTTATCTTGATTGTTGAGTTGAGTTGTTCTTTTTTGATAATGTCTCTAGGAACAAGTGGCCAATGCCCGAGGACTCAAAGTGTCTACAGTTGGGAGCCATCTTGCAGCAGCCATCCAAGCTGGATATCCTGTCAACTTTGCAAGAGGTTTGTCCCACCCTATTGGTGCCCATGTAAACGCTGGGTTTTTTGCTTGTTGTTGTTTGGTTGTTGTTGTTTATTTTGTTTGTTTGGGGTGGGTTGTTTTTGTTTTTTTTTTCTTTTTTTTCTTTTTTTTTTCTTTTTTGCATCAGTCAGCTGTAGATATGTTTCATGTTTCACAGTTTTGTAGGATCTGCAGAAAGACTTTTAGAAATGTCGCTCTGCTGTGGCAAGTTTTAATTTCTGTGGAAGAAACATGCCAGAACGTTTGTAACAAAGAACAATGTGTGGTGCTGCCTATTGTAGTCAAATGATTTGATGATGTGACAGTTTTACTTTGTCGTTACATCATGTTTTTGCTTTGCAAAAGCCACCACTCTTTTCGTAGCTCTGTTTCCATTACTGAGGAAGTTGAAGGAAATGGCATATTGTTTAATGTAGTTTGCAGCCAATATTTGTCTTGTTTGTTGTGCTCCTTGTCAGGGACTGAAATTTGCAATGTAAGTTGCATGTCTGTGTTGAAAAATTACAGATTGATAAAAGGGAGAATGCTTTGAGAAAAAAAAAATTAAATTTAATAACACCTTCTGATAATGAATGTTGTTTCAGAGAGGTACGAGTACTTGCATGAATGAAAAACTAAAAAAGCGTTTTGCTGTAGAACATTGCTGCCATGATTCTCGCGTTGACATTAAGAGGAAGTTTTGTCACTCTTCATCCTCTGAATGCAGCCGGCATCTCCCCAGCCATGCAGAAAGAAATTGAGTCCGTCATCAGAGCCCCGCCAATTAACTCCGGTGAGTTGGTAGCTTGCCTTGATTTAATCCATAGAGGGCAGCATTCTGTTTGGAGGCTGACCTCTTGGTAGTCTCCCTTTTTTCTGTTGAGCTGGGGGGCATTTCGTGAAGCATTTTGTCCGACAGAGTTGTCGGACAAAAATTGCTCTCAGCCAATCAGATGCAAGGATTTCAGCAGCTTGTAACAGTTTGTCAGAAAAATATGCGACCAAACTGCTCCATGAAATGCCCCCCTGTTTTACTTTATAGAGATATTGCTACATGAGGAAAGCAAGATAAGCGCATTTAAATCTTCAAGAAAATGTCATCTTTTGGAGTGTGAATAGATCTGTTAAGGACAAGTATGTTGTTGTTTTTTTCTTTCATGGAAGTTATGATGATGTTCAACCTTGTAATTTTATTAAGCATTGCAAAATTTTTTAAGGAGATATTGAAATTATGAATATAATATTGATGGCAATGATTATAACAATGATAATAGCAGTGGTAATTGTGATTAAAATCAATAATGTTAATAGTGGTAGTGATGATGATGATAATATAAGTAATAAAAATGATAATGTTAATGATAATAATGATGATGATTATATCACTAGTAAAGAGAGCAGTATGATAAAAAATAACAGTTTGAAGAGAAATCTTGTTATTAGTGTATGATTTAGTGCTGAATTTTAGTCACCACAACACTTGAAATAAGAATGGCAGAATGTGATATGCAAAGATTTTATACCAGATTTATATTTTTCACCCCAGCTACTAACATTTTTCATCTCCCTGAAATTCCTCCCAGATATCAGTAAACTGAACCCTATCAAGGAACTGCTACCGCAGTATGACTACCACCATATCAAGCTTGTCATCGCCATACTCCAGATGCAGTATGGGATGCCTGTCAAGGTGCCTGTTGCCGATGGCAACACATCATCCTCTCCACCATCATCATCATCATATTCACAGGTGCAGTCATCTGTACTAACCACACAGCTGAAGACTTTTTGCTTTAAATACTGTATATGCCGAATATTTCGTGAGGTTTCTATTTTCGCGAATTTCGCGAGTGAGGTGCTGTTCGAGAATTTAAAGACACGCGTAAATATTGACTATGATCCTGATATGAATGTGACGTACACGTATGCATTTTTCAGTTCAGTACTGTATTTCACAATCGCGAATTTAACCACTCGCGAAATCTTTGTGAAGTCCTGATTTGCAAAAATTTAGACTCGCTAAATATATGGTGTATACAGTGGTCTACCATGATTTAATTAAGATCCATTACTACTTTTAGAATGCTTTAAACCAGTGCCGTGTCACTGTTTTTCTATTTTCCTTTTTTATATAGCTCAATAAAATGGTCTACACTTTTTGTAGTTGGGATGTAAGAGGCATGTCAACCAGTATTAATGGCGATATTTGAATATTTTCCTCCATTCAATCAATCAGTCTCAAGCCAACGTCAGTCACAGTCACAGTCCGAGATCGTGGCCTCCTGCTGGCTCTGCACCGTCATCGTCATCATCTTCATCTTCATCATCTTCGTCGTTGTCCTCATCTAGCTCAAAACCGAGCCAGCTCCTCAAGCAGCAGAGCATTCCCACCTACACCTCACAGACCAGGCCCACCGAGATCAAACGCAGCCGCACGATGCCAGAGCTCACCGGCGCCGACCTGCCGCCCAAGGGGGCGCTCTCCCCCGCGAGCAACAGGCAGGAGCATTCCAGCTCAAAGCGCAAGCTGCCGTCGTGGATGGGAGGATCAGCCATCAAGAAAGGGAGGAACGACGGAGGGAGCCCCCACGAGGCCCATAAGAGAAAATTCAAAGGGAACTCGTTATTTAGAAAATGAAATGTGCAGTGGATAAGAGATGTGGAAATGCAACAATGGTGAACTATGCATGAACATTTGAAGAGGTAGCTATTTTATTTCTTATGATTTCATTTCAAGAGCAACCGTTCGTACCATGGCAATTATACTGTAAGTCACTGCATGACATTCATGACCAGTGGAGGTCTTTTATTTGTCAGTTCTAAATTTTGTCATATGAATGGTACCTTGGAGGAAATGTTGATCGTTGCCACTATCAATCATGTGTAATGAACTTTGGGTTATAACCTTAGAGTAACTCATGTTTGTAGGAAACAGTTTTATTCTGTTTGACAAGAGACCTCACTGCCCTATGTTCATGTTTCACTTTTGTGTCTCAAATGTAGACACTTTTTTCGACATACCTCAATGATATGTCATAGTTTCAGTTGCATCAAGTTTCAATGACACTCTAATTACCAGTGATAATTCATCAAATCTAAACCACAAGTGATTATGATGATGATCATAATGTGGCAGAGTCCATAATATGTCCTTGAAATGCACGGTAATAGTAATGTTTTTCCCCTGACATCATTACTGTGGTAACCACAGCCATGAAAGTGGTGCTGCTTTGTCTTTCCCTTCTTCGTTTCACTTTTTGCCCTTTTCTTTTGTTTGTCTATTTGTTTAGTTGTTGTTGTTTAGGTTTGTGTTGTGCTCTCATCAGATTTTTTTTTTTTTTTTTTTTTTTTTTTACAAAGGTGCTATTTACAAGCAACTTATGACAAATCTTGGAGTCTGAAATGCATTCGTGAGATGGGAAATTGACTGTAATTATGTCACATTTGGTATTAGATGAGGAAAGAAAAGTAAGGTTTGATTCTGAAAGTGTCAAAGATTGGGGGATAAGTGGTTCGATACCAACTCTATTCTAACAAAACCTCTGTACATCTGTACGTCTATATGCCCATACAATGAGTTTCAACTTCCCAAGCCCATTCCATTCACAGTCTGTCTCTTCCTCTCCAAACTAGATAGTTATGTTTTTCAGACAAAATCCACTTGGGGGGGGGGGGTGCTGAGATCTCGGCCATCGATCGCACAGTCGGCATGAAAACTTGCACATGAGTTACATTTTGCATAATCTCCCAAACTATGAACAAAAAGGAAATTTAGATTTTCATTTATGAATTCTTTTAGTTTTAACCATTGTTTTAGGGTTAACCATACCACAGACCCTCTTTGAGATTACTGCATGATAAAAGGGATTAAGTAATTCCAGGTTTTGAGGTTTCATTGACAGTTAGTTTTGAATGTTGTGCAGATAAGGAAGGCAAGCATGCTGGTGGGATGATGTGATGGCCCAGACATAAAGTGTAGATTGAGTTCTAGTTATATTACCTCGCAGAGAAAACATAGTTAAATATGAATATAACTGCCCCTATCCACCATCTGTCCTCCTGTGCTATACAGTAATCTTGTCTTGCAATGGCCAGTAGTAATCCTGTCAGTGCATGGTACACTGAAGGTGGCATGCGTAACCAACCCCTTATGTGTTCATACTCTGAGCTCTAACTTAGCTAGTGTAATTTTTTTCAAATTAATGATTGTTGTAATGAAGCGAGAATGTTTGATTTTAATAAATATGCAGTGCCTACTCCTGTAACGAATCAGATTTGTCTGTAGCTAACAGATGGAAGCTCAGTAGACTAGTGGAAATGATGCCTATCTAGCAATCAGGAGGTTGTTGGTTCGAATCCCACCTGAATGAGTACAGTACAGTGAACACCCGTTATAACAAAGTCCTCGGGACCAGCACTTTTCTTTCGTTATACCTAAATTTCGTTACAACCGAACAAATAAACAATAAAAATACTTAGATTGGATAATGTTGCAGCCCTAATTTTTGCTTCGTTGTAACCGGAATTTCGTTATAACCGTGTTCGTTATAACAGGGGTGCACTGTATACATGTGTGCTCATGATTTTTTATCACGGCTGCTGCTCCAACATGAATAATTGGTGTTTAGTTTAATTTCATTCGTCTGCAGTTAGTGTGAGAACATTTGTGTCACTTGGATTAGAATGCCATTAGCTCCAAAAAGGTTGATATCTTAACAGCTACCCTTTAGTCCTGAAACCAAATTGGTTGGTGAATGGGGATTATTTAATCTTCTTAATCCAAGTTGCATCACAATGGCCTTGCATGACTTGCTTTGATCCCAAGTTGGTTTTAGGCCTGTTGGTTGGCAGCACACCAAATGCGTTCCTTCTTGGATGAGTGTTACTCCCGAAAAGGACCACTTATTCTCCCAGGACCGTTTCAAGACCACATGGGTACTCGTTCATTAAAGAATTTATTTGGTCTATAGAAGACCAGCAGAGTGCGAACATTTCATAATGCAAACCTTAACCCCTTGAGGACGAGTCCCAAGTATACTCAGGCATGTCTATGGGAAATGCGTGTTATAGCAAAATCAGTCCATCCTCAACGGGTTAAAAAAAAACACACACACACATTAAAATATGATTGTTTAATTTATCATTATCATCATCATCATCATCATCTTCATTATCATCAGTATCATCATCTTCATCTTCTTCATCATAGAAACCATTTCCATGCAATTCTCATCCACAGTGCTGTACCAAGAGCTTTACCAATGATTTACTATCTACTCCTGATATGAAGTCCTGGTAGAACAATGAAAAGCTGGTAGAGTAGGTACTTGGAGACATCCTAATGATGGGATGATTTGTGTGTCTAAGATTGATGAAATAAGGTTTTTCTGTCCGTTTGTCTGTCCATCTATCTGTCTTTCCAAAGACCATACTTAGTATGCCTTTTTGTTGTTGTTGTTGAATATATACAGAATTTATGTTGTCAGTTGTAAAGATGATTTTGTTGACTTGTAAATGTACTTGTTCTCTGTTGTTAGTTACATGTGACGCACATTCTGATGTTATTATTGAGCCAAAGGCTGTGATAGATTGTATTGATATGGGTAATTTGTATAGTGGACTCCCGTTATAACGAAGTCCTCGAGACTGGCAGTTTTCTCTCATTATATCAAATTTTCGTTATAACCGAACAAATAAACAATAAAAATACATAGAGCTGATAATGTTGCAGCCTGAATTTTTACTTTGTTGTAACCCAAATTTTGTTATAACCGTGTTTGTTATAACAGGAGTGCACTGTACTTCTAGTATCAGGTATGTTGTCATGTGTAATATAGACATTCAAAATGATGAGAACCAGTACATAATTTGTCGCACGATTTTATTCCATTGCCAAGATTGAAAAGTGCCCTATACATGCACCAGTCCTTTCCTAGTATGCACACTCATTTTGATAACATGTTCTGTCTACTGTCTTTGTACCATGAATGTAGTGTGTATACTATATCAAGAGCATCTCTAGGTAATGTGAATATGATATATTTGTGTGTAGTTGTACCAACAACCAACTGTTAAAAGATGTTCATATACCAATAAATGATTTATTAGTGACACAAATACAGGAACAAGAATTGTCTGGGTGCTACATCTTTTCATGTGAGCTGAAAAGCTGTCTTACATCAAATATATGTGTGAAAAAAAAGAAAATATTAAGTTGAGCAGTTAATAGCATGAAGATGTATGCACAGTGTGTGTGTATATATATATATATATACTGTATACGCTGTTATTTTCGCGAATGACAAAGTCATAGACATTTTCGCAAGATGTTGTTTTCGCGAATTGACGCCGACGCTTACGTTAATGCATTTTAACAATGCGCATGGAGGCATTTTCACGTGTTGTGAAATTCGCGATCCAACTGATTCGCGAAATTCGCGAAAATTAAACCCTTGCAAAAATAACAGCTTATACAGTATATATATATATATATATATATATATATATATATATATACACTGTACATACATAAATATACATACACAGTGTAAGTAATTTTGACGGGAAGGAGGATCCTGCAGACATAGCGGTAGTTCACTTTCAATACCCTTGATGTCAAGCTTTCAACCTTTTGATGGGTCTTCTGTTTTTGCTTGACCGTTATTTTGTCCAAGTTTTGTTGCAATTTATTGCTTTTTGTTATGTTGAATTTCAAAAGCCCAGAAGACCCATTAAAAGGTCGTAAGCTTGGTATTTAAAGCATTCAAAGTGAACTAATGTTACGTCCACCAGCTCCTCCTTCCCATTACAATTTGATTATACAGTGCCCATCATGTGCATGCCGAAGGCAACTTTATGCTCTCTCTCTCTCTCTCTCTCTCTCTCTCCCTCTGTCTATCTATCTCCCTCTGAAGAGTTTAAATGCAAAAAAAAAAAAGGATATATTTATTGTAATATATTGAAGCTGCTGAAAATATCTTCAAACTTATTTCTTGGTATGCAATGAGTGCAGTCTAATTGAAAAGATTTGATATTTCACCATTTTATGATGACCATACCTAATCAACTTTGAAAACTGCAGGTTCATCTGTATTTATTGCAACTCTGAGTTTCATGCAACCTCCATGAGGTGCAATCATCAGACAATTATCACTTCCCAGAAATAATACCATTGAACAATGCATTGGATTGAATTGACGGCTTTAAAATGTGTGATACCATAACAAGCTTGTTATGGTGTCACGCACTTTAAAATGCATCAACTCAATCCAATGTATTGTGCATTGTTCAATGGTATTATTTGTGGGAGTTTATAATTGCCTGATATTCAATACGTAATAATGAATATTATTCAGTGCGATCTGGTCACTATGGTCCTAGCGCGTATAACTCGTTATGGTATCACACGTTTTAAAGCCGTCAATTCAATCCAATGCATTGTTCAATGGTATTATTTCTGGGAAGTAATAATTCAGAGTTGCAATGAATACAGATGAACCTGCAGTCAACCGCGCGAACTTGTTCCAATACTTCTGTCTAAAGCTCTTCCTTTGAGGATATCGAGCACTCTTCATAGAAGGATAGAATCACCAAGTGTATGTACAGCTGTATCTCTCTCTCTCTCTCTCTCTCTCTATATATATATATATATATGTGATATATACAAATGAAATTATTCTGTTGCATTGACATTTCATTACTTCTGGGCATAAAAACGAAAACAATAAAATGCAAAGAAATGTAAAACTTTCTGGCAAGAGATATTGCCTTGTTTTGACAAGAGTTTGTTATATGATTGTATCAATACTCTTTACAAGAGTCCATTGCAACAATGATATTTTTGTAACTGCTATAGTATAAATGTTGCTTACGTATTTTTCACTTTATTTAGGTGAAGCATAGGAGCCGTAAAACATTTTGTAAGGTGTGGACATGGGTTAATGCTTTGGAATGTGTCAACTGTAATGTTGTAAAACTCATAAGTATTTTCTATATCTAAAATTAAGATAGGAGGTTTTGAATATAATATGCTACTAAAGATATTGCTGGTCTTGTTACCTCAGAGACGTGTTGTATGTGCATAATTATATGTACTCATTTACCTTTCCAGCTCTCATACAGATTAATCAAAATGGACACATTCCTAAAGGCCTGATGAGAACTCAAACAGGGTTTTTTGTTGTTGTAATCATTGAATGTTTTGATACTCATCAACATGGGCGTATATTCAAATTGCATCAAATTCTTCCAGTTTGAAAACGATAAAATCAGTTGCTATTATTTTCAAGTCTCACATTATGGCCAAATTATACAAATAGTGCTCTTTTTAAGTCCTGTATAAAGTCCTCTTCTCTTTTTTTTTTTCCTGCCTCGCTGTTGGTCACTTTGTGATCTTGTCCACATCAATTTCTCCTTTTCTATGTATTGTTCGGCCCGCATATTGCAGTCACATCACACACAAGCCCCATAAGTATGAAGCGGTGTAGTAATCCTATGAGGCACCAAAATGGTAGTTCCATGTATCATAGCTCAAGGCATTGACTCGAGTCATTGAGTGTAAGCACACTGTGCATCACTCCACAGCACACTATTCACCAACATAATATCCCGCGCCACGGGTTTGCTCCGATGTCCGCACTCTCGAGTCGTCTGCTGCATACCTTGCATTCATGGCATTCATTTATGGTCAAAATGGGTTGGCGGGCTGCTTGGCTTTCGGGAAGGCCCTAGATAGCTGCGTTAGGCCGGACTGCTATACACCGGCTAACATCGCGATGGCGGACTTGCACAGGGATCGATTGTGAATACAAGTCATACTGTCTAAGATCATGAGGTTACTAACCTTGGTCCTAGACTACCATGAAATTAATCAAATTGTCTGTCCTACTGTGATGAAAAGCTCAATGAAACAGACTAGATACTGACTCATCCAGCTGCCGCTATTACAAACGAACCAGTCTTCCTTTCAATCAATTTTATGAGAATTATATTTCACTTTCAAAGAAGACTGGATATGTTTCTTAGAAGTCCTCAGTTAAATTGTATTTTTGACAAGTCAATATCATTCTGTAATACTAGCTCTCATCGGGTAAATCGGGTACAATCTTTATTACGTCCTCATAAGATTTTAACGTAGTTTCTATGTATTCGTAAACGCGCTTGAGAACGTCGGTAATAAAACATCCCTTTTCAATCGTGTTCCAATAGTTTCGATCATCCATGTATCAAAATATACAGCAGTTCCTCCCAAATCCGATGAAATTATTAACTGTGATAGCTAAGAACTACATGAGTTGCTAAGCAACGTCAGTACCCCATCCTTCCTTCCCTCCCTGGCACGTGTGTGACACGGGGGTTATACTAACTGTCTTGTGCGATGGAAGATAACGCCGAGCCCGTGCAAATCGGGCGCTGCCCCACCCCCTACCATTTTGACCAGATAGATCTCTATCGATACCCAGAGCTCCCACACGACCCCTACTGTCTTTCTGGTGTCTTCTCCTGTGTCCGACTTCGTGCTATTGGTGGTATAACGCTCTACGGCCGACTCGCAGGCCCGTGGTAGGCGTCCTGTGTGGTGAGGGGGAGCTCCTAGTAATCATCAAATTTTGTATTTTTCTTTAATTTTTAAAATACATATTAAAGAATGACCCAAATGATGGATGTCACTATCCCAGGGCCAGGCCCGTGGGGATTCAGGCTCGCCGGTGGAAAGGATTTTAATACACCTATTCATATATCAAAGGTAAGTCAAACCTGAATGTATCTCTTCTTTTTTTTTTCATCTAACATCCAAGGGTGGTTAGTGGGTATAGCTTGCTATCTGTGGTATTCGGGGATGACGACCAATGTATAGATGCCTGGACACTTCGCCGTTTCGTAGAAGTTCGTGCATCAAAATTGCGGAAAAGAAAATAATAGCAAGAAGCATTTTGAGGCATGCAATGACGTTCCACCATGCGTGTGTGACGTTGAGACTTTTGAACTGTTTTGTAGATCGCGAATAGGTTTTTCGCTACAGTTTTTAACATGCTTCTAGAAACCCGTTCCACAGCTAGTAGTGCCTCCCCCGTGTAGATAGAATGACGATGGCCGACTGGTTTGAAGCACGAATGTATCGCGCAGTTGATAGCTATAGGCTCTGTAGGGTATTGACCTACATCTACCAGAGAAAAGTCAGTTGCATAAAGTCTTCTTGGCCAACAAACAACTCTTAAATTCAAAGCAGTAATGTCTTCAACGCATAGATCTATCTTCTGAAGATGAAAACGTCGTATGTACTCTCTACCTGAAATGGATTCGTAAACATGCTCGTGATGACAATTTTATTGTCGACACGTAAAATGCGAACAAGTTAGCCCAACATTAGATTTGATAGATATCGTCAAGTGATTACATTCTGCAGAAATGTTTCCCTTGATTTCTTAATGTTTTGTAAGTTTATCCAAATATCCTTCGAAAGCAATTCCCATCCTTACGTCATGAGTAGTTACCGTCAAAAGTATGGGAAATTTCCCTGAGAACGGCGGCTTTACTCGCTGTGAATATGAGAGGGCAATTTGCGTAGTGTTTCCCTTTAATCGGATGTGACGATGCGCTAACGAGATAGATAAGCAAACGCAACTTGTTTACCAGGACCACACTTCTTGTCAACTGCTTCGAGTGGCCGATAAGTGACCGTAAAGCAACGTAGAGCAAACACAAAGTTTTGCATTCGTGTTTATGGATTGCTTTATAATCCCCACGTCAAACAATGGGATTTACGACACATTGCGTACCACAAAGCCCCGTCAGTATAATAGTGCTAAAATACATCAGAATAGGCTTACATATTTGGGTCGTCTTCTTGTTATTTTGTTATTGTTGTTGTTGTTGTTGTTGTTAAGACTGTGCCGTGTAGACCAACTCAATCCGCTTCTTCCAATGCCTTTTCTCTTTTGTTGCCTGGTTTTATTTTTTTAAATGTTTATTATGCTGATTTTTTTTAACTATACACCCGAGTCGCTGTGAAAACGCGACGTTTTTACTGCGACTGGGCTGTGCATAGTTAATTGCAGTCATGTCCGTTATATTTAAGTAGAATTTTGACATGATTATGCTTATCATATTCACTTTGTTTTATCAAAACTTGATCTTTTCATTTATACTTTTTCTTCTACTTTTCTTTCAATATTCTCTTCTCTGTAGGCTCTTCTTTCGTTTCCCCCTCGTTTTCCTGCTCCACGTAGTCTTCTTGTCTTCGTTCTCTCTTTTCTTTTGGCTTCCTCTCCTCTCTTTTTGCCTTTCTTCTTTGCTCTTTTTGTTTCTCATCTGTTTTCCTCCTCTTTCTCCTTCTCTTTCCCCACGTGTCTTGTCGTACCTCTATTCCTTTTGCCAATTATTCTTACTCCTTCTTTTCTTTCTTTCTTTCTTTCTTTCTTTTTTTTTTCTTACTTTCTGGTCTACTTCTGCTGCTGCTTGCATTGTTCAGTGTGTAGTTTGACCACTGAGCCCTGCAGAAGCCCACAATAGGCCTGCATGTTCCATCTCTCATGCATTCATGCATAAGTGCTGAACTATGCCCTCTGAAACTGAGGATACGAAACTACATTAGAGCCTAAATGAAATAAGGACAGATTAGAATGCTGCTGTCATTTTAAAATATTACAGTATATCCTTATTGAAACTTAACGTTTGGAAATAGCAGGAAACGATATACCGTAGGTCCTTTTCCGCAATGACTTCCAAATAGCATTCAACAATTTCCGTCGGCAGAAATGGTAGCATGCGGATGTTTTGTATAAAACGGCAGGGACTCCCCCGTTCTGTTGCGCCAACATGGACCACTGCGTTGCTTTCACAAGCCTGCCTTCACCCAGCTACGACGAGTTGTAAACTATGCTCCCATATATGGTTTTGCCATCAAGTTCTCGACCAATGGCTGAGGTTAATACACCAATGTTATACTGCGTCCTTAAAATGCTGTAGTATAGGCAAGGGTCATGTTGTACGTCAACAAGACGCATACTAGCATGCGTTACTCCACGTCTGCACTCCTTATACACATACTCTTGTAAGCCGTGTCAGATTTGCTGCCACATACACACACAAAAGTAATAAGTTATAAGTAATAATGATACTACTTCTATTCCTCCTCCTCCTCCTACTACTACTACTGCTACTACTACTCATGATAATAATAATAATAATAATAATAATAATAATAATAATAATTATAATGATAATAATAATAATGATAATAATAATAACAATAATAATAATAATGATAATGATAATATAACGAATGAAGGATTGCCATGTACAAATACAATGTTCCTTCACCCTTTCGCGTTCTCTTACATCAGATGAAATAAAGAAGTCAACATAAATTAACTCGGCTATCACGTCCCTGTTTCTTTAAAGGAAGAGAAAAACATTAATGTAGCCCTAAAATCCTAAAACTTTGTTGTTGGTTTCTTTTTCTCATTCTAGATTTATGTGATGAAATCTGTGTCATTTTCTTAGTCTAACTTAACTCCATTTATCAAGGCCAATTCTAACGTGGGGATGTGGAATTGCGCTTTAATCACGTAGATTGATGAGTAGGGCAAAGTGTGAAAAGAACTATGTCTGAAAGATATCATCTCTCTTCCTCATCACGTGAAATGTAACCCGGAGTAGGAATACCCTGGGATTTGGAGATATGTTTGTCTACCGGTCTCTCGCTGGCCAGCACACTTGTCCATAGATACACCGTGAATATATAGGGACATGGGTTTACATTCCACAGTACTCGAGGAATGTGGCATGGCTTGCAGCGAAGAGATGAAGACGATTGAAGAGATTCAACTAACTCAATCAAAAATTTTCCCTTCATGTGATTCGACTGCATCTGATGATGGAATGTTTGTTTTAAATCGTATATGACGACAATGTATACATAAGAGCCATTTTTACGCTTTTTAGTATGTTTATTTGTCTTGTATTGGTATCTTCTTTCTTCTCCTTTTGTTGTTGTTGTTGTTGTTGTTGTTGTTGTTGTTGTAGATCTCCGATCCTCTGAAATGGGATGATAAAGATTTTAAGTGACCACTATGATATATCTTGCTCGAAGAGAACGCGACTGTTATACTGCTAAAGTCAAGAAAGACATAAAAAGATGATCTGAATGATATTTGCCGTTGTAATATAGATACGAATTCTATTGCGTATACTTTGTGACCGTGTCTCTGAATTTTGTTCTCATCTATGCAGACGACGCCTAACGGTAAAGCTGCCCATGCCGGGCTCCAGCTCCGTGACGTCGTCGCCGCCATCAACGGCGCGATCACGTCGAGCCTGACGCACTTTGAGGCCCAAGACTTGATCAAAGCGATCAGTGGCGACCTCCACCTCAAAATCAGACGGTAACGATACGGCGAGAGAGAGAGAGAGAGAGAGTAATCGATTGCAGCTATCGATCACCATGATAAATTCCTATTATACACTATAGCGTTTGTGTAGTATAGTTTTTGTGTGTGTCAATGTTTTCGTATCTAACGCCGATAGTCTTACTCCTTGTCAGTTCTGTTGGGATGGATAGGGCTAGTTCTTAGAGGAAAATGGAAAAGGGAACGTAATGTGCTTTGAATGATGACATTTTAATCATCAAGCTTAAGAATCCGAGATAGTAACTTTTAGTGTCGAGAGTATTTTCTCTTTACCGTTATCCCTATCCCTTTAACGATGATAATGATACAAAAAAATATAGGTTTTCCCATTCATTTTCAAACTTTTTTCATTCAATTTCACAAATTTTTATTTCAATTTCGTCGCAGGATGTTGGGAATAGGCCAATCTTGCTTTCAAATTCGTCTTTCGTCGTTCATTTTCAAAGAAAGTCCATTCAATTTAGTCATTTGGCATACATTTTCGTCATTTACAGTTCAAATTCGTCAGTCTCACTCGCAGCACTCAAAACAGCAGGATCGATTTCGTCTTTTGTCGATTATTTTCGTTACGTTTTCATTCATATTCGTCTCATATCTCTATCCGGTGTGATTTTCCAGGCATTCATGTATTTCTTTTTTTTTTCTATAACCGTTCACATTTTACATTCAGGAGCTAACATACATTGTGTAAGTGCCCCCACACACACACACACAGAACCACAGATACAGACACACACACAAGCAATCCGAGTACACACTGATACAAACAGACGTACTGTCTCGCAAACGAAAACACTGACAAACGATTTCTAGGCAAAGATGATTTAAAGACAAAATTTAAGTGTAGAATTGTCGCCTGTTTAATGTCAAAGAATGGATAACATAATTATGTTTGCTGCTTTCCAGGGTACAAAATTTAAAGTTTGCTTCATGCATTATGATGCGAAAACCTGAACATTACGAGTTAAAGTTAAAAATGTGACACTGACATACTAATGTGTAACGATACAATTTATGAGAGAAAGTAAAAATATGTCGGCTTAAAGTTGGTTCACCATCAAAATAAAGAATCGACAACATCTGACTAATTTGAATGAAAAATTCATGAAATTGTGTGAACAAAGACGAATTTGATCTTCACATTCTGCGATCCGTCATCGGGAGGGACGAATTTGAATGACAATCGACGATTCTGAATGCTATGTCTTCGAAAATGTTCGACGAAAAACGAATTACAATGACAATTGACGAAATTGAAGTTAGGATTTGCGTTCCACGTGCTTCTCGGGACGAAATTGAATAATAAATCTTTGAAATTGAATGAAAAAAGTGCGAAAATGGATGGGAAAACCTATATATATTAGTATCAGTATTGTTACAATGGTAATGATAACTATTTTACAACAGTCTTGATAATGATGAGAAAAGTAAGTGATTATGTAAAAAGCTTTAAGAGAAAAGGATAAGGCCTCCTTAAGTGTGATCCTCTCCCCCTCAAAGAAAATATATAGGCCTATAAATAATATATATATATATATATATAAAATATATATATATATATATAAAATATATATATATATATATATATATATGAGATTAAAACCTAAAATGGCATTAAAACGCTATATCCTGGCGAGGAAATTAAGCGCATGTTTTAGAAGCAAGACACCAAACATGTACATATATATAAAAAAAAATATATATATATATATATATTTTTCCTTGGGGTGTAATATAATATGCGACGTTAAACATCCTATACCAATATTCAAATAAAAAAAAAAAGATAAAGGGCAACGTTTTAGGCACATGAATACTCCAGGTGCCATTGTGGAATGTAAACAAAATCACATATTTCTTCTCTTTGTACAATTTTTTGGCCGCCGTTGTAAAAACTTCGTGTATGGATCGGAATGCCTATTCTGTAATATATAAATGGCAGTAATCATCTTTCCAGACATTATTCAGTCATCATCTCAATTCACTTCTCTTCCTTTGAATTCAACACGGAAAATCATTCTTTTTCATTGTTTTCAATCAAAAATAAACAATTTCACGAATTGAAATACACAGTGTTGTTATACTAATCTGTAATCGCCCTTTTCCCCCTTGTTCTGTCTGACTATAAATTCTTATTTCTTTCAGAGGTGGTTGGGTAGATTCGCCGACCAAGGCGAGTGCAGCATCATATGACTTCCCGTCTGCTCCTCCATCAGCTCCGGTGGGTAAATTACTTCCAAATCTTATCGAGAGTTTTGATGCATGAAACTCATCCCATCATGATAATGGGAATAAAGTAAAAAGTACGTGCATGTTATATATAACTTAGAAACTTCACAGTTTATCTATTTCATATGTGGAGAATTGTTCTACACAGTTTAAGACCTGCATCAGTCCGTCGGTTTGTCGTTCGTGAGATATAGTCGAGAGGGTAAAATTTTCCACTTCAGTAGGCCTATATATCAAAAAAAGAGATCGTTCTGTGATTCTACTTTGTTTTCCAATTTGAGTATATAGCCTACGCTAATAAGAAACTGAGATATTTTCGATGACAAGATAGGCCCCTACTGCTTTCTGACAGTTATCTTGCCCTTTCATTGTCAGTCTTTCATCCATTCGTTTAGTAGAAAATGAATACTGGAATCAAGCCAGTTTGTTTGAGCATTACAATACAGGACAATGTACAGTGTGTTCGTTTTTATTTCCCCGACAGTAGAGCTCGTCCTCGTGCACGTATACATTTTCCCTGCCAGCATTATGTGCCAGATACCTATAGATGCCTATGACGTCGCTGTATAAAGGGCTATCGATATCGGCAGTAAAGACGATAGCTCTACACCCGTAAATGCCACGTGGTTGCCTTTCAAGAGGCGACTGGTTCACAGAGTGACACGTTTCCTCTATAACTCAGAGGAGACGTGGATCAAGCCTGCAGGGCCTACAGGGCTACACACACCACCCCAATGTTTACACGTTGCATGCCACCATCTCTACTCAGATATAATTATCAGCAACAGTCCGGCTCACTTGTTAATGGATCTAGCTCATTGATTTAACCCTTTGCTCACGGAAACCGGTTGTAGGCCTCTACTATGACTCTAATCTATAATATGGGATTACCATATCTCTAAAGGTGGACGGAACTCTACGAATGTTTCAAGAATTGATTTAGTTCAAGTTTATAATCTTCAACTCTCATCTTAGCCACGACATGCACTTCCCTCGATTAACATTGAACAGGTTGAGGTTTGAGTGTAGCCGATACCACTGTTTTATATGATGATTTACTCATGTCAGTATATAATTTGATTTTTTTTGTTACTCATTCATAACATGTGACAAAGCAAACACAAAGTATCATTCGCCAATGGGCACCACCTGTACCTAATTCAGAAAAAGGTATTCTCGTTCTCTTTTGAACGCACCATGAATTTGATCCTTGAAGGAATACTATAGTACTCTAAAAATGTCACATGTTGTATACTTGTCCTTATTCATTATCATGTTGATTCGTACCTGAGTTTTCTAAGACCCTAACTGTGCGTTGGCTACAACAATTTGATTAACAGATACGTCGCATGGAACCGGAAGCCGTAGTACCACCATCACCATCAGCTCAGATCGTCCATAAGCAGTTCAACTCGCCTGTTGGCCTCTACTCGGCCGACAACATCGCCGACGCCTTCAAGGGCCAGGTTGAAGGAATGGGAATTAAGGCTGGGGGCATGAAGTAAGGATTCATCTAGACAGCAATGGGTGAATCGTGTGAGGGAGGGGCAAAACTGGATGTATGAATGGTTGTTATAACTGATTGCACCTCTGTGTCTCCCAACCCTAAACACAAGGGCATAACGGGCGAGATTAGGTCCTATACTAACACCAACGTCATCCAGCGTTCCGGTCACGTTGGTTTGGTGGAATCCACATCTATATACTGAAGATGAAAAACCAAACAACACAATGAAAAAACAACACACACACAAACAAAACAACATGCACAAACACCTTTTGAATACTCGGTTATAGCTAAACGTATTCTTTGTGTAGTTTGATAGAGGTTGTCCTATTCACATTAGTTATGATTATTCATAATGATATTACCAGCTGCACCTTCAATTTACAACTCTCGAACATTTCAATGTACTTGATGCAACATACTTTTTCAGTTCATGTTGGAAAAGGAGAAATATCGCAAAAAAAATATATATATTATGCAAGCTACTTAGAGAGTTATGAGACTTATATCATTACTTCATCTGAATGGTATATCATGTGTCTGACGGATGTAACTTTCTAGTAAACAATTATGTGAAACGTACTTAGCCTTTCATATTGATTTCCCCCTTTTTGTCTTATTTTTCTAAAGCTTCCACATTCTGTCTGTAACAGTTTACTTATGAGTCAACTTACTATAAACATTGAATAGATTTTCACTTTTATTAACGGTTGTCTTCATTGTCTTGTGACTGCGTTTGACTCCCAGGTACTCTCCGGGAGGTTCCATGCCCTCTACACCGTTTGGCTCTGGATCCGTCCTCCACGCGAAACCTAAGCAGGCGCCCATGGCTCAGTGCTACACCCCTCCGGCCCGCGCGCATCCAGCTTCCTACGGCCCACCACACCCCGTCAATAGGCCCCCTTCTCAGCCTTTCAACCGCCCCCCTCCACAGCCGGTCAACCGCCCCGTCTCCAGCGGCTCATACCATCCCTCAAACCAGTCGAGATCGTTCAAGATGTTGGAGGATATGACCCAGGAGGAGGAGGCAAGAGGTATTGCGACAATTATTATTATTTAACCAGTTGAGGACGGGCTGATTTTGCTACAACTCGCATTTCCCATATAGATACCTGCCCGAGTATACTCAGGACTTGTCCTCCACGGGTTAAAGTGTTTGTTTGTTTTTTATCGAAAAGAAATGATGAAATCACAACAATAAAATGAATGATGATTAACCAAAATGGACGAAAAAAGTCAAATTGATAATGATGATAATAATGATACTGATACAATAATGATAGTGATGATGATAATGATAACAAAAATAATAATGATAATGAAAACAAAAAACAAAATCCGTTCTGAAGTAGACCTATCCTATAGGCCAGGGTTTATTGCTGCTTTGTCTAAAACTAAAATCAGATGGTCTACTTCCCGATTCGTCTAACATCAATACGGCTAAACTCATTTGGTCTTAATATATCAACTTCGTCTAATGCACGTTTGGTCTAATCCTCACTTGACCTATACAAAATGTCCATTTTGGCTAATTATCTTTTCGTCTAATGACTAGATGGTCTAATTGCAATTTTGTGTCCTTAGATGTTTTTTTTTTTTATATTTTGTCTAGAAGACTGGATATTAGATAAAACGGGCATAGCCCATATATCATGGAAGTATGGACCAACTGGTGATGAGCGGTTACTCTCTAAAAAAAAAATCAAGTGAAAATATTCACTCTTGAAGGAGTGAATACAAAAAGAGTGAATTTAGAGTGAAATTGGAGTGAATTTTGAGTGAAAATGTTCATTTTCACTTGTTTAAGAGTGACCTCAGGGATCACTCCAAAATCTTCGAGTGATCCCTGAGGTCACTCTAAAATCAGTGAAAATAAACATTTTCACTAAAAATTCACTCCAATTTCACTCTAAATTCACTTTTTAATTAATTTTGTGTATTCACTCCTTCACGAGTGAATATTTTCACTCGATTTTTTTTTGAGAGTAAGTGGCAATTGTGCTAAATGGTCATTAGACGAACTGATTGTTGACGAAACGGGATTGAGACTAAATAGCTATTAGACAAAGTGGGAGTAGACCAAGTGATAGATCATCATAGGCTAGTCGTTGTTCTCCAATACACTAAATACAGAACAGGACTATCACGTGGGAGTTACACAGGACACACAATAGACGAACAAAATAACAAGGTATAGCGTGATCTTAAAGTTAGCGATACGCAGTTCACGGAGGTTTTCACCGACAAATTAGCTATCAGCCAATCAGACGCAAGGATTTCAGTAGCTTTTAACAGTTGTCAGTGTAAATCACTGACAAAAACTTTCATGAAACGGTCCCACAGATCAGTGATTTCCATCCACTGAAAAATCGCCCAATTTCCCATTATAGAAGCCTTTGTTACGTCATAAACCTTCAGATACGCGGCGCGCCTCGCCCCAGCAGAAACCAGAGCACGCACTTCAGTGCGTGCATGTGAACTCCCAAGTTCATTGACCCTGCCCGGCAAAATATCGAAAATCCTTCATAAAATCCACAAAAATTCCCGGATCATTACCAAAATTTAATCATCTGTTCCTTTATTCTCAACCTTTCCTGCAAGTTTTATCCAAATCCATGCAAAACTTTTTGAGTTATTCTGCACACGGATAAACAAACGAACTACCCAACAAACTAACAAACAAACCAACGGTAACGAAAACATAAACTCCTCGCTTGGCGTAGGTAATAACAAGACTGTCGGCTGAGAGTTACATAATAATGTACAACATAATATCACATAGCTACCGTCATGTTTTGATTTTCCATATTCATGATTTAGCATAAATTGATTTTGGCTCATGGGGGTTATATGCACAATGACACAAAAAGTAATAACTAACTTCACATCAAATTGAACCTCTTTTCTAATACGATTCAGTTGATGGTGAAATAATTCACAATGGGATCTTTCCATTCTAATCCAATAGCTTTGCAAAAATTTATAGTCGAATTTCACTTGGGTGGGCCGGGGAATCTAACACACTAAACTATATGTCTGTGTGCTGTTATGTCTTCGACATTAAGTAACGGAGGCTCTGCTCTTTGACGTGTTTTTAATTCCATAATGAAGCATACATTCAAATTTGATGAATATACCAGCGTAGCAGGATAGAAACGATAGAAATGCCTGCTAATAGCCGTAAATAAGGTTGTTATTTTTTTCCCTCAAGCCCGTAAGATGATAAGATATTAACTAAACACACAATAACACAAAACATTATACAAATCATATTAATTAGGAGAATACATACTAAAATATAGGGAAATAATAGATGCGAGTGAAAATACAATATCAGATGGAGGGAGAGTACTTTTTTGAAGTTATAGTGACTATAATTATTTACAAAAAAAAAAATGTAAATGACGTTTTCCAAACGGATAGCATGGAGTGCCAAAAAGACCAACATTCTGAAATAGTTGAAAAATCACATTAGGACCCAAAACTCTTTTAACAAGCCATTATGAAGAGGATCAATTTTTGATCAAAAGTATGATTTCAACTGTTTCAGGATATCGGCCTGTGTGACATTCCGTGGTATATGTTATTTGGAAAATGTCGTCACTTTTTATGAATACATTTCCAAAAGGTACACCATTTTTGTGAAAATGTGTCACGAAGCAAGTGTGATCGCGCACTGTTTCGCACCGTTATTTTGTGATGCCACAAAGCCATTATTGTGACGCCACAAAGCCATTATTGTGGCATCACAGAGCAATTCTGACATCTCGCACTGCTTTGTACGGTCACTTTCCACATCGCACCCATCGGCTTCTCGCCTCATTTTTGCCTTTCTTCTTTTTTTTTTAATCTCAAATATAACACAAATATACTCTGCCCACCTTCGGGTTTCTTGTCAAAACTGTGAGCTTCAGTGCCTCTAGAAATATCATTCACTTCGGGGTTGCGTCCCCCAGTGAACAGTACTATTTTGGAATCACCTTTCAGTGGCGGATCCAGAGGGGGTGCACCGGGCGCGCCTCCCCTCTTCATTTTTTGTTAAAACAAAAGAAATAAAAAGAAAAAATGGAGGGGGGCGAGTGCACCCCCTTTACTTTTGTAAAGGCGCCTCCCCTTTACGGAATTCCTGGATCCTCCCTTGCCTATGCACATATTTTTAACTAAACTCACTAAAGACAAAGTATATTTGGATGTAAATTACAGCATATCTATATTATAGAAGTCTACATGGATAGAATCTCAAATAGTGCATTACGATATTATACTGTCATTGTTGTCAACAATACATTGTAATCGACTTGGCGTAATGGAGACTGGGAACATGTTGAAGATCGAAGTGTTTCTTTCAATATTCAGTCAATCCGTCAGTCAATCAATTTATTATAACATATCAGATTATCATTTGAATTGATATCCAAGGGTGATCTTAGTTAGTCTTTGTCTGGCTGTTTTCTCATCGTATAGATGAAGATACCTAACAACACCTAAATGTTTGTTTGTTTTTTCATTGTTTATTTAGCCTATTCAAATATGCAACAGTCCCATCCGTCGCCGGCTTCTCAGTACAAGTCTCCCATCGACCAGTTCGAGGCGTACGACAGCAAGCCACGCGGCACCCAGTCTCGATCGTTCAGAATGCTACAGCGATTTACGGCTGATGAGGAGGCCATGATGGACGAAATGTAGAATCGACACCGCACACCTCGATCCCGATAGCCTGGTTTTGTTTTTGTTTTTTCATTTGTTTTCTTCCTTTTCTGTTGGTCATTTCTGTCAAAACATGGATCATTATTTATAATATTATGATAGGTCAATCCTGAATCATGTTACCACAGACCTACTCACGTTTTCGTAGGGTTATCATGTCCAATGTAAAGAATCTGCATCAACAGTCGTTTTCTAAACAAAATCCCTATATGGCATTTGAAGTATTTCAGAGAGACACACAAGTATAGCACTGATCGAGTGAATTAACATATTTTGTGACTGATACTGATCTATATCAACAATAAGCGACAGGAAGCAAAGTTGTGATGAAAGTCTTATCTTCTTTGAAGTAGTTTGCATGATTATTGTGGGAGGACGTTTGCAATGTCCTCGATGATGACCTTCAAATATACAAGTTTGAGACACTCAGTATTTTATTTTGATGGCACTTCCATCTCAAAAACATGCATGTGTGCTGTTGTGATCATTTTTATCTGTCAGATTTGATAAATATCATGATGTTGTATTTAAATTTATTCTTACCTCCTTTCATATGTTACATCCTTTCATTTCGTGTTGTTTCCGTGTTGTATTCATACCGCGTAGAGTAAAGCTTAATTGATGTGTCCTCTCCTCTCTTGTTATGATTGATCAATATCTAATCATTACATTATTTATGTTATTTTGAAGTATACGTGGTTATATAGATTACAATTACGTTGCACATCTTGACAGTCTCATAACGTCCAGTATCGTGGCACCTTTGATATAAAAGTTCATAATATTTGGCAAAAAGTATTGGGATGATGATCACACACACACACACACACACACACACACACACACACACACACACACACGCACACACACACACACACACACACACATCAGCTGCTGCTTATCAATATACAGATTTAAGTTAAACTGAAACGACTTGCCAGAGCAGTTTCCCTATTCTGATTTCCTTTTTCTAAAGATGGTGAAAACGATTTTGTCAAAGTTTAGGTCTTGACCGAATTGTTACAACGCTCCTAGCAGTTTCATTATGCAGCAAACTTCCTTTTGTATTTCGCTAAAGTAATGAGTGAAAGATGTTTTTTATGATTCTTTTGTGTGCTTTTTTTTTTCAAAATTAAAGGCACCATTCTTCGTGTCATTGCCCACGAATAGTATGTTGTGCAACACGATGAAGGGAACAAAATATTGTCAGAAAAAGAAAATGTCGCGTGAACTTTGCCAAAAGTTGCAGTTTCAAGCGTGACGCAGTCGTCGCTTGTAGGTTGTGGATGTAAAGGCAGATTGTCTCGATAAGTTGTTTGACACCAGAGTGTAGATGAGAACAAGAACATCGCAGGCACCTGAACAAAGCTGAAAATTATATCATCATACAGTACAGACAAGGTAAACCCGAGATTTAGGACTAGATAAGTGATAATAAAATAATCGGACCTCTTCAGTTGAAGATGGTGGTACTCATATCGACCGATCTGTGTTTGTTACCTGGACAAACAATGTGTTATATTGGACATCCCGTTTCATGTGTGCGAGACGACAGCAGAGTTATTTGTGTTTTGTTTAAAAGATATAGTTTTATAGTTTATTCATTTCACTCAGTTAATGCTTGGCAGGTGATATCAGTATTTTCTCAAGTTCATCATCCATCATTTGATTGTCTTAATCACTAGCATCATGTAGGATATCTTCATGTTATTGATGAACTATTAGCAAAGAAGGTACAGCGGAGTGTTAGAACTATGCAAATAATCGATAGAGCATACTATTCATGAGCAGATACTGATCATGTGTTTTGACACACGGTTGAGTTGTGTGAACTATTTCTTTCATTGTATTTGTGTGCTCTTAATGTCGCTAAATACAGTTAATGTGTCACAATATCATGTTCAAGGAACAATTGTATCATCTTACCAGGAAAATACTTGAATGTCACTGACATGTTACTCACGATACAAAAATGACATAAGTTTGAAGATTGAGATTCTTGTCATGACGAGAACAGATGATCATCGCTTCTTTGCTATCGGTTCACGTAATCAATGAACTATTTTGTTCGACATTAATGATGATGCAAAGATAACCAGTATTTTGTTGTCCTTGTTGTTTTGACAAATCTTGACAAAATAAATTGTTGTATGGGTGCTGAAATCAATGTTTGTGTTGTCTAATGCAGTCTAACTTATTGCGATTTTGTCTTCTAGTTTTATATTGCTTGAGTGTGAAAGCGCATTAGCGTATATAATATCAGCATGTGTTTTGATGTCGACTCGTGTGTGTGTGTGTGTGTGTATGTGTGTGTGTGCACATATCATGTATTCAACAATATTCATGCGACAATATATGTAATTATTTATCAACAGCTTAATAATAATGATGATAATAATAGTAATAATAATAATAATAATAATGATAATAATAATAATAATCACACTGTGTATATCATTATATCATATCTTTCATGTATATACACCGATGACAAATGGATATACCATTATGAAGATGCTGTGACTTTATACTGCTGTAATTCTGTCATTGGCAATAGCAATCAAAGGTTTAATGAATCATATAACAGCCAAACGGAATTATTCAAGCTTAGTCAAGGTAGCCTGGGTAACATTTTGTACCAACATTTGTATAATCATGACGCATATGACGCGAGTCTAATGACATTAATCTGCATAAGTACGTATTTATAGACCTAAAAAAAAGACACAAAATAACAAGGGAAGCTTTGATCGTTTTCCGAAAATTGAATTGTAAGATGATGGGTTCATAACAATTACTGCGAAGGTCACGAAAAAGCTATTTTTCATGACAAAGTCTTTCGTTTCAGCAAAACTGTCTCGACAGCAGTAACATTATCACATAATGTCACTCATTGTAAATGGATTTTGATTTTGGAATAGATGACCAACAGCTAGTGAACCACACAAGCCAATACTTCACTATCAACGAATTTAACAGTCAATTTCCTTTCAATACCGCAAATCAGATTTGTGCTAATTTCAGTTTAATTCATTTTAATATAAGAAGTTTAAATAAAAATTTTGAAATATTTGAATTATTTTTAAGTTCCCTCAATGATTTCCCACTTTCCGTCATAGGAGTTACCGAGACATGGTTGCACACCAATTCCCCGGACCTATTTGGCATTGAAAATTACAATTTTATTCGTAATGATAGAAAGTATGGCAAAGGAGGTGGGGTTGCCATGTACGTCAATAATCAAATTGAATTTAAAATTCGAACTGATTTGTGTATTCAGGAAGCAGAAAGTTTATTTATTGAAATCCTAAATGAAAATGAAAAAAATATTATAGTTGGTACTATTTACCGTCCTCCACAAAATGACATTCAATCGTTTTTTGATAACTTCGACCATTGTGTTAATGAAATCTTTGAAGAGAGAAAATCCATTTTCTTGATGGGAGATTACAATATAGATTTATTACAACCTACCCATTTCCACGACATATTATTTTCCAATTCAATGCATCCCCACATCAATAAACCTGATTTGGTACCAGAATAAATAACACCACACATAGCAAAACATTAATAGATAACATAATGTCTAACGTAATAACGGAAACCTGTACGAACGGCATTATTTACTCAGATATATCCGATCACCTACCAATTTTTATGATAAATGATAAATCTATAACAACCCCAATACGTCACCAACCCAAACAATATTTGAAAATGCATAGAAATGTAACGCCACATAATATTGATTCATTGAATCAAGATTTATTTGAAGAACAATGGAATGACGTCTTTGAACTCCAAGATGTTAATTCTTCTTATGAAATTTTCTTACAAAAATTATTAGATTATTGTGATAAGCACATTCCTTTAACTCCCAAAAGAAAAGGAAGGAAAAAAGCTCGGCAACCCTGGATTACTCAAGGTCTTATACGTTCCATTCTCACTCGAAACCGTTTTTATAAAATATCTTTGAGAAAACCTACTCCTGAAAATGTGAAAAGGTATAAAACATATAGAAATAAACTAACTACCTTGATTCGAGTTTCACGTAAATCATATATTTCGAATAAACTCGAATCTAATAAGGATGATAAAAGTGCTCTTTGGTGGACTGTTAATGAAATACTCAAAAAGAAACCTACGGAATGTCCTGACAACATTACTCATAACGATAATGTTATTACCAATCCTGACCAAATTGCAAATATTTTTAACAATTTTTTTGTTAATGTTGGTCCTTCTTTAGCAGCATCTATTCCTACAAATGATACAAAGAATTATAAAGATTATTTATTTGAAAGTAATCAAAATTCTTTGTTTTTTACTCCAATTAATGAATCGGAAATTATTGATACTGTTCGATTTTTGAAATGTAGTAAATCCTGTGGGTCTGATGATTTAAGTGTGAATTTGTTGAAAAAAATAATTTACCCCCTAGCAGCCCCTCTCACCCATATATTCAATCTATCCCTATTCAACGGAAATTATCCAGACTCCTTCAAAACGGCCAAAGTTATCCCCATTCATAAAAGAGAAGATCCCTTAATGGTGAAAAATTATAGACCCATTTCATTGTTACCTGCAATATCGAAAATTTTAGAAAAAGTAGTTTACAAGCGTCTCCACTCGTTCATGATTGAAAATGAAATATTAAATGCGAATCAGTTTGGTTTTCGGAAAGGATTTTCTACCGATTATGCTATAATTAAATCTCTTGATAATATTATTGATGCGCTTTCTAAAAAGGAGCACATAATTGGAGTTTTTATGGACCTTAGTAAAGCGTTTGACACTATTGATCATGATATTTTACTTGAAAAATTACATAACTATGGTGTGAGAGGGATTACTCTGTCGTGGTTCAGAAGTTATCTAAGTCATCGAAAACAATATGTTGTATTTAAATCCACTCACTCAACATATTCTAACGTGTCATGCGGTGTCCCTCAGGGATCTATCCTTGGGCCCCCTACTCTTTTTGATTTATATCAATGATATTATCAACTCCTCTCCTCGTTTAAATTTCATCTTATTTGCAGACGACACCAATGTTTTTTATTCCCACAAGGACATTGTATAACACTGGTTGACACATTAAATACGGAATTAAGCAACATCTCGAAGTGGTTTAGAAGTAATAAGCTTTCATTGAATATTGATAAGACATGTTTTATACACTTTCATACGTTGCAATCCCAACCCACCCTTCCTCAAAGTATTTTTATTGATGATATAAACATTGCTGAGAAACATTCAACCAAGTTCCTAGGAGTAACCCTAGATAGCAATCTAACTTGGAATACTCATGTTCAGAATATTACAACAGCAATATCTAAAGCAACTGGTGTTTTAAGAAGAATAAAATATTTAATTAATAATCAAACTTTAATTATGTTATACAACACTTTATTTTTACCATGTTATGTAATGTACTGTAATATTGTATGGGGCAACAGTAGCAAAACAAAATTGAACACAATTTTTCTTCTCCAGAAAAAGGCTCTTCGTATATGCACACATTCACATTTTTTTGGCTCACACTGACCCCATATTTTATCGCCTAAAAACTTTGAAGGCCCATGATATACATTTATACCTAACTGCCATATTTATGTATAAACACACTCGAAATGCATTACCATTTTTTCATAATACCCTAGTAACCAATGATCATATTCACTCATACCCTACCCGTCGTTCCCATGATTTTCACTTAAGTAATCCGAAGCTTTTACTTGCTCAAAAGTCGATTAGACATCAAGGTCCGGATACATGGAACACTCTTCCTGAGGAGTTGAAACAGTGTGCCTCCTTGTTTTCATTTAAAGCAAACTTAAAGAAGTACATTTTATTACAGTATATTTCAAATATGAACTAAAAACAAATAAATTATATAACTAATGTTGGTCTCCTGATAGCAACAGCGCATATCGTCCCCTCTTTCAGTAAACCAATTTCAGTATTCTAAATTCCAGCCTATCTGCTATTGTGCACCCTCAAGCACCTGCACACACATTCACCACCACCACCATCGCACACCAGAGTTTATTTTCCCCTGCTACCTTCGCAGCAGAATTTATATTGTTACGAATTTAGTACGTCCTTATCTTTTCCTCGGGCCGGCCATCTTTCCAGGCAATGCTTATAATGGCGGCCCTCTGCATAATCGTTTCTTAACTATAAATGTTATTCTTATCACTGCTGCATAGACATGCATATTCGTTGTTTATGCAAGTCAAAAGACTGTGTTAAATTTACTTTACATAATATGTCCTACATGTTCATGATTATGTACTTAATATGTATCGTGGTTTATGCAAGTCAAACGACTTTGCGTTGAATTTATTTTGTATATTTCCTGCATTTTCATGATTATGTAACTTATGTATATTGATTTGCAGAAAATAAAGTATCTATCAAACAAAACATATTATACATTGCTAAACGCATAATTATACACTCTATGGGATTTGGGGCATTTTTACCTGCTCTGATCATAAAAAATAAGTAATCTTTAACACACAGCAATCACCAATCGTCTAATTACACTGATTGATTGATTGATTGATTGATTGATTGATTGATTGATTAATCAATTGAGTAATTAATTGATTCCCATTGACTGATTGATTGATTTCCACTTTGTGTTCACAATTAAAGAAACAAACATAACTGAATTACAATTACTATTACAATTAAATGACATTTTGGGTTTTTTTTCATGAAATAAAAAAAATAGTCAAAAAGTATAACACTACAGCAACAAAATGTAATGCGAAATAGTGATAAGAACAAAAGTGGGGTCTAAACAAACCATATACCACATTATTCAAACCAAAAGCTGAAGATGAGGCTCCGGTTATGGGAAAAAGAAAGGAAGAGAGAGTATACCCAAGAAATAGAGGGAGATGCTAAACAGGGCAGGCGCAATGGGGGGGGGGGGGACGCCCCACCCCTCCAACCTTTTTTTTTAAAATAAATATAACATAGGGTCTTACCACTTGGCCAGTCCCACTTTTTTTTTTCAGAAAATATAGGTTTTGACTTTTTGTTGTTTATCTTTGCTTGTCAGCAGCCGACGTTGTTGATCAAAAATTGTGAAGCTTGTCAGCCGATTCTGAGAGTTAAGACCCTTTGTTTGTTTGTTTGTTTGTTTGTCAGCCAGTTAACCCCTGAAGTGTCACCAGAAAATGTTAGGCCTTTCTCTCCCTCCCTCTCTCTCTCTCCCTCTCTCTCTCTCTCTCTCTCTCTCTCTTTTTTTTTTTTTTTTTGGGGGGGGGGGGGGGGGGCTTGTAAGCCGTGTAATCCCGGAAGAGGCACCAGAACACCCTTTTTTTTTATAAACCCATAAACTAGGTCCCCTCACTTTTGAAAAAGTATATAGCGCCTGCCCTATGTTAAAGACAAATTGAGAGGAGAGGGAAAAGAAGAGACAGAGAGTAGATGAGATCGAACAGGATGATAGATAATTTCTAAAAGAATACTCTTGTTGTAATTCATTCCCAACTTGTCAGATCAGACTAAGATGACTCTCTCAACTTGGGTCTAATAGATTCCCCAGTTTTGTGTCCACCGAGTCCCAAAGTTTAGACAGGACAATAAACTGGGAAAAATCTCTTCAATCGTGTCAGTTAGGATTTTACTTTGTCTTAAGTTACTAATCATAGCTGATTTACATTTTGGTGTGAACACTCAAATTGAAAAAAAAAAAGTTCAATTATCTTTCTATTTTAAACCAACCAGATCCAGAAGGGGGGAAAAAATGAAAGTAAACACAGTGGATTTTGACAATCTTATCATCAATAGTTATTGTGGAGTCATAACACGTAATGGGGTTATCCCCAAACACATTGTCTTAAAAGGTTAAAAATGATCGACCACCAGGGCTTGATGGAATACAGCCAGAAATCATTAAAAAACACACAAACAAACAAACAGATAAATAAACTTTATGAAGTATTCCAATAATAACTTTGTAACTCTGGAACTTGATGTGTGTCCAAAAAAAAAAAGTACCAACAGAAAGACACACAGGATTATATTGTGAGACTTCCAAAGACGGGAAATTCAAGAAATTGTTAAAATGCTATAATATGAGGAGTAACAATATACTATACTGTGGCACAAGACTTGTTAGTGGTTGGGATGGTTGTAGCAAGAACTGCCTTGCAAGGACAAAAGAGGTGGACAAAATCAGAGGGACAACAATCGGGATTCATATTAAAGGAAGATCATAGCATAGATACTATATAATTATACACTCCTTGAAAAGACTCATAGACATGTGCATTGAAAAAGACATTTAAAAAGACATTTACAGATCATGTTCATTGGTTTTCAGAAACTATTTGACAATGTCAACAGAGGGATAATGTGGAAAATGATAAGGCAGTACGGAATTCCAAACAACGTAAGTAGTTGTAAACACGTTGCGAGCTTTTTTTATGAAGACTCGGAAAATACTGGAAAAAATCTCTTCAATCGTGTCAGTTAGGATTTTACTTTGTCTTAAGTTGATAATTATAGCTGATTTTTATTTTGGTGTGAACACTCAAAATTGAAAAAAAAAAGTTCAATTATCTTTCTACTTTAAACCAAACAGATCCAGAAGAAAAAATATTAAAAGTAAACACAGTGGAAGTTGACACTCTCAACATCAATTGTGGAGCCATAACACGTAATGAGGTAAGAGAAACACTTAAAGGTTAAAAAATGATCGAGCACTACAGGGCATGATGGAATACAGCCAGAAATCATTGAAAAGCAAACAAACAAAATTGATGAAGTATCCCAATAAGAACTTTGTAAACTCTGCAACTTGATGTGCATGGGACAAAGGAAAAAAAAGTGTTAACAGAAAGGCACACATAAGTAATTAAGAGATATCCAAAGACGGGAGATTCAACAAACTGTTCAAAATAAATTGGAGAGGAGTAATATTATTGCCACAAGTTGTTGGGAATCGTGGTTCCTCCTCCCCCACCCCCCCCCCCGACATGTTTGTTGTTAAAGGTATAGATCATCAGTTGCGATATTACAAATTTCATTTGTAGAGGGAAACAAATTGAAGAAAACTCACACCTCAGTTTGAAGTGAATACTGCATGGAATTAAACACGGAGATATTGTGACCCTTTCCTCTTCCCCCTGAATATTGATTTTGGAATGAATATAATTGAGAAAGAAAGGTGTGGAATCAACTTTGGATCCCGAAAATTAATTATTTGACCTGAATTTTGCTAATTGCATTGCTTTATTTTATACAAAGATGTACCGATGCAACAAAAGAAGTAAATGTAATGGGTAAAGTGGGACGAATATTCAATGAACATAAATGCAAAGTTATGAGTATTAGACTGAGAGGATGAAAAAAACAATCCGTAAATGGAAAAGACATAATACAGAGGGTGAAGAAATTCCACTATCTACCTTGGCGGAGGAACATTAGTAACAACGGCAAGAGCTCTGAGGAAATAATCGGATCGGGTTTGAAAGGCAACTTAATTCAACATTTGTCAGTTTGTATACAAGATATAGAGATAATACACTTGTACATCAAGTTAGAAACAAACCGTAAAATATTTGAAGCAGCTAGCAGTTCTTCTTGGTGTTATGCATCTGAGACGTGGCAAAATGTACGGCTAAGGGTAAACAAAGGTCGATTTCTTTTACCATAACATTAGTTTTATTTTAAGCCTAAGAAGAATGTCAGGGATAATCATTGTTATTATGGATAGACCATGTTATACTTAATGAAAAAAAAAATCATATAACATCTAGATGTATGGCAAAGAACCAAGACGAGAAGTAAACGCAGGATGATTTTGGGTTTGGTCACGCGCTTCGGACGAACAACAACAAAATCCCTAAAATAGCTCTTGAGTGAAAGCAATAATTAGAAGGAGAAAAAGAGGAAGACCACTCACAACATGGAGAAGAACAATAGATATTAAAGCTGGTACTAGTGATGACCTGAAAGATGGAAACATTATAGGCCCTACATTATGGAGACAAGCAAATTAAGACGCAGACACAAGATAAAAAGCAGTGGTGGGGGAAAAAGCGTCGAGGAATGATATCCTCCAGAGGTAGAGATTTTTGTATATTGTTTTATGCAATGTGGATGAAATAAACCAACAACAACAATTACTAGAAACAAAATTAATGGACTGCAGTGCATTCTTTTACGTTTGTTTGCTTCGTTTTGTAATTTTCTCAATAATCTATGTCCAAGTCGAAAGTGGAAGCGCATGACCAGGTAGTGGGCCAGCTGTACACAGGAGGATTCTAAACCTATAGTGTGGTTTGTCGATTTCCTCTTCTTTTATTCTTGGAATTAAGCCTACATTGTCCCGTCATCTCAAAAGCCGATATCCGGCGGAAAGGAATCCATTGCAATGTCCGTATTACTATTGTGTAGTGAGTAATGTCATTGTCAACAAGGTTTCCAAAAAAGCACCGTTCCATTGGTTTCTTAGGAACGCCTGATTGAACAACATTGCGTTACAGTTCATGAGATTGCTTCCCCATATACGGTAAACTATATGATATACTGTGAAAGTTGATTGATTTGTCTCTTCGGACGCATTTTATTTGAGTTGAGTCATTTTCCACTCCCGCCCGAGATGGCGTGTGAGTAATACTTGCGGTTTGTCACTGCTCTATTCAAACAGCTGTCTGGGAGAGCATACGGCCTAGGTTAGTCAAATAAAAGTTCTTGCCATAAACTGTGTTGACCTTTGCGGCAGGTAGGGTCCTATGTCTGCCGTGAAACTCAGAGACACCTTATGATGCAAGCAAAATAACTTGAGAAAAAGAAAAAAAGGTATCAAAAAGGAAATATCTTTCAACAAAGTACAATAGATTCGTTCATGATTCAATGTTTATTAAAATACATGTGGCAGGGCAGTACATACCGTAAGTTATGTTTCCTAAAAGAGACAACTTTACGGCATGAAATCTCGACATTGACAATGGACGACCTGAGAGTAAAGAGGGAATATCTATCCAGAAATATGATAATAGGGCCTTTCGACAAATTACTGGATCTTGTTCATCGCCTATGCACAATGGATGAGAGACCACAGATGCAGAACGAGACCGGGTTGAGAGTGCCATCACTTAATCTTATAGTCGATCATTGCCCTGTCAAATGGTCATAAGTCACAGAATGGTAAGTTTTTTGCTATTTCTGAAGATTATGAGTGATATGGAGATATTTCAGATAGAAAATAAAGTAAAGATAGCTAAGAGTTTAGCAGTATCAAAACTTACAACTAGGCCCTATTTGAAATCATCTCATAGTCACATTTTTTTTTTTTTTTTTTTTTTTTTTTTTTTTTTTTTTTTTTACGCAGATGCTGTCACGGCATGATAGTGATGTTCAGGAATGTAGCGGCTGTTTCGATTGGCATTCTCATTGGGACCATTGTGACTTAGGCTATAACATGTAAGCCAATGCTTCTTGTAAGGTGATTATTGATCACTACACTAGGGGAGCCAGTGTCTCGCTTTACAAGTAGGGGACACACTGCTATTTGTGAAGAACGGTGAATTCCTAACCATGTTTAACCCACTATTTGCATTTAAGAATGAGTCAAGGATAAACTACGGGAAATAATGTGTATTTGGTACACATGTGAACAGGAAAAATAACATACTCTATTAATGAGAGTTCATGTTCTTCACAAAGTCAGGTACCCATTAGTATCAACTCATGCGCACTACTTTCCTAGACAGGGTACCCCGGATATGCACTCGCCACTAGTGCACTAGCACTGCACTACACGCATACTTCTTACTTCACATAGCTTGCATTCGTTGCATTTGCTAATTGCCAGGACCGGTGTTTGTTGTGTGTCACTTTTTCGTCCTCCGTCCTTTCTTGTTTTCTCCTCCTGAGGCCGATTTCGATCCAATTCTACGGATATTTGTAGTTTTCTGTGGAATTTACCGTGTGACCGTGCTGTTGGTGTGAGATCGCCGCAGGAGCAGAAAGCCCCAAGATCATGGCACAGAGGGTAAACGTGACTATACCGGGGCCTGGCCCGTGGGGCTTCCGCCTCGCCGGTGGGAGGGATTTCAGCCAGCCGCTGTACATATCGAAGGTAAGACTACGTGTGACTGCATAGGTCGGATTGGGCGATTCACCGATGACTGTTGGGTTTTTTGGTTTTAAGTCATCATGACCAGGAATGTCAGTTAGCATGATGATGATAATGATCACCGTCATAATCATCGTCCTCAACATTTTCTTCTTAGGTAACTTAATACACAGCCCTGTCGCTGTACAGAGAAGTCGCACGGTGTCTGGTCGGGCTACTTTTTCTACGGACTACGGCAATCTGATCAATTAATGAGATTAATCTCTGACCTAGATTTACCGAAACGAGATAATGCACTCGATGTAGACATTATTTTGATAGGTTAAGATAGGCAATCCTGCTGTAGTTTTCTCTATTGCTTTCATTTCCATCGAGATATTGTGAATTGCATCTTGTTCACTGACACTGTATAAAAGTACAACTATCTTACAACTACAAATACCGTTTTTTGTTTTTGTTTTTGTTTTTGTTTTTTTAATCAACTAAGCAGTTTTAAAGTTCGAAGATGGAAATGTGGGGTGGAGTAAATTTGAACTGTTGATTCGATGCAAAGGTTGATGATACTTAAATTTACAGTCCTTTGCCTTGGCACTGGGATACGCTTTGAACAAAGTGAACATGTATGTGATGGTAATAGCACGTTTTGAGTCATACAGAAGCACTGTTTTGCTGACATTATAGATAAATGCCAACCTCTGTACTGCAGAAACTTTAATACCTGTTAAATTTACTGAGTATAAATTTACATTAATCAGATTTTTTTCTCTCTTCAAAGACTGAGTAAATCAGTTATGTCCAATATATTTGAGCAACTGATGTACTGTGCATGCCCCTCCCTGTGCCCCCTTCCCCCTCCGTCCTCCCACCCCCCCCCCCCCCCCCCGTGCCCTTCCTCTCTGTCCCCCCCCCCCCATTCTAGAGTTGTAATAAAGAATTGTTAGGGTACTTTGCATATGGACAAGTCAAATGTGTGCCTTAAACATTTTTTTTTGTTTTGTACAAGTATTTTTGTACTGTGAAGTGTGTCTAATACTGTATACGCCGTTATTTTCGCGAGGGTATAATTTTCGCGAATTTCGCGAATTGCAGTTGGATCGCGAATTTAACAACACGCGAAATTGTCTCCATGCGCTTTGTTGATAGAGCATTAACGTAAGCGTCTGCGTCAATTCGCGAAAACAACACCTCGCGAAAATGTCTATGACCTCGTCATTCGCGAAAATATCTATACGCGAAAATAACGGCGTATACAGTATCCTGTATGCCCATGTGTAACAAAATGCTTTGAGTGTTCAGTGTAGGCAAACACAAGCATTGCATTGATACTGGGGGGGGGGGGGGCAGGTAACAGTAGACCTATATATGTACATCCAGTTATTTTCTACTGGGAGTACCAGAATATGAGAAAAGATACTATTCTCAGTCATCAGGGTTGGCAGTTGAAGAGGGAGACAGTTAGTCGTATTAAAAATTCTGTATAAAAAAAAAAAAAATCGTGGGGGGGGGGGGGGCAATGGGGATGGAGGCAGAGAAAATTTGTATCAGCAGTGAACTTACATGTAGATGCTAACTCAGTGGTTCTATCTAGCTACGATTCATCATGACAATTGTGGCAGAAACTGACCCTGACATTTGTTGACAACTGAAAGATTCTACAAGTGGTGCAGGCATTTTTTTTTTTTTGATATCTAGAAAAAGTCATCTCTTCCCCATTGAAGGCAATGTGATGCAATATGTTGCATGTATTTAGTGATAACTTGTGCATTGACTTTCATTTTTTAATAATCTACCTATTAAGATCAATATCTAACTGAGAGGGTCAAGTACAATTTGTTTGCAGCACATTCATTGTACTGGTATACCTTCAGAATCCATTTCTCATCCTCAGCGATATGATTAATGACAAACCAACACCTTGAATGAAGGCTAGACTGGGGCTTTCACTGAAAGCCAATCTGGTGCTGGATCATGCAATGTAAGCAAACCACCACTCACTCCATGACTCACCCAAAAGGTGTCGAATCATGAGTGACATCACAATGGATTACGAGATGTACCTGTGCTGTGGCTGATTCTTTGAGGGGGTGGCTGGAGTATGAGGTGAACCCCCGCCCCCGCCCCCGGCCAGTTCTACATGTACTTTCACATCATTCATTGCTGTTCATCATTATGATGATAAAATTAGTATGATGTGTTGAAATCCATAGTCTCATGATCTTTGAAAAGAAATTATTAAACATATTACACACTGAAATTAGATTTACCTAATTCTGTTCATGCTAAAAAATCAAAACAAAAACCCAGTGTAATGATCATGTCTGTCATGTGACATTCCCATGACTCCTGTGAATCTGAGACCTGTCAGTTTTTGGCGTAATTATTACATTGCATTATTATCATAAGATTACATGTGGAGGCATGAATTATGTGGGATGTTTGTGTACACTTGAAAATTGTGCAATATTTTTATGATCAAAAGTTTCAGAAAATTCTAAATGGATTGATTAGTATCCCTACCTGCATGATGAAACTTATAAGTAACAATCAATATATTAAGTTCTCTCTCTCTCGTCAAAGCACTGAATGCTTAGTGCAGATAACAATCTCTACCGGTATGTTACATTGATCATAAGTTCCATTATTGTTTGTTTAACCCATGCCGGTACTCCAACAGTTAAGTCTGCTTCTACTTGTTACTTGTTGAAAGTAATCCCAAAACTGCAGCTCCTTTAAAGCTATACCAGGATGAATAATCCTTGTTGTGCGTCAACAAGGGTGCAGAGGTGCCATAATCGTAACCCACATATTTACAATAAAAGTGGTTGAACCCATGCAAGTAAAAAAATAAGGTTGGCTCCGTACAGAACATTGGAACCAGAAGAAGGCTGACAAGAATGAAGAAGTCTATTTTTTTTTTCTCTCTCTCTCTGTCTCTCAAGCTGCTAAGATGAGTTCATTCGGTTGACCCCACCCCTCAAAAAATAGAACAAAACTTGTCAGGGATATAAGTTATGTTCAGACGGCAGGCCCTAACCTCGAGGTTAGGAAACCTCGAGGTTTAGCTCTTGCCCCTAACTACGACGTGTGTCCACACGATGAATCTTAACCTCGAGGTTAGGAAACCTCGAGGTTAAGCTTCTGCTCCCCGTAACTACGAGTGGGTCCCACTCGATGTTAAAACCACAAAACCGGAAGTTTCAGCCCACACTGCTAACAAGGCGTCTATTTATTCTTTAGTCCAACCCTGTCGGACTCGCTTACAGGTACTCTTTTTCTCTGTCATGGTATGCAGAAATAGCACTGCACTGATGACTTTCTGCCTTTATGAAGATATTCGGCGAAAACATTTTTTAGCGTCGGAGAAGAATATAGAATACAGTAGCGAGTTCGACGTGTTCAGTTTTAGAGATCAAGCGCATGGGAAGAAAAGATGATGTTGTTGTGTCGTGCGTCATAGGTTTTTCACGTGTAGTGTATTTGTGGTGTACGTTTGGGAGGTTGACCCGGAAGCAGAGGGAAATTGTGGGGGCTGGAGTTTACGGCGAGGTCACTCTTAACTTCGAGTTTGTTGTTTTTTTGTGTCCACACGGTGCTTAACTACGAGTGGGGACCCCCCGCGGCTCGTGGTTAGAGCGCTAACCATAAGATTTCTCATGGCTCGAAACATCGAGCAAACCTCGAGGTTTGCTAACTACGAGTGCGTCTTCACGGTCCCTAACTACAAGCTCTAGCCTCGAAGTTTCCTAACTTCGAGGTTAAGGGCTCCCGTCTGAACGTAACTATAGATTGTCAAAAACAACCCAAATGGATGAGGGAAGAATTATTTTGCAACAAAGATGGTTGGCTGATTACCAGTAACCTGTCTAAACAGTGCCTTTTAGAGGAGTAGATTAGTTCTCTGGTATTTGGCATCAACAAGAATTGAGGTGTTCTACAAGCAGGATATCACCAGTGTTTGGTCATTCTGTCTCCTGTTTTCTTAAAATTCTTTCATTTCTGTGGTTGTTTTAGGTTCTTTTCTTCTTCCTTTCCCTTTTGCCAAGCCCCTGTGTACAATTGTACTATAACTGTCACGCAAGATTATCCCAGGTAAGCTAATTATCTGCGGAGAGCAAACAAGAACTGTGGTGGTCAGAGATAAAATGTCTAAAAGCTTGTTTGTTGTGATGACAGGGTATAGAGCTGCTAGGGTTTGCTCATGCCCACACAAGTGTGACATAGTGAATGGACGGAGTATAACTATTGTATGTAAAAAGAATGGCACCTCAGTAGGTAATTGATGAATGAAAATTGAGTTCATGTAGAACCTATGACATGTAATATGCTATACATATATCTAAAGTCATATAAAAACCTTAAATTACTAAATAATAGACTTTCCAAGTGAGCCACAATATACCATTATTTCAGAGCACCATGATCCATTGATTTGTTTCTCAGGAAAATTTCCAAGTTCATGCTTGTAGCTGCTAAAGTACACTGTATTACCTTGATAGTAGCAGTGATTGGGTGTTTTTAGTTTGAACAGATATTTGTAGATGTGAAAGAGTACCGAAATTGTAATAATAAGACATTTATGTCAAAATCCTCATTATCCTTCTGCTTTCGAGAGTCTTTGAGAGGGGTATGCCAGTAAATGCTGATGCACAGAATGTGGAGAGGATCAATACTGGCCAGTATAACAATACATGCTCTTGCCATCTAGTGAAATTCCTTTGGATGAATTTTGCTTGAAAGAATGTCAGCATTGTTGCGGATACTCCCCGAAAAATGACCTGTTACAATTGTGGGCCTTTGTTGGAATGACTCCAGTTTGAGCAAGCTATGTTTGTTGTGTAAACATTTGTATTCTACAAGCATTCCACACATTCCAAGGCACACACTCTGGAATAGAGGTGCCAGACAAGCTCAACAAAGGGAGAATAGAAAACACAGCTGTAGATCTATATGTATTCTGGTTGCTTTTGAGTGGAACCTTGATGCTCCTTTCTTTGGATTTCGTTGGTGTGTGGTGAATTAATCTTGGGGTTTTTTTTAATATGAATCATATTTTTGCATTTCAGTGGTGTGTCTGTGTCATGGAAGTACTATTCTGTCTGTCTACTTAGTAAATAGACCACTTCAAACATTTTTTTTTCCATGCCAAGAAGACCCACTGTAATATGAGAAAGTTTGATAAGTATGTAAATAAAATAATAATGTATATCCAGGTAAAACATTTCAAGGATGTGCAAAGGTTGTCTAACATGTGTTGTCTAGCTACTCATGATATGCTAGCAGTGATGCAGGGCTATGAATAAAGAATGTCCAAGTGATACATCATGACAATTCCATCACCTTTAAGATTCAGTCAAGTATCAAAGTGAAAACCCATCAGCTACGTGTAAATGTTCAATAATCGTAATGCCAGGGCAATTCAAATTCGTGCAAAGGGTCTGTGATTACACATCAGACCTACTTGGTACATCGTTCATGCTGAGCTGTGCAGTAAGTGGGCGCCTGTATTCACAAGTGCTGGGCTGTCCGTAATGGTTTATTGTGATTGGACTATTTTGCGGAGGAGAAAACTCGACTGGTAAACAAGGTACCTGCAGCTTTGAGTGCCGTCCCATAGAGAAGGAAATTAAAATGCAGCGCCACAAGGGCATAAAGCAACACCTGGTGTGGAAATACAAATTCATCATTTCAGTTTTCTCCCCTTTCAATTTCCTGCTCTCATACACACATAGATCTGTAAATAGTGGTCTCATGGTGGAGCGTAAATGATAACTAGCAGTACTCTAGAATTCACTCTTTCCCTCCACTGATTTCAACATCGTCATTTTAACCCATTGAATACGAGTCCCGAGTATCCTCGGGCAGGGATCTATGGGAAATGCGTGTTGTCGCAAAATCAGCCCTGTCCTCAATGGGTTAAGACTGGGAATTTGATAGACCTGAAAGCAGATGGTGGCTTTAATTGATTTTGGGATACATCTTGCCATTTTAGTGTTACTGTATTATTGACTGTGATGTGATGTAGTATGAAAAGATTACCCAAAAACTCTATGAACATACAGTCCAGGAATCTCTCTCCTTCCATCTCTCCCTCTCAAAATTTTTCCATCTCTATCTCTGCCTTTCTTTCTGTCTTTTTCTCTTTTTCTAAAGAATGAAAATGAAGAGGGAGAAGAGTAGGAATATAAAGACAGAGAAGGAATATTCAAAGAAGAGCTAGAGTAGGAATGAGAAGAGGAGGATGAGGGAAGGAAAGATTGGTCGATCATGTGTTAGTTTACAGGATATTTAGGACCGACTATTCTTGTACCGTAAATGACTGCACCCTATTCTCAGCGATAGTCAAATGAGTTGAAGTATCGGTTGAAATAGTGTGACTGTCGGACTGTTGTCTAGACACGCCCACTCTGCTTTCTTATTTGCGCTGCTAGTCTACACCTCTGCAGACCTGTTTTGCAAACTTAGAACTGCAAAGCATTCCAAAGACAAGCTTGACAGATGTGTATAAAGTGTTATACTAGGGTGTTTAGACACCGAAAAGTGGCTGAACTGATGTGCACATATTCTGTGTCACTACTAGCACAATAGTTATCATATCTGTTTAAAGAAATACTTGTACCCCATTACATTTAATAGGCCTAAACAGTTTCTACCAACTAGCTATTTTAGTACTGTATACTTGGACTGAATTATGTGTTTGTATTTACTGTTGTCCTATAGAGGCTTGATATGAAAATTTCACTAGTGTAGTTATCATACCTATAAGTAAACACCAATGTGTTGTACGTCTGTTGAGTCTTCTGTGTGATGTGGGTACTCACATACAGTTGTATGTCACTTCATTACGCACTGAATGCAGTGTCCAGTGTGTTGGTACTAATATTGAATTTTACAGAGCCATCTCACATCAAGGGTGAGGTGATGAATAGAAGAGGTTTGACCCTATTGCCAGTGACTGTCAACAACCAAAATAATCCTTTCATGGGCAAACTGTTTGTGAACAGGCTTTGTGGACGGGTAGACAGACACCTGGGTTGTCCAGGAGGATGTGCTTGAATGCTCCAAGAGAATGCCCACCTGAGTGAGAATAGATTTGTGACGAATGTACAGTGTAGCAAGTGCTTTTTTGATAACAGCAGAAATGTAGCAAATAGTGATCCTCGACTAAAGATTGCTTGGTGCACTTTTAGTAGGTAATAATTCTTTACCCTTTTATTTTCTCTTTGTTCACTGTGCACTCTTTAAAATAGTACTTCAGTATTGGGCAGGGAAGCGTGCAACGTTGCATTGAAAAACATGGTGTATTGTGACTTGACTTGAAAACCCCCTGAAGGATGGTGGTGTGGCAAACAGTATTTTGCTCTTCAAATAACAATGATCAGCAGAATTTGGGGAATGGAGGAACAGATTGAACATTAAAGTGGAGATTGTGGGCTGATTTTGGCTGATTTGCTATAGGCCTATTCCTCAGAATTTTACCCAATTCTTTATTGTTTAGAAGTGCAAACCTTGAACTGCTATGTAGGCCTAGATACTGTATGCAGGATACTGTATGAGCAAGTAGTGACACCTACAAGTCGGGCAGTGAGTCTTCAAATTTTACGCGTAATTATAAAATTTCTCCCAAAATTGGAAATGTGTGCTTGTTGAATTGTCTAGGACTGGAGTAATAAATATTTTTTGTACAGTGTAATATCGGAAACGCTTGCAAAAAATATAATGGCTCCCACTTAATCTAGAGTGTTCGGGGAAGTAGCTTTTCTCCCTGTAATATAAGGTGGGGATCCTGCTGAAGTGGAGGCTGGTTTTTATTGACCTATTAAATCACTGCTTATGGAGAAGATGACCCTCCATATTAGCACTGGAGAGGTGTGAGCAGATGCTGATGGCACTCGATGTACCCGCAAGGACAATTCTACCCTATTGCATAGTCCCACAAGTGAGGTCAAACTGCAAATTTTCAGACTACACAATCAGCAGAACGTATCTAGGATTTGTTGAAAAAAGTAACACTTTTTGCGAGGAAATAAGCTACCTGTAATTATTTCTCTGGATTTAGTCATATTTTTAGACATTAATGAGGAACAATGGACAAATTTGGCCTTGATATGTTGCAAAAACGCAGGTTGTGTAGTTAGGATGAATGGTGAAAAGAACGCAAATAAACTTTGTTACAATGTATACAGGATTTCGTTGCACTTCACCGATGTTCCGTCTAAAGCGTTTAGATGGGTGACTACTGTACTTCTAAAAGAGATTGGTATGATATGGATTACAGCCTGCACATAATATCATTACGCAAACTGGAGAAAAGATGTGAGCAGATTTGGTGAGCAAAATGTGTATTTGTATTTTATTTCTTTTAGAAAATGCTTCATATAAATACTGACATCTTGTGTTTACTGTGCAAGATATCTGATGCAAAGAATGAGGTTGGATTTCTTTCAACCCCCTCCCCCCCCCCCCCCCCATGATTTGCAGTAAGACTACATCATGTAATAATGATCTTCATTTTGTTAGAGAGTAATATTCAGGTCAATCATGTCTTCATTTCTTGGCTGAGGATGGAGTATGGTATGCATAATAGTAGATCTAGAGCAAATTGCTAGAATACATGAATTCATAAGTGTATATCTGCACAGTACATTCGTTGTGTGCACGAATGCCATGTCTGCGTGTGCAGCTGTAAGGCGGCTCCCCACACTGCGCGTATGACAAAGCTTCGAGCTGTTGATGGAAGACAAGGATATGCATAGGCTGACATGAATGACTTAATTGAATTACTTCCTGTCATGTCAAATCCCCCGGTCAACAAGATTTATGGCAAAGTTTCGCAGCACCTGACTGTTTTCACGCTCAAAAAGAAGATCTATGCAAGGACTGGGGAGATGTTCATATATTGGGAGAGGGGGCATGGGGGGGGCGGCGGTGGATGGAGGAGAAGTATGCGACTTGGAAGATAAAATTTGATTAATTGCTGAGACTTGTGGTTATAAATTGGTCTGTGGGGAGGTCTCATTTGTTAATATACCATATTTACTCCAGGTGCCTTGCTGGCTGGACTTTTCCATTCATAAAAATATTACACTCTTTGAATTATGTTTGAATTGGAAATGGAACTTTGAGGTCAAGTTGCGGTTAGTAAGATTGACACAAATTTGTGAACTTAATGGAAGTGGCTCCCCCAATTTCCTCATCCAGTCAGGATGATGGTTGTTAAACCAGCCTTTTAATGCTCTAATTTGAGTCCTTGGCTAGTAAAAGAAAAAAAAAATTTTTTTTGGCCTTTTTTTTTTTTTACGTGGGAAATGAGTGTTTGATATTACCTCACATGTCATTTATTCAGACATTTCTGAACAAAATTCGGATAATGAAATTCAAGAATTGATGTAGAGCGTATTCTTGACACATCTTTGGCTGAAATTTATTTTGGGATTAAGCAACGCTGCCTCTGTGATTCTGCAGGAGGCGTCCGAAAAATTCCTTACCTCTCCATGTCTACATGAAGAGAATATCACACAGATATCTCCCTGATTCTGGAAGTGTTTTGCTCTTTGAAATGCTCATATCGAGCAAGTTTCTCCCTGGCCACGTTTGAGCGCTCAAAAAGCGAACTAAAGCTAATCCAATGCGTACTGTACATGTACCATGCAATGCCTGATGTATGGAGCGTTCCAGCACTCTGTGGAGAAACCGTACCTCATTCGATATTTTTAGAGGGGAGTCACTTATTTGTAGCAACAGGGTCGTGCACCTGGTGCGCTTATGCTGCTTACAGGTGCCCCAAACAAAAAGAATCAACTCTTTGCATTATGACGTATGTGTGAGCTGCGTAGATTCTTCTCAAACGAACTTCTGGTACGGTTATGGTCCACTTTTTAAGCACATGGGGAAGTGGTCCACTTTTGGCTCGCTACACTACAGTACAGTTCGGTACACTTTCGGAGCATTCAAGCATGCCTCTGGCACAGATTTGGTACAGGGCAAGTCCAAGATAAGGTCCCCTCAGAAGGCAAAATTTCATCTTTGCTCAATATTGACATGTTTGGTATCATTTTGAAGCTTATGAGTTGAAGTTTTAATTTCCATGGAGGAAAAAATGATATTATGTAAATTTATGCAAATTTCAAGGGCTTCATTTGCATAAATGTGAAACACAGCGTTACGTATGGGACATTTATAAAAATTCATATTAATTCAAAGGAAAGCAAATGATATTTGATTAATATGTGGACATAAGAAGTTCATCACATAGTTTAACTTGGTATGAAAATTTGGGGATTATGCAAATGATTATGCAAATTAGCTCGTGTCCTGTCATGAGATGTCCCATACGTAACAAAATGAGGTCATTTTTTTAGGTTTTTTCTAAAATTGCTAAGGTTATTTTAATGCCCTTTTGGAAAGTTCTAATTTATTGTTTAGAGAAATTAAATACCAGAGAAAAAAGAAAAAAAAGTAAAAGAAATATCTTTTATTAGGCATTGAAATAATGTTACGTATGGGACAAATGCGTTACGTATGGGACATCCTCATACATATTGCATGTGAATGCATGTAGCTAGCTGGGAAGGTCTCTCAGTACCTAAATGGTCAATCATCCTGAAGAAAGCATCCCAACATTGTAGCCACTTTTTGAGTTATAGACACTTGAAACAATACATGAACTGGACTGAACAATTTTCAGAAAGGGGGAGGGGGAAATGGCAAAATCAGCAAAATGGCAAAATCAGCATTAAGGGGATGGTATAGTTTTTTGTAGAAATGGGGATTCAGTTTTCAACATTTAATGAGATGACTGGAAACCAATTATATGAATTACTTAAGAGCATACAATCCTAAGACTGGAGGAATTTAAAGTTTATGTGATGGAGTTCCAATTTGAAATGGTTGTGATATATATATATAAAAAATAAAGTAGAATGATTTTTTTTTTGAATTGCAAGTGATACACAAATTGTCCTTTTTATTTAGTTTTCAATAGTAGCCACAACAAAATTCATGGGTATACAAACTGAGGTGTGACTCGAATCAATGACCTGACTGCTAGACAGACATCATATATCTACTCGATCACTGGGGTTCCACGCAGCAGGTATTGCTTTTAAACTTAATATTTCTTGTGTCAACTTGTTTTTCATTGAAACTAAATGGCAAACTGCCCTTCATCAATGGAAGTAAACCCTTTAAGCTATTCAATTTTTCAGTAGTAACTATCATGATAAAATAGGGCATACATACTCAGGTTGGTCATAAAAAATATAGAATATGATTAAATGTGATTATGATGGTAAATATCTGGGGAATATTGTTCCCTTGTCAATCTGGATCAGTATTTGAGTAATTTCAACTGATTCCACCTCAATAATTATGCAAAAATTTGTTTATGGGTATTTTGCAAAATTATTTTGCAAAATACCCATAAAGCATGGTTCTCCACACACTAAACGAATGGGGGACAAAGGGCATGCATACCCAGGTTGGTCATAAAAATATAAAATATGATTGAATATGATTATGATGGTGAATATTTTGGGAATATTGTTTCCTTGACAATCTGGATCAGTATTTGAGTAGTTTCAACTGATTTTACTTCAATAATAATGCAAAATACCCATAAATATGGTTCTTCACACACTAAATGAATGGGGGACAAACTGTCCCATACGTAACTGTCCCATACGTAACACGTCATGTCTGTCTTTAATTAGAACCTGTAATTAGAGCTTTTTGCCTAATGACATGAAACTTACCTGTGATAATCTTGAGTGTTGTGACTTTCATCACAGTGAGTTACAAGTTGTAGAATGATATACTTTCAGAGAGTTTTGAGGTTGAAAAAAATGTTCAAAGAAACAAAATTTTTCTGGTCCCATACGTAACGGCACATATTTTCTCTTCTAGAATATAATTGTCAAGGTCATTTTTCTCAATTTTTTACATGATTATACTTCTCCTAGATATCAATCACCATGATGAAGTTCAATATGATCAAAGGCCATTAACACTATTTTTCAGGTCAGAAAAGTCTCTGAATGTCCCATACGTAACGCGCGCGTTATCTTGGACTTGCCCTACAGTAGGTCCCATGACAGTTGCTCCTGCGACAATTGCTCCCATGACATTTAAGCCAATCATAAACTTTACCCACAAACAAACATAACCCTAACTAATCCTAATCCTCATATCAAACTAAACCTAAAACCCTATCACAACTCTAACCCTAACCCTAAGTTGGGGAAAATAAGACCTACAATAGTTATTGCAGGAGCAAATGTTGTTTCAGAGATAAGGTATTGTATGCCTCAGGATAGTGCTCAAACACACCCCCTGATTGCATTATGGAGTCTCCATGACTTTGATGGGTGAATGTTAACAGCCCTGGATTAGTTCAGGATAGTCCATTTATGTAAGCAGTTCTAATTTGCGAAAGGTCATGAAACAAGAAGCAGCATTTTATTGCGCTGAAATGTTGTGGACAAATAAATTTCTACCCCATATTGGCCGCCAAATGTCAAATATATATTTCGCTTTACTGTGCTGTGATAGCCAACTATCTTTTAGAAAGCGCAGCTAATCCTCTTGAATAGCCCACAGAGGCACCTGTTCCCAAATGGAATAGACTGCAAATCCCCAAATTAGATTTTCTTTTTATAGACACCCTTCCCTGCGTATCTGAGTGGCTTGTGTTATGGTCTCGTGTGGGCTTTGTACCTGTAATTACCTGTAAAATTGAAGCAAAGGCACTGTACTTTGTCATGTTCTCTGATATGTTAGTCACTGATTCTTCACTTACAGTGTACACCAAGATTACCATCTTTGTTGGCATGTAGAATATCATGTCAGATGTTAGAATGGCATTCAACAGTAGCTTTTTCTCACCCACATTTGCTTTGAAGTTTGCCAATTTGCTGTTTCATTAGAAAATGGGTTTTTGCCATGAACACTTGTCTTGCAGATTAGAATTCTCCTTTTATAGATAGACCTCTTGGTTGGAAGTCAGTTGTTGGAAGGCACACAGTTATCTGAAAATATCAGAGAACTGTGAATGTTCGGGCTTTAAAATATTTCAGATGTTGTGTTGTATTTGTATCTTCTATAGATGCGTACCAGTAGTTTTTCTTCGGTTGTTCCTGAGGCACAGTGCTAGTGGGAAACATGGTGAATATCATCACAGCCATGCCCCATGGATGTTGCATTGATATTAATGCCTCATAACTCATCTAATGAACATCCCATATGGATGGACATTGGCTAAATGGTTTCAGAAGCTGGCAAACAGGCTATCATTGTCCCCAGAGCGACAGGGCAGCTATGCCCTTGTCTTCATGCACAAACCTAGTCTGATTCTAGACAACTGAAGTGATGGTTTCCCATTTGGTACCACAGGCTCCATTCCATGAAGCTGCCAATCCACACAGGAGCAGTTCTTACAGGGTCTTGTCAACATCCATTGGCGTGGGAGAGGATTCAACATTACAATTCATGTCCAGGGTCTTGTAACAAAATGAAATTACGAAATGATATTGATTTGGAGAGAAAAAAAAAAAGTAGTCTCAAGTACACCATACTTCCCATCCCCTTTTGATCTTGGTAGTAGTTCTTTATCAATTGAACTCATGATCAATGCCATTATGGGTGCATTTGAGAGCTCTCCTAAATCGAACCGAACCATACTGAACGCACGCCAGAGGAGCGCTCGAACGCTCCTAAAGTGTGCCATACCGAACTGAACTGAGCCAAGAGTGGACCACTTCCTGATGTGCTCCATAAGGGTACCAAAAATATGTACCCAAAATTTGCATGTGAAGAATGCATGTAACATGCATATACGTCATTTAATGCAAAGAGTTCATTATATCTGTGAGTAGTTTTAGTGCGCCAGGTGAATGACCCTGTTGCTACAAAATGCGTGACCCCCTCTACATGTAAGGCTAACTCATGAGGTACGCTTTCTCAACAGAGCACTCGAACATTCCAAATCCGGCACAGTACGGTTTGGTACTCTTTGGTTCAGTTCGCTTTGGTTCACTTTTGAGTGTTCGAAAGCACCCTAAATGTCAAGACCATCCTCTTTTATTGCTCCTCTTAACTTTTTTGCTATTCTGTCATCATTGAATCATTGGCTGAATATCTATTTATGAAGAAGCTATAAGTGTGATATAGTGAATGTTTATGTGCAAGCCAGGTGAAGACGTCATGCGGCTCTGACATCACTACTTTTCTGGAAGTCCATAGTTATGATTGTATTGTATTTTTGTTTTAGTGAAAATCTGACTGTTCTTGATATTAAACTTTACTCTACCCACCGAAGTTAACTTTATCAGGGAGTAGAATATCTTTGCAGAGGTGTTCTAGAATGTTATTCCTTCACTTTAATCTTATGAGGAACATTGAAAAGAAATGTCATTTCAAGTTAGTGCTAGGGCGGAATATAAGAGTGAATCTCCAGGACATAACCATGTTGGCAAGCATTTGCTGCCAGGGTTGGAAAACATAATTGCTTTACAAAGTGGAGTGGGCGTTTTGTAGAACTGGCTGTGATTATCCCAATCATGCCTCCATCAAGAGCCCAATTAAATCTGCCACTTTAAGTCTAAGATTCTGTGATCGATTGCAGAGAGAAAAAAATCAGCCAATTGATTGTCGCTTTGGGGGAAGATAATGCATTTGCTGGGACAGCGCACAAGTTCATCATGTACAGCAGTTCAAGTGGTTCTAGAACTGCCCTTTGTAATTCGATCTGAACCTCATTTACAGATGTGTTTGTTGGCATGTCAATGTGTATGTTCCTTTGCTTTTATTTTTGAAGGAAGGGGTATAGACACCTTGTATAAGATCTCCATAAAAGTTTTCCACCCTTTCAGTACATGGACTGATATTCGCTACAAGATAGGCCTAATCACTTAATAATCACTGCAACTGAAATATCGTGGTATCTATTACCATGGTATTCTGCCAATGAGAATAGTGACAACAATTTACTGTGGTAGATAGTACCATGATAATTCCAGTGTGAATACACCCAATGACTCTTCAAGATAGCAAATTTAAGTTATTAGTACCATATACTGTATATGCCATATATTTAGCGAGTCTAAATTTTCGCGAATCGGGACTTCCCGACGATTTCGCGAGTGGTTAAGTTCGTGATCGTGGAGTACTGTACTGAATGGAGAAATGTATACTTGTGCGTCACATTCATATCAGGATCGGAGTCATTATTTTCGCATGTCTTTAATTTTGCGAATAGCACCTGACTCGCGAAATTTGTGAAAATAAAAACCTTGCGAAATATTTGGTACAATAGTCTGTGTGTACTAATGTGTTAGAAAGTATTAAGGAATGTTTGTGGCCATTGAAGATCAATGAATCTATCATTTCTTTATCCTTGACACAGAAGTTGTTTGACATCAACTTTATTGTGAGGTCAGGTAATCATCATGCAAACTTCTGAGTTCTTCTGATGCCAGTGGGTAGGAATTAATAATAATAATAATAATAGTAGACATTTATAGAGCCCCTTTTCCACTGGATGCAAAGCGCTAGCGCTAATAAAAGCATTCTTCAGGAGGATGCCAGAATGTGCAAGTTATGGCATCTCATTCACTGGCATTTGAAAATCAGAGTGATATACTAAAAAGATACTTGTTCCCCTCTCCTAGACATGGGTCTATTTCAGGGGAATTATGGGGTCCACTTTGTCAACATCACTCAGACATTCAACAAACACTCATTCACTGGCTTGCCATGGTTATAAACATACTATCAATCTTGGAAATCAGAAACCAGATTTACGGATAGGAATTCCTGATAAAGTAGGTTGCTATTATCTGGAGTGACATGGACTCTCGCACGATGCATTTAATTCCCTTTTAAAAATTTTGGTCACTAACGGTATGTTACTTTGAAAAATGGCATGCTCCAGGAATGGGACTTTTTTTTTTTTTGATAGTCACTCGTGATTTTCTTTACCTGCTGTCTTTTTGATACAAAAACTTTTGGTCTTGAATTCCTGGAAAATAAAGAGTGACTATAATTTATTATCATATGGTTACAGTAGCATGAAAGTGGTTACAGTAGCATGAAAGCGAACTTGTATGGCATTTTAATCAAACGTGTGTGTGTGTGTGTGTGTGTGTGTGTGTGTGTGTGTGTGTGTGTGTGTGTGTGTGTGTGTGTATGTGTGTGTGTGTGTGTGTGTGTATGTGTGTGTGTGTGTGTGTGTATGTGTGTGTGTGTGTGCATATGTGTTTGTGTAGATGTAGGTTTAGGAGTCATTGTACAGATCAATACATGTGAGCTTGAAGCAAGTGCAGTGTACAAAGTATCAACCTGAGGTGAGACAACATGTGAAACTGATGTTCACACAATGTTGTAAATGAGGTGCTCTGTTTGGACTTCAGATCGTTTTACGAGAAAGATGATTCATTCTGTGGTTTTTTGCAGTGTGATAAAGAAACAGGCGTGCACAGTCAAAAGTCTGACACAGCATTTGCTTGCTGGTGGTGTTGTGGCAAGGAAAAGGTGTGAAAATGTGACAGAAATAGGTAGACTGCATCAACGGCACAGAAAGGCTAGGAATATAACTAGCGGAACAACATTCTGATAGCTGTTATAGGAATCGTAGGATTATTGGAATGTTAGAGATGGTGATTGACGTACAATCATCTATCTATGCAGTTGCAGCCACATTTATTATTGTTGTGAATCTGTTAGTTTCTGCCAATTGCCATGTGCCAATGTGACTGGCAGAAGGATGTGGGACAAGAAACACCTAGTGCCCCTCTGCCTCTTTCACCAACTTTGTGACAGAGTTATGTACCAATAGTATTTTAGTTTTGGGGCAGAGTTTAGCATGAGGTTTTTCCTTTGAAGACACCATATAGGTGGCCTACACTTAATGTAAAACAAGGAATGTTCGCGTGCATTTTAATTTCGCGAATTTCGCGAGCGCCAAGATTCGCGAAATCAAAATGCACGCGAAAGTTCTTGTCTACACTATATACATTGAATGCTGGTGGCAGTTCGCGAAAATTTCATGCCGCAAAATAGGCCGTCGGCACCAATTCGCGAAAAATTCATGCCGCGAATATATCATGTTTTACAGTAACTCACTAAGGACAACCACCTCAAAATGCCATGGCACTAGACACAGAGAGGTTGCCAAGGGTATTTGAAGAATAATGTACCTCATTGTAAGCATCGCACCACTCCTGAGCATGCCACAGAGTACAAGTTTCTGGTATAAACATTAGAGAGCCTGAAGTAGAAAGATGCCTGCAAATGCTATGTCACCATGTTGAAAAGGTTCGTTAAGGCACAAGTGTTTGAGAGTTGGTCAGGTGTACCCCAAAACCAAGCTAAATCCTGATTACTATAGAGTTTTGTGTTCATGAATTAAATGTTCATAAACTGGCAGTAAAGACATAAATAATTCATTATGTGTGTTCATCGGTGCATGGTGACGGTTCAGCAGATTTTGAGAGTGATAAAAGTTTCAAACAGTGCACATTTCTCTCATACATGTACCATATTATGATGAAGGATGCAAAAATAGCAATGGTCGTGAACTATCATGACAATACAAACAGCCCCTCATGTGTCAACAGTGACACCTTTGATGGGTATTTAAATGTTTTCCAGCAGTGTCATACCAGGCATTGATGTGACATGTATGATACTATTTGTTCAGCCCAGCAGTACAAAGTTCATAACGGCTATTTCTGTCTGGTGGTTTCATTCTTTAGTTCTCTTGACTCCATCGAGCATTTTAGGTTTATCTTCTTTGAAAAGCTCTGAAGCATGACATCATTACCCTAAGGCAGAGATAAATGCCATTCCAGTGATCCATTACTTTGGTCACTGAGGTATAAAGGCCCATTATCTAATATGTGGAGTCCACATCCTTATATGGAAATTGTATTTGTGTTCATGTAAAGGTCAATATCATGCCTACCGAGTGGTAACTCTTGTGTAACTTGATGTCATCTTGATATGACAAGAGTCTTTGCTTCCTGAAAATCATATTGAGAACTTACAGCGCAATTCCAAATATATCAAATACCCAAAGACAAAACAAAACAACCAATATTTACCGACCGATACAAGAGGCTTTTAATGTAATGGGCCATGCAAGAAGTAGATTGGTCTCATTTCAAATCCACACTGCCATCCCTTTGATAACTAAATTCCTGTGGTGCACCTGCAGTGTTCTTGGTAGTAAGCTGTATTTATATCCATATTAGCGAGTCTAATGATGTAAGGCGCTTAATCAAGTGGCGCAGTGGATGCTTTATTACCTCGCAGCAAAGTTTTTCTTTCTCTTCTGAACATAACCAAAAGTTCCACTTTCCACATACAGCCGAGAATTGTATCTCGCTGTAAAAATAGCTCATCCATGGAGAGCCACAATCAGATATCATTATGTCTTCTTGTCTTGTTAGGATGACAGGATTAATATTAGCATAAATTGTTAGATAGTATGTTCACATTATGTAATTAATTTGTTTAGTATCATTTTGAAATGGCAAAGGAAAGTTATTATTTTACAGGTTTATCTTTTTTTCCCCTGAAGTGAAAAAAAAAAAACAAAAAAACCTTCAGACGTCATCAAAGTAAGTTCAAGATTTGATATCTGGAACATAATCAACATTTCAAGAGGATTGTATCACAAGTTTTACTGTTCTCTTATTTTCCCTGATATTTCAACCAGACATTCAAATGAAATGGACTCAAGAGTGGATTTTGTGATGTAGTAATCATAACTAATTGCCACAAGAAAAGAGAATCATTGTTCATTTCAGTACTAAGTACATAATTTAGGATGAGGCTTAGGTTTGCCACAATTTTGATTTTATCTTCATTTAGCGTGGTTGGAAAAAGTTGTATGGTATATATTCTAAAAGTTTGAAAAATGCAAAGTTTTCTGACATTTTGCTGCATATGTGTACTATTTTGTTATGATCTCTTCCTTTTTAAACATTTTTATTTCATATTTGATACCTATCCAATATTGCCAAAAAGGAAAAGAAATATTTTAAGAGCAAATTGCAATATCACTTTTTTAAAAGAGTCTTTATGAGACTGGGATGGTGGGTATTTAAAATCGTATGGAAGCTTGTGAGAGCGTGGCCAGTGGCTATTTAGAACCAATCACATGATTGGTCCTAATAGACTCAGGAAGACCGGGAATCAATCTCGTTACGTCCCGGGAAGTCTTCCCATGTCTGCCCTGGGCACATGACATTTCGCCAAATTTGGAGGGAATTCTGGGATTGTTGGGTCACGGAGGGAAAGGGGGCGTCCATGTTTTGCTTCATTCGACGCAGGATGTTTTCAGTTATAGACCTGCAAACTGTTGTACCATGTGACCCCCGGGGGAAAATAGAATTGGTGCCAAAAATTGATTTTAGGTGATGAAAGCTGACGACAAATTCTGTCTGAGTTGTGTGCGAATGGTCTTGAATCTCTTTCTTTTTTTTCTCCCTAGCCTTGGATATTGCCTGTATTCTTCCTACTATGTAGCGCTCCAAATGAGCTCAAACAAAAGCAATCCTACTGTTCGGTGTTATTGTCAGGATCTTTCCAAAGATTGATGGGATTGCAGGAAACCATTTCTTACCCAGAGTGGGAGACTCGAGTCTGCGAAGCATGATTTATATCCCAGAACATTCCCACACCCTTTTTTTCAAAAAAAAAAGGTGGATATACATGTAACTTCTATATATCCAACTTGTCATGAATCTGTGAATACAGTGGCAAGAAAAATTAAGAGAAAAAAAGCAGGAAATGATTCATCTGCAGTAGATGATATTTTCTGGCTTGCCGTATGATTTATGATATGTTTTGTTTTATCCTGTGTTTGCAACAATTAAATTTGCTATTGAACATCTTCATGTATATTAGATCACAGAGGTAGAGAGCACTCTAAAACTCCAAGAGTGCTCAGAAGAAATTGAGGGATTTTTATTAAAAAAAAAAAAAACATTTTTCATTTTTATTATCAAACCTCAGGCGGAATTTTAAGCTAAAATTTAGCGCGCTGTAGTGATGTCGATTAATGTGTGTTGATCAATGTCAGGGGAGAATGAAAGATGCACTGAAGATAAGGTCATATTTTAAATTGAATGGTGAGAAGTTATTTTGGTATTCTCGAATGATATTAGATATAGGCAGCATACCACACATGGATTTAAGATGCTGAACAGCCCAATATTTGATAGAAAAGTGAACCTGTGCTAGTATTTGTGTGTACATTGTGTGTTCTGTGTCATTTAAGATATGTGTGAGGGCATGCAGTTGACAATATTATTGTCCCATTATATCAAATTCTGTAAAACTGTAAAATCCACTTGGACAAGAAAAAAAAAAAAATTATTACTGTAATGTGAGGAATGGCTCTTGGTTATAAAAACATTTTGTCAACACTTAGGATCTCTTCCCACCACTAATTTGTTGATGGGTTGTTTGTACCAGCCAGGGCGTCTGTTCTATATCAATATTGAATTCATTACCAAAACACACATATCGCATGCATACACCTATACACAGGCCAGTTGGAGCAGGCAGCTATGTATCACAAGAGTATCTGCGTGCACTGCATTGTACGACCTGTCAATTCAGTTTGCACTGGGGCTTACTTTCTTCTTTTGTTTTTGACGTTGTGTCCAACAAATGGCAACCTGTACAGCTATTTCAGTGTGCTGTTTTGTGTTTGTGGTCTTTGGAAAATGGGAAAAATAGATTCTGATGTGTGTGCTTTTAATAGAAATTAGGTTGACTTAATCCCATGCATACTGACTCTGTGGAACAACAAGCTTTGCTCTTGAAAGAAATGCTTAAGTGTATATCTTGAGAAAGGATTCAACCAAGATTACACATACTGTAAAAGTGGAAATTTTCGCACATTTCGCGCAACCAGAAACTAGCGCAAAAATAAAAGCACGCAAATATTTTTGCTTGCGATGTGTACCAGTAGCTGATGTCTCAATTCCGCGGAATTAGAAACACGCTAAACTCTTCTTACTCGGCCGAGCGCGAAAAAGTAGTCGCGCGAAAATATCAACTTTTGCAGTACTCTAATCAGAAATGTGATAGTGCTACAAAAGTTCACATGAAGCTGCCCTAATTTTAATCAACTTCTTTTATAGTACACAAATAATGAATGTTTATGAGTGCAATGGACAGATTATTTCATGAGGTGAAAGATGAAATGATCCATTCAACGAGGTGCAGCCGAGTTGAATGAATCAATTATTTCATCTTTCACCGAATGAAATATTCTGTGCATTGCACGAATGATAAACTTTTACATTTATGTAATATTTGTTTTATATAATGCCTGAAATAGATCCTTGTCATTTGATGTTTTATGAATTTAGAAACAAGAGAGAATCTAAGATCGAGAGAGTGCTCTTTGAGCGCTTTACGATAGCGCGCTGTTGCATACACACACACTGCAAACATAACACGTACACGCGATGCGCAGTGTGCTGGGCTCTCGGAGTGCAATGGAGCAAATCGTATGGACCCAAAATTGCACGGTGAATGGAGCCACAATTGCATGGATAATAACGTCTTAGTGAAATGGGCCGAATGATCAATGTCAAACAACCAATCAAATGACAAGGATCTCTTTAGGCGTTATATAAATGTTGTTGATGATAGCGGAACCCCATGAGCTCAAGCTGTACAAATGTAACCAGTCCTGTTTGTGACACACTGAAAACATTGTCAGGTGTGTTTGCATTCCATTTTGGTGAGGTCATTGAAATCAGGAATGTAGAGTTTGCAAGGTATCATAGTAGATTTCACTAAGGAATGTTTTTGTCTGGAAAGATAAGTATCTGCAAAATGAGTTTGTGAAAGTGTTCATGTGCTAAACATGTGAGTGTGTGTGTGTGTGTTGTGTATTGTGTACAGAATACTGAAATGATGATGTCACAGTCTTTTTTTATGTAGATTGTGTTAGAACCAGGTGCAAGCATGGTTTGGAACAATAGTGTTTACAGATATTCAGGCCAGCTGTAAAGGTTGTTAAGAACCAGTTTCCATGGTGATGAATGGCTCTGACAATACACTTTGGTACTCTATACAATGTCTTTATGTAAATAATAATATGTGAATGTTATTCTGAAATATTCGGCTAAGGTGATTGATTTAAAACATGATACAATAAGAATACTACTGGTGAGTAGGGACATACTTAATAAGTTCTGTGGATATTACATAAAGTGATGATGGACCACAAGGTTTTTGAAGAAGGAAAAAAAAAAGATTGGTGAATCAGTAGTAAAACTCATGTTCTTTGGTCTTTTTTCATAATTTGCATAATTTACAGTGTGAATGATGGATTTTCGTACTTCATTCTGTAGTGTAGCCTGAATGAAGATATATATGGACCACCCTGGTAAGAAACAGAGTAGCCTAATGCTCTGCTCATTGTGTTACACATTTCCGGAAGGCTTAAATACTGATGTCATTGATGCAGCAAAAAGTAGTCTCCCATGGGGTACCTAATCCTAAAAACTATAAGGATGAGATGGTCTGGATTAGCCTTTCTAGGAATTTCTTTTTTGACGATGTGTAAAGAACTGTATCACCTGCATCCTACAACTGTATGTACGGCCAACTGTGCGCCAGATGCGGGGCTTCTACCGGTCCGCAGACGACCCTTGGTCTTAGGTAATGTCAGTCTGTAGTATCAAATCTGCATTCCTCGAATTCATCACTGACAGTGAAGCGGTCGGCCGTGGCTCTGTAGCCATGTGCACCTACGATTGTTGAATTCACGCACAGTGGAACCATTAACTCCTTAATAGTCAAGAGGTCACAACTATGCCTCGTAAATACGGGACATTTCTTTACAGTCATAGTTTGTCTGCTTGCTATATGGGTTATATCAGCCATGCGATAGAAGCCACGTTGATTGACATTTCAAATCTGTCTTTTGTCTTGACACTTGCATGCTATTAATATATATAGCCTGACATTTTGGCGAGATTCCAATCCTGTCCAGTCAAATCTAGTCTTCCTTCTAGTGTGCTGTATTTTGTTGTTGTTGTTGTCCTTACGAGGTATGTAATCATAGTGATATTAACTTCTTAAAGACAGGATTTACCAAATGAAACAAAAACCCAGCTTTAGTGCTTCAAAATAGTTCTAAAATGTGAGCCAGGGATAGAAACAACCAATGTAAAAATTTGAATCAGTGTAATCTTTAAGTATAGTTGAATATTCAAAATGTGAAAAAATGGTTATAATAAAAATGTTGCTAGATTAAACCATCTGCAGTAATGGTTTATTGAGAAAAATAGTGATATCTCCATATATTTTAGGCTTTACTGCAAAATTTTTATATAGTAGGATTTTTTGCGATACACCACCTCACCTACAGATTTTAAAAATAAATTGTATGTGGTGACATTCAAAAAACTTAACCAAGCTTGTTAATTCAAAATCCCACTTAGAGATCATGTAAGTGACCATAAATAATCTTGTTGGGGGTTCATAAAGTGCAGTAATGGCAAGTGTCGGTTTCAGACAATACCTTTCCTTACCAGAATGATATAGCTAGCTCTATCCTTTGGTTAGATAGGTAGGTAGATTATTATAGGCAGCTGTGTCTTAGATAGATGGATGGAAAGAGAGTAAGAGGGAGAGAGAAAGGGAGAGAAAGAAAATTATTAGGATGAATGACATCAATATGCCTTTTACACTGCAATGCACATTAACAGCCTAGTCTCAAGTCCAGCTTCTTCCATTTTTACCACCGCCAAGGGAGGAGGTTATGTTTTCGTTTACCGTTGGTTTGTTTGTTTGTTTGTTTGTTCATTAGTTAGTTTGTCCGTTTGCAAAATAACTCAAAAAGTAGTTGACGGATTTAGATGAAACTTGCAGGAAAGGTTAAGAATGATACAAGCAACAGATGATTAGATTTTGGTAGTGATCCGAGAATTTTCGGGGAATTTATGAAGGATTTTTGATATTTTTGCAGGTAGGGTCAATGAACTTGGGAGTTCAGGCTGCGCGTATTTGAGGTTTGTATGCGCGCACTAAAGTGCATGCTCTAGTTTCTGCTAGGGCGAGGCGCAGCGTGCAGCTGAGGGTTTATGACGTAACAAGAGCTTCTATATTGGGAAATCGGGCGACTTTCAGCACGCAATGCGAGAAGTACGTATGGGTGGAAATCTCTGATATCTCTATGGAAGAACAAGATCAGTGGTGGAAATGAGCTGCATGCTTGGCGGAGGTCTGCGCTCTCAGAGTGCTTCTCTAGTTTGTTGAGCAATGCTGGCTTAAAAACCAGCTACTTTTTTTAGGTTGCATTTGGACAGGGAATACCTGTGACTGTGTAAAGAAAAATCTTTTAGGGCACATGACATCAGAGTTTTGTAATTTCAAGGCTCTGTAATTCCCATCAACCCTGTTAAAAAGTTACATTATCTTAAGTCTTAATTTCATCGTCCAGGTATTGCAACATCGGGAATTTGTACCATGTACTTGATGTGATCATCTAATAGGAGACAAAATAATTTTTCTAGCTCAAAGGAACACTTTAAAAAATTGTCCTTTATTATTTGCAATTTTGTGAAAGATGCTATCATCTAGAAAAAAAAAATCAATTGATGGTCAAAATTGTGCCATTCTGAATAATGACATATTTTCTGTAACATTTATAACAAAGATAAGAGTCCCATGTACCGTAAACTTTGATGATTATCAAATGTATACATTTTATTCATTGTTTTCACAAGTTTGTCAGTCCAGAGGAGCTAGAGCAAATCTGGGGTTATATGTAAAAATGTGACACATTGTTTTGTTTAATGAAAAGCTGAATGATGAATTCCTCAAAAGACCAATGCAACTGCTGGTACTCACTTTGAAATTGAGGACACAAGACCTCTAAAACTAAAGCAAGAGCAAGAGAGAGCTAACTGATAAAATTGATTTGTGTGTGCATGTGTGTTTAATTCATTCAATTGACTTTTGAACCAATAGAACTTTTTTTAAAAAAATTTTTGCCCGTGGTATTATTGTCTGTGCTTAGTTTCTGTGGCTCTGTTGTCTGACTTGTGTGTTGTTGGGTCACAAAGACGTGGCTGACAGATCATCAGGCATGCGAGTAGCAGGCGCAGGAACCATTCAGAGCGAGCAGACAACGTGTTTGCGCAAGAAGCTATTCCTGGACCTGTTGGTTAGCACCGAGACAGCTGTGCGCATCTCTCCCTCTCTCTCTGTGCCTCTCTGTAAGAGCTCAGGGGGAGATTCGCAAGGCAGCATGTCTCAGAGATACGTAGCCTCCTGAAAAAAAAAGAAAGAAACTTTACAGAGTGAATAATGTCCAAGGGCACTCCTGCTTCGTGTTCCTTAGAAGGAGAGTCTGCTCCGTACTCAAATTTACTTTTCAACAATAGAGTAAAGATGAACAAACAGGACAGTGAAAGTCATTAACATTTATAAGGAAATTATGACAAAGTCATGGAATCTTACAGTGTCACATACAAACATGAAAAGAGTAGCATTGGTCTTCATTAATATACTATGTATGATGTGCATCTAGGAGATGAGGAGGTGTGGTCACAGCCTTCTGTGACAGGTTTTTCATTGGTTTGTTCATGATTGAATATAATATGAAAATCTGGGGTTTTGAATAATCCAACAAGTACTGATTACCTCCCCATATTTAGAAAATTTATCAGTGCAAAGTCATTGCAATGTTATATAATTATTTCAGGCAAGATTTGTATGTATGTTTGTTTGTTTGTTTTTTTTAAAGAGACTTTAGTCAAGATTTTTGTGCTGGTCAGAAAAAGTTTATTGAGACAATGACCTTTATCAATCTCATCTAATAAACATATCTGAGTGTGACTAGTATCGCCACATCTCAAAAGCATGTCGTTTGTCGTTTTATGTTTAACGCAACAACTTATATTCACTCACATTCACGCACTCGCTCACGCGCGAACACACATTGAGTTATTCTGTGCTGTACTGTAGCTATTTCTATGTCATACGTTATGGGTGTATCTACCTGTCAAGCCTCCTAGGCTTTTACTGAGACATCCTATTTCATTTTTCTTTATTATAATGCACTCCGTTTGTTCTAATGTATTTGTTCGCTGATAATAATTTTTACCATTTTAACCTGTACATATTGTGTATATATATGCATGATTGTTATTTTTCCTATCTTTTTATCCGAAGAATGAAATAAAAAAATGACTGAATGAATGAATGAATGAATGTGTAAATGTTGCAAACTTCTGCTCTCTGATCTTTTGTTTGATTTCATGAAATGTTCTCTTTCCTGTCTGGCTCCCTGTACCCTTTTAATCAAAGTCAATGCTAGCAGAGATATTGCCAGAATTTAAAGTCCATCCCCCAATTTTTTATTTAGAAAACATTTTTCTTTTCCTACATGAAGATGAGGTCTTTTGATAACACTTCATTTTGACAGGTGTTCCATTATGAGCAAACTATCCAATCTAGTTTCTCTGTATTTTGTTGAAGGAAAATATAGAGCTCTGGAAGTGTTTTGTTACATTTGCACTTTTGTATGAGACTGATGAGATACATATTGTGTGTGTTAGCTTACAAGTGCATGCTTGAGTGTGTCACATTGTCATAATATCGATTAAACCTCCTTAAACATCATAAGGGAGCCGCTAATACTGTGATTGATATGGATGGTTATTGAACAAGGGCAGAGGTGGTATCTCCAACAGACTAATCGGTATTGCCATGGCAACACAGAGGGAAATCTCATCTGTTGGTCCAGAAAGGATGCGGGCCGTGTTCGCAAGTAGACCACAGAGACGTGCTAAGTGCATCTACAACAACACCTGGTCCTTTATGGTCATGGGATGGGGGAGGGATGGTGGTGAAAGGATCCATTTCAGGAGGATTTAAAAATCATGAGAGTGATGCTGACAGAAGTAGGTTTCTTTCTTCCTGCAGATAGATCAGCAAGCAGTGAAAAGTTGCCATTGAAGCATGCATTGATGATGAATTGGCCGAGGCATTCTAATTTCCATTGTAATTTTCCAGAGATGGAAAGAAATATGATGCTGTAAGACTTTTTTTTTGTTTTGTTGAAGCATTCAAAACAATGCAGTGATGGGAAGCAATTGATGTGTTTTTTTTTTTAAATCTGGTTTCCTCATTACATGATTAGTCAATTGAGTTTGATTGACATCTTGTTTATCATATTTTTGAAAATATTTCCAATGATGGTCCTAGTTTTCAGAAATCTCCTGTTCAAAAGTTATTTTGTACTCTTTTATTGTAGTAATCCTGTCGGCACATATATAACTGTAAACATATCAAAATGATTGTAAACTACATTTATTGAGCATTGTCTTCAGTGACAATGTTTTGTCCACTAAACCAACTCCTGTTCCTTTGTATCCAATCTTCATTCATTAAGTATCATTTTGATTGTGCTTTGATGCAATTTTAATCTCCCATTTGGTAAAGAAATAGTATTAGCAGTGTAATCATCACAAACCTGCTTCACGTGGTTGATGATGAAAGTTTCCTATTCAGTCGTGATCATATGATAATGCAATTACTAAACACTTATATGAATAACATCACCATATGCCTTCCTGGACATATAGCAATATTGTGACTCAGCGTTGAAATGTGCTATATTTGTTGTGTCCAGCAGATATGTCATTTCACAATTGTCAAATATTTGTCTTAACCTGTTGAAGACGAGTCCCGGGAATACTCAGGCAGGTGTCTGTGGGAAATACGTGTTATAGCAAAATCAGTCCATCCTCAATGGGTTAATATTTTTTGTCCCCGCCGAACGAGTTCGAGCAGGGGACTATGAAACGGGCTCCGTACGTGTGTGTGTCCGTGTGTCCGTCCGTCCGTCTGTCCGTCCGTCTGTCTGTGCGTCCATGTGTGATCAAAATGTTCAATTTGCTACTTCTCTGTCATTTATGAGCCAATTTTGATTCTGTTTGCTTTATATGATAGCACTACATGGGAGCTTTGAAACTTCTACACAGAATTTCAGTTGTGACCTTTGACCTTGACCTTTGACCTATATTGTACATTTTGCTTCAAAATGCTACTCCTTCGCTATTTCTAACCCGATTTCGATTCCGTTTGCTTTATGTGATGGCACTAGGTGAGGGCTTCAAAACTTCTACACAGAATTTTGACCTTTGACTTCTTTGACCTTTGACCTTGATTTTTGACCTATATTGTACATTGGCTACAAAATGCTACTCCTTCGCCATTTCTAACCCGATTTCGATTCCGTTTGCTTTATGTGATGGCACTAGGTGAGGGCTTCAAAACTTCTACACAGAATTTTGACCTTTGACTTCTTTGACCTTTGACCTTGATTTTTGACCTATATTGTACATTGGCTACAAAATGCTACTCCTTTGCCATTTCTAACCCGATTTCGATTCTGTTTGCTTTATGTGATGGCACTAGGTGAGGGCTTCAAAACTTCTACACAGAATTTTGACCTTTGACTGCTTTGACCTTTGACCTTGATTTTTGACCTATATTGTACATTTTGCTACAAAATGCTACTCCTTCGCCATTTCTAACCCGATTTCGATTCTGTTTGCTTTATGTGATGGCACTAGGTGAGGGCTTCAAAACTTCGACACAGAATTTTGACCTTTGACTTCTTTGACCTTTGACCTTGATTTTTGACCTGCATTGTACATTTTGCTACAAAATGCTACTCCTTTGCCATTTCTAACCCAATTTCATTTCCGTTTTCTTCATGTGATGGCACTAGGTGAGGGCTAACACTTCTACACAGAATTTTGACCTTTGACTTCTTTGACCTTTGACCTTGATTTTTGACCTATATTGTACATTGGCTACAAAATGCTACTCCTTCGCCATTTCTAACCCGATTTCGATTCCGTTTGCTTTTTGTGATGGCACTAGGTGAGGACTTCAAAACTTCTACACAGAATTTTGACCTTTGACTTCTTTGACCTTTGACCTTGATTTTTTACCGATATTGTACATTTTGCTACTAAATGCTACTTCCGGCGGGGACATATTTTACGCACTGCGTAATTTCTACTTTTCCTTGTTTGTTTTGTTTTGTTTTGCCAGAATCTTACCTGAGTGCTTACTTATTTTTTTTTTTCTTCTAAATCTACGAATTACACGTAAATGCGAAGCTTCACAATGTGTGTAAATTATTGTTGTCATCATGATTATCATTATTATTGTTTTTACAATCACTTTGATTTGTGAGAGCTTCTGCATATAGCATCCTGACTTTACAGTGTGTCAGTACAGTTGATGAAAGACAAAAACAACATCAGCAACAACCTGATTCCATCTTTGTTATCCCAATTAGGTGACTCAAGGAAGTAAGGCTCATCGAGCCAACATCTTAGAGAATGACACAATCCTCTCCATCAATGGCCAAGACGTCAAGACGATGACCCATCTGGAGGCCCAGAATCTCATCAAGAGCATCTATGGAAACCTCTCATTCTCGCTCGAGAGGTAAGTCATACTCACCCGGCTCATCAAACTGAACCCCCCCATTGCTCTGATTCCACAAGTGGCCACTTTGTCATGTTTCAAATGCAGTGCATTTGCTGGGATCCCATTAATGGATAATCCATCGATTGACTTAATTGCAATCAAACTAGAGTAGACTTTATATCTGATTCATCGGAAGTAAAGCTGGACAAGCATGTTAGAACTAATAGAAGGACACAGACAAGTATTGGTTGCATAATGTGATTGTTGATGTGTAGTGCTTGTTTTAAAGATATCCACTATAATGTTCACTGCTGAAATGTTCTCAGGTTAGATCCAGGCAACAAAGCCAGTGTTTATCTCAGAAATTGTTTTGTTTTTGTTTGTTTTTTGTCAGTATTGTGCTTGAGGGGCTGAACAAAGCAGTCATTTTTATCCAAAGAGTTGTACGCTTTCCAGAAATGTGGGACAGGAAACACCATTAAAATGAGCTCACATACAACAATGGTTCGCACTTAATGAGATGAACTTTGCAGTCTTGACTTTCCATTACTGTTTTGAGTTGGTCTCTTTTTTTCATACATTTACAATGATGTACCAGTTGTATAAATGAGGTAGAATAGGTTGTCCTAGTGACCTCCTTATAGTAGGGTTTCCCTCTCCCACATTTCTGGAACACATTAGTTAATGTGGTCGAGAGTTCACATGTTTTCTGTCACAGAAATGAGTGTCTGCGACCTCCCTGAAGAGGCATCCCTCACAACAGCTGTGTATAAAGAAACCCTGTGGCCTGTCACTCAAATACCCGTTTCAGTAACTCGTGCATTTTTTGCCATTCATTTCTGAAATTTACATGAAAGGTCTTGAGTGCTGCTAGTGTGGAGTTGTAAATATGGAAGAACTAAATGTTCTCTATTTTCTTGAAGCAGTGCCATGAAGGATGGATGGTTTCTCACAAGAAAAGGATGAAAAGCAATGTTTCATGCAGAAACCAAAGAAGGGTACTGTAGAACAAGACATTTTCATGTGCACGAAACTTTAGGAATTTCGAGAGAAGCCAAGATTTGTAAATAGTAAGATGCACAGAAAAGGTTTTGTCGACACAATGCATTGAATGCCAGTGGCAATTGGCGAATGTTACATGCTGCGAAAAAGGCAGTCGGCTCCAATTCACAAAAGTTTCATGCCTTGTGAGTGTTTCTGGTTTTACAGTACCATATACTATTGATGTTATGATTTCTTGACTGCAACTGCTGATTTAGATTGTGCAGAGGTCAACCAATCGATCAACTCACTGTTATTGACATAGTCAAAACTCTCACGTTTTTTTATTTGTCATTTTTTATTCATAATGCAGTTTTGCTTGCACTTGTCACTGTGATGCTGCTGGTATATCATGTAGTGTACACTCCCATCAGTGCCATGGCTCTGTGTGTGCCATGTCAATACTGTATGTCTATATCGAAAGAGACAGACAGCACAGAATGTCACGTGTGTACAAAGTGCGTGTTACCGTCACCTCCGTGCTACCTCCGTGTTGAATTTAGCAGTGCGGCAGCCACCACCCTTACCACAAATAGAACCCTACCCTGTCCCTCCCGTTTCCCTTCGGGTGGCCCTGAATCCCGCAGGAGTTGCATTCCAACATACAAATGGTTGTCTGTGCAGGATGTTTTTTCCTGTCCTTCTCTAATGTTCATGCATTATAACAGCCGGTTAGCGCTTCTCATGTGAACAATCTTCTTTTCTAGCTGTGTAATGCACAAAGTCTTTTCAAGCTGTGTAGTGTGCAATATCTTTTCAAGCTGCGTAATGTGCAAAATGATTTGATTGTACATTCTTCATCAGGGTATAAACACAAAGTTGATTATAAAAGTTTAAAGAATCATTCAAATTCAGAAATTTTCAGAAATGAGAATCTACTTTTCTACCTTTCTGCCTGCAGTATCATCATTTCTTGTTGCTCTACACCAGGGCCCCATTTTATCAAAAGATAAAATCAATTTTTAATTTCCTTACCACACAGGCTGCTGTAGACTTAAAGTTGAATCAACTATATAATCAATTTTAACTCTTCATAAAAACAGGGCCCTGATCACACTTTCACAGATTTACTTTTACACCGCAATCATTCAAAACAAATTGTTGTGAAAGTTAACTACCATTTATAAGCGAAATGTCATAACTTGGCTTTCAAACCTTTGCAGGACAAGATGGTATAACTGTTCACAGAAATTAGAATGATGACGATGCATGAGAATGCAACTACAATAGTAATGTAGGTAATTCATGAGCGCACATTATCCTTGCAGTACTACAGTGCAATATGAAACTGAAACACTTTGCAGGAATATTCAAAAGGGTCATTCAGTTGCAGTGTCAGACGTTTCCCCATACATGGGTAAAGACTAAGCAAGTGGTCTATTGTACATGTATGCAAATGAAATGAATGACATGACTAAGAATAGCAGCTGGATTTGTCTATGTAGGAAAGGAAGAAGGAAGTATGTGTGTATTTGTTTTTCTGAATTCTAAGAACTCAAGACCACGCTTTTGACAGTGAGAACAGACGATCTAAGCCATACAAATGGTGTTTTTTTTTTAAAGTCAAATTCTACTGGTAGGCCTACATATACCTCCTGAAAAGAAGGATTTTAGCTTGTAAACATGCTTCATTTTTTTAGAGCTTGTGAAAGAAAATGCCATGTGCAGTGCTAACTGTTACTTATCTCTGTCATAGAAATGGTAATGACACATCTGGTATCAATGGCCATGTGGTCATAAGCTTGAATGACTATTATTTTACCCCCCCCCCCAAAAAAAAAAACAACAAACAAACAAACAAACAAAAACAAAAACAACAACAAAACAACAACAACAACAACAACAACTAATCACAGTGAACATTGAGTGCTCTCTACTTAAATCTACTCATGGGGTTTGGCTCATATATTTCTGCCTCCCTGTCAGTGGTAATCACTGTATCTATGTGTTCTTCACATTTTTCTGAAAGTATGTTTTCTTTCGGATATTAATCGTCTTTCTGCCTGTCTGTCAGCGTGTCTGTCTATTTGTCCTAGCATGCATCTATTCATTCATGAGATACTTTAAAACGCCCTTGGAGAATATTGTTCCTACTTAGCCATGATATGAGATATGATAGATACACTGATTAGAGTAAGGACAAACCAATAGTTACAGGGACACAAAAATGAATGAAAAGGTCACAGTACACTTTCCTTTCAAATATGATACTGCTTCCTATGCACTAACGTACCAGGGAACACAGGGAATAATTTTCCTGGTATCGCATCGAAATTTGCTATGCATTTTTACACCACTGCTATACAAACTAACTTTTGTGTAGTAGTTTTCTTACATAGAAGTGTACAGGATATCATTGAAGATATTTTTCATCAGCTGAAATTGCTAATCAAATTTGAGTTTGAAAATTATTCCCTGGAACAAGGAATCAAAGGAAGACAATTTTAATGCGTCTGAAGAAGTAACTCTATATCTTGAAAATTATATGAGTTTTTTTTATGTATTTAGTCATTCACTCAGCAGATACCATTTTGGCCATATACACTAAAATTTGTATTTTTCTAATTATGCCAAGCTCCAACACATGAAAATTTTTGAAAATGCAGAAAGCGTCAGCAGTTTATTGGTCGATGCATTCAGAACCACATACATCGTAGGATTTCTGACCAGTTACAAATGCTGTGAAGTATATGGGTAAACTTCTTGCTGCTGCAGGTTAGAATCAGGCAGCATCACTTAACAAGAACTATCAGGGGTTTTGATATAATGATTCACGTCGTCATGTGATATCACAATGTATGGAAGGCTTTTGATCAAAATACGGTTGTAAGAAAAATAAATCCCTTTTACAGCGATCATCCTTTCGAAGCACCAAAGGATAGTCCATCAATGAGCGGAGATAATGCAGAGATCCATATATCTGCTATCATTTGCATTGATAATGCAAAGATGCAAGTTATCGTTCGCATAGATAATGCGAATAATATCTGTTATCATTCGCATACGATGAAGACTGCTCAGTGTGCTAAACATAGCCCATGTGAGCCCCGACACACACACACGGAGTCAGTGCGTATAATGTTTATTTGCTGGTAATTGATTAGTGCTGTGGGTAATGAGACTACTGTAATGAGAGATGATTGGTCTGTTTATTGACATTAATATAGTTCTCCGGCCTCTGTGTGCTGGGAGAAGTATATAGTGGACTCTTGCATCGGGGCCCTGAGGTTGTTTGTAACTTGTCTGATTGTGTGGCTGTATTATACTTCTGTCAGAGGTTTTCTTCCCTTTCTCATGCTTCTTCTTCTTCTGCATCATCATCTCTTCTTTCTTACCTTTGTATTTCTTTTTATCTCTCTCAGCTTCTTCATTTTCTGTAATTCTTTTTCTTCAAATACTTTATTTCTATTCTCTTTTCATCTTCTGTAATTTGTCTTCCTTTCTTTCCTCTCATTTTCATTCTCTCTCTCTTTCTCTTTTTGTATTTTCTATTTCATTTTTCCTTTTTTCTGTTTTCTTTTTCATCTTTCATCTAGTCATAAACATTTGAGCAATACTGTCATTATTGATTATTATCATGTTTTGAATATATTTTTATCATTACATTCATTTTTCTTTAAAAAAATGTTGTAAGACTACCCACAGCTGTCTTGTTCAAATGTATGGAACTCAACCCAGGTCCAGTATATTTCATGTATACACATGTACATAAAATGAAAATTAACCTCATGACGTTGTAGAGTGTCGCATTGTATGTCCATGACTTGTAGGGATAATGCCAGGCACAGGTACTGATGACATAAAATACCCAGCTACATGTACAGTCTGTAAATCATCAGCTCGGAATCTAGCTGACACCAAAAGACATGTGTCAGTCTAAGGGATGATAGTGGATGTGGATGTGGTCTGCATGCTCAATCAGTTATTTCGTATACCAAATTCAGCATTGTTTAGAAAAATAAACCTCTCTCATCCTCCCTAGATTGCTCTGTATTTTTCTCCTGATATTTCAAAAAATCTTAGGTTATTAATTGGGTATGCTTACTAATTTTTCCCAGTGAATTTTGCAAAGATGTGTGGAATGAGGGAGGATATCACAAATGGTGGATGGCATAATGTATCACTGCAAGAGGAGGACTTTTTTAATTTGATGTGATGACTTGGACCATTTTCACTTGAATGGAGACACCTAATTGCAATGCTGAATGACAATTACACTATTAAAATTATTGTCCATATGTACAATCAAGAAAAGCTTTGTGTATTCTGTGATTTTGCATTCCTGAGAGAGGAGAAGAGGTGTGGCTTCTTTTGAGGTTGCCCATTAATTACTCTTGAACCGAGTACACAAAGTCATACAAGTGGTAAATAGCACTCATGTTTTCTTTCTCGTGTTTTGCTGGACTCACTAGTAGTAGTAGCGTTATCTACGAGTAGACTCTAACTTTATTGAAGGCAGTATTCCGTCGTAAATATTCACCCTTTTTTTTTGTGAAGAGGTAGGTAAAAATGCCTCCATGCACAAATTCAATGTTCATACACATTGCATTAAAATCTGATGATACCAAAAATCAGGCTTGCCCGCTTCATACTTATGATGATGGAAACCGGTCCAGGTGTGAAAACGGTCTAGGTGACCTCCCCACTGAGATGCAGTATTCCCTCGTTTGATTGAGGCAAATGCGTGCAGGGTACTGACAGTGTTTATCTCCAATTACGTTGTGAACTGATCAAAATAGAGTCCTATCCTCAGGGAAAGTGACAGGGGCGTGGTGAGAGCGGGCTCTTGATTTAGGATTCATGCGTCAGAGGCATTCAGAGTTAATGATGGAGTGTGCGGTCTTGTTTATTTAGGGATTCTGACATGTATTGTGACATATGAAATGAAGAGATATTGGCCTAGAGGAATCATAAACTAGTGTGTCATGAAATATTCATAAAACTCAATGCAGGAGCGTCTTTTCCTAACTCTACTACATACATGCAATCACATTGTTAGTGACTGTATAATGATAATGATAATAATAATGTGCATTTGTAGTGTGCTGTATCTATTATGTACAATACTCTTGATGCATGATAGCGTGCATATAAAGGCATTTGCATGCTATGCACACAAAACAACAGCAAGAAGTGGTACATTCCTGAAAATGCAATGTTATGTGAAAATCAACCAAAAATTACAATCAAACAGTTGCATTTTGAGGAAAGTCACCAAATGGGTGTATGAAGTGTCCTGTTAGATATCTTTCATATGTCACGATTCATATATTATGATTCATATGTACATTAAACTTGAATTAAAGAATGGAATTGGATTAAAAAAATATATCGCAGAATGTCCACCTTTGATATTTATTTATAGGGGTGGGAAAGGAGATATCTTTACTAATCCTTTAGTAGTAACGTGAGTATTTAATCCTTTAGTAGTAACGTGAGTATTTAAAGGGAAGTCACAGACTTTTAAGTCCCTATCTAGGATACCAGAAAGTCCCATGAAGACTTCACTATGATGGGTCCTCGTGAGAAGGGGGTCTAACTTACCCCCCTCAGTTGCTGAATTCCCTCCATTACTGGTCCCTTCTTTTCCACCTCCACTCTTTCTCCTCCCCCTCCCCCTCCCCTTCTCTTCCCATCTTCAAACTCCCCTGGAGTCCTTTCCGGCTTCTTCTTTCAATGAACCCCATTGACGAATCGATGCTGTTCAGCCGGCATACCAGGCGTGCATGCCATCGGAGGGTTGTGCAGACAGTGCCGGGTGCTACGCCCATAAAAGGAACTCGGCTCCCCGTACAAAAAAAGCAGAGTTCAAACGGGTCGAGATAAAAGCGGTCGATCCATTCCGCCAGTCCTACAGGAGATGAGGGGGTAATGGGGTGCATCCCCAAAATTTCTACCAGGTAGTATTCATGATGAGGCTCTGAGCTGTATCAAAATTAGTCATAGAGTGCAAAGTGTATTCAAGCTAAAAGTTTTATGGGACATTTCACATCATGGATATAAAATCAAATATTCACAAAATATACAGCAATCTTGAAAGTGAAATCTATGTATTGCTTTTTGTTTATTGTGTATTCTGTCTTCTCTTTCAGTTACATCACTTGTATCCAATCTTATCTCATTTGGTGATCACCTCGTCTGGAAACAATTTATTTTCCTTTTTTTAAATGGTAATTTCATTGGCATTGGGAAAATAAGGACGGTATAAAAAATACCCACTTTCAGTCAAAAGTTTTGGTTATAATAATAATTTTTGTTCAGACTAATTGATTGAGCAAATTTGACATCTTGTTGAATGAAAATCAATGAATATCACATAAAAGTAGAGAACCTTGCTGCGCTGCAATTTATGTGTGCCATGAAATACTGACATGGATATGAGTTTGTAGGACTGTAGCTTTTCAATCGTCACACAATGTATGAGCCATATTATATTTCAAAGGTAGTCAGAACCAGTCTTAACTCAGTTTTGTCATTGGTCAAAGTTTCTCCTTCACACTTGCTTTTAAAGGGATGGTATAGTACTGGTTGAAGTGAGAATTCAGCTTTTTAATTTTTTGCGAGATACACAAATACCACATGGTGAAATGTTAAAAAGCATAGAATTCCAAAGGAATTGAAAGTTTATATGATGAAAATCAGTTTTGAAATGGTTGAGACATAAAAAACAAAGTAAAACAAAGTGATCCTTATAAAAGGTGGGTCCCACCTTTCATTAGGATCACTTTGTTTGGGACATTTCAGCCATTTAAAAACCAATTTTCATCAAATGATCTTTGAATTCCTCTTAGAATTATATGCTCTGTCATATTTCATAGGAGGTTTGTCATTATCTCACAAAATCATCATCATTTAAAAAAAAAAAAACCGTTGGAAACTTCAAACCCCAGCTCAACCGAAACTGTACCATCCCTTTAATTACTTTCCTTTACACAATCTTGAAATATGAATGATATGAAAATACGAATTGAAACCATGGCATGTTTCCTCCCAGCTTGGCAGTCTTTCAAAATGGCAGTAGGGCTTTAAATCTGGATTAGGGGCATACCAGAATATAAGCAGATTAAGCTTTGCTATGCTCCATGAAGGGTTTCTTTTTCCTGTGAACTCCAACCCCATGTCTGGCCTGTTCTATAATACTGTCTTAGCTCAGAATACCAATTCACACACGCACAAAATGACTGTGTGTGAGAATTCTTTTTTCCCAAAAGCAAAGCAAAAACAGTTAATTCTTGCCTGTGGACACCAAAAACTCACTGACGTCTTGTGGCATGAAACTTTTGTGAACTGTCTCTGGCATTCAGTGCTTTGGAGAAAGCCTTTCACGTGCATTTTTCTTTGGCAAATCTTGGCTCCCTGCAAAATTTATGGAAAAAATGCAAAAATTTCTAGTTTTAGAACATTTGTTAGGTTGATTGCACTTGTGGGAACCAATCCATCCTTGTAATATTCAGACAAATTCATTTGTTTAGCATCTGCTTCAACCGGCGTGAAGACTGAAGACGTACGGTACTGTGTGTTACATGTTCGCATTTAACTAATCTTCAACCTGCCCTATTCCTCCTCTGCAACAGAGTTGTAACTCATGCAAACATCCTGTGTGAGTGTAACTATGTACCTTTTAGCAAGAGACAGATGATCTTATTTTAGTACAGACTGGCTCATGTCATTTTCATAGATATACCTTACTTGATGAATCCTCATTTCAGATTGGTTGACATCAGAGCCGTGAATTCAACAATTGCCTGCAGCCTCATAGTACCCAAACTTTCCCATAGTGCGAAATTGCCCCATAGTACTAAACTACCCTCTTTTGGTACATATTGTAGTAGTATGTCTTCTGCAAATGTTTGGCTTCCATGGTGTTAGAGGTGACTCTTGTCTGTCATAATGTGATCACGATCAACCAAGTAGAGAGGCAAAACGGATGTGGACTGCTTTAATTCATTGCCTTGTTGATAATGCTCCTCCCTGCTATGACCCTCAGAGCAAGCTCCTTCGGTCATAGCATGGGGTTGAGATCCCTCGGTCAGGGCAATAATATCAACAATGCCCTGAAAAGCAGTACATAACACTGTATAAAATAATGAAATGGTAAATGAATTTTAAATGTTGTCACTCTAACCCTTAGTTAATGTTAAATTTAACACTCAAAATGTCGGATTTCCCATTTCATTTTTTGGCTAAATGGTAAATCCAACATTTTGACTGTTGAAATTAACATTGACAAAGATTCGGGAAGTGACAGCATTTAGATTGTTGATTTACTATTTCATTTTTAGAGTGTATATCTGTATACTAATAACTGTTTACAAAGTATATATGTTTAATTAAAGCTATAGATGAAATATGCACTTGTTGCAATGGAGCAGACTTTACGTTTGTCTGTTGTATTGATATTTAATCAAATTGTCAAGTGATGGCTGGAAAATTACCTTCATAAATCATATCCATCGTCACCGCCATGAGAAGGTCATTATCTGTATGGAGTGAGTGTGTGTAGGCACGTAGAGAAAACAGCTGCCTATGTTCTGACAGCGAACCCAAGGTGATTACAGCTGGTCTGCGTGCAAACTGAACATAAAGTGTGGTATATACATGGAATACAACAATACAACAAAGATTTTGTTTGTTTATATAAAGGTGTTGGTATATGAAAGGGATCCTGGTATAAATCATATCTCATTTCAGGTCACGTAAAAAGGATGGTATGGCAAGTTCATATAGTGTACTACTTTATGTCTTTAATATACCATCAGTTTGTAGCTGAGGCTACTGGTCTAATAATCAAAGCACATGAAATTGATCTCTTTGTGTGTGATGGTCTAGGAAGCAGGATTAAGCCAGAGGATGTGTAGCCTGTGTCTGTAACAACAAGAGGAAGTTAGTTTTAAAAATGTGATATATATATATATATTTATATATATGTATATATATATCTCTTTTTTTTTGGGGGGGGATACTTGTTCAGGTAAATAAAACTTATGAAAATCATGATTTTGTCCCATTCTCTATCATGCTTGTTTCATATCACAATGAGTGTTTGCTAAGTTTGAGGTCTCTTTGCAGTATTTCATCAAGGAACATGAAAATCATTTTCAGTGACATAATCTGTGCTACTTTGTATAGCAACCACAGAGTGCTTTTAGTTGATTGGTTTTCCCCTAGCCATTGCTGTGGTAGATGACAGCTGATAGCTTCTTTCCCAGCCATTGCCGTGGCAGATGAAATCATTGCAGTTTTTGTAAATGCTCAAAGACAAAGCCCTGGTTTGTGAATATTGATATGATGGAAATCCTCAAACAGCCAATGTATTCTAAACTGAAATTGTAATTTTACAGGAGTAATTGAAATAGATTTTTATTCATTTATTTATTCTTTTTTTTTGGAGGGGGGGGGGAAGGCGATGAGGCAAAAGGCTGTAATTAGATTTTAGAGAGAATGTGATTGGCTTTTAGAAGTGGACATACTAGAGATGCTTCATATAATTGTTTTGCCCGCCATCATCTCCACCCCCCCCCCCCAAAAAAAAAGAAAAAAAAAAGAAAGAAAGATATGTTTTACTTTCACTGAAGGCTAAGAATAGAAATTGTACTGACTTTCCCAATTTAGTCGTGTGTCATAAATATTTTTAGCATGCATCATTTGAGACTTTGATGTCAAGTTAATACCTTGGTATTTAGTGTGTCAATATCAGAATCAAGCCAGATTCATTGTATATCATGGGCTTGTGGCAGCCAACTGGGCTGACATGTTTGTGGCCGCACCGTAGTTTCCTATGGTAGCATCAAATAGGCACTATAAAAAGAGCTGGCAATGAAAGGGTAATCACTGCACAGCGGGTGCTATCCCAGCAACGCACTCGCGCGTGGAATAACGATCGTGGGCAAGCTGACGAGAGTCTTTGCCATGAATGTCAGCGTTTTGATGTATGCCTCAGTGTCTAGCAGTGTAATCATTCTTCCTCAGGAATTATGCCTCTGACACACATATAAATTTTGTTTTGAAGCCTGAAATGGTCTCATGCATATTAAAGTATCCAAGATACCCTTCCATGTGTATAATATAGCAGAAAGCTTCCCAAAAATGCTCCATTCAAAATGTGACACATTGACACATTATCCTTTACATCTTTGACATTATTTTAAGAATAAGATCTGATATGTTTTGATTTTTTTTTGTGAATTTGGTACTTTCTATATAAACAGTACAATAGGTATTGGATTGAGAAAAATAATCTAATACCTACTTATTCAGAATCATTGATATGTAAATGTACTGTAAATTTAATGAGGGCACATTATTCTTTTAAATACCTCCTTCAACTATCCTGCCCAAGGGCAGAATATAAAAGAAATTCTTTTGCATATTCTATATGTCTGAGCCAGTTTGTTTAATGCACTCCCTGTAAAAGGAATAGTACAGTTTCTGTTGAGATGGGGTTTGAGGTTTCCAACGTTTCTTGATGATGATTTTTTGAGCTAATGAAAAACGTCTTATGAAATATGAAAGAACATAAAATTTCAAGAGGAATTCAAAGTTTATTTGATGAAAATTGGTTTTGGAATGGCTGAGATATCTAAAACAAAGCAATCCTAATAAAAGGTGGGTTCCTCATAAAAGGTGGGACCCACTTTTTATTAGGATCTCAGTAATTTACTCTGTTTTTGGATATCTCAGCCATTTCAAAACCGATTTTCATCAAATAAACTTTGAATTCCTCATTAGAATTGTAGGCTTCTTAATATTTTATTAAGTGGCTTTTAAATATCTCACAAAAAGTTAAAAGCTGAATTTTCACCTTTATCAATACTACTGTATACCATCCCTTTAATGTTCAAACATGTACATCCCTTTATAGATTTGAAAAATGATGTAAAGTCATATATGTATTAAATCAAATGATTTGAAACAGTGCTATATACATGTATCCTTATATATATCTACATATATGCTTGTTTATCATTAATCCACTCTCGATGTCAGTAGTTTACAATGTGACATACAGTATAACTGTATTGTGTATTTTTAATGTAGAATGATGTTTGTTACTACTGCAGGGCACCTTTGTAAAGCAGTTTTACAAAACTGACAGGCCAACCCTGCAGGATGAAATGAAGGAAACAAAATAAACAAATGATAAATAATAATAAATAGATAGATAAATAAATAAATGGTAAATGAATGAATCAATAAATAGATAAATAATGAATGAATGAATGAATAAATAAATAAATAGATAAATAAATAAATAAATAAATGAATGGATAAGAAGTCACAGTTTTCTCCACAGTACCTTATATGATTATCTCTCAGTTTCTGTTCTTTTATTTTGATGTTGCCTTGTATCATGCTTCTCATTATTACACCGTTACCTCTTGGGAAGGTTCCTCTCTGAAATTTTCAATCCAAGATAGAATGTAAAAATTGCCCATTAGGAATTTGGTATTATGAAAAGCATAGAGAGTTATCCCTCTTCATTGCTGGATTGAGATTAGCAGGTGTATGATTGTATGCAAAACCTTGAATTAAGAGGATATTTACAATAACAGATTTTTGTAACCAACAGATAGGTGATAACAATAACCTCTATGTAACTTCAAGTTTGAAAAGAAGATTTTATTGATGGTTATGCTGGACCTGATGTGCCAACTATGTAAGGTCAGAACACTTAACCATCATATGGCCTTCTATTGTGTGAATGATTCCAGCAGTGGATTTCAGCAGTATGGGGAAGCTTCTGATGTTTGGTCTGCTATTATTTGACATAGAACAGCAGTGTTTACAACACAGGGATAATTAGTTCGGGCTCATTTGTGTGAGTAATGAGTCGTGTCAAACGTTCATGAATCCAGATATCCTTTGATGGGCTCAGATAAAAAAAAAACAACAACAACAACAGGAGAAGCCTGTGAAATAAATGATTGAATGGGTGGATGGTTTCTGGCCGAGGATATTTGTGTCACTTTGAGAAGACAGTAATCAATCTGGACCATATAGAGCAGGGTCTATTGGGTGCTGAGAAGCTGGGAAGTGTTGGCTTTTATCTCTTCTGTTTATGTTCACATTGTCAAGATACCTCTTCATCCTCTAGGGCCATCTCCATCATGTGTCCTTTCTAGAACACTCAAGAGAGGGTTGTGGTAACGAAGCCTCATCTGGTAGAACTCAATTTTCTTATCAGAAGAGATTTCTTTCATTCCAAGTATTACCCAACTAGCTTAGGTCATCTTACCTTGATCATGTCATCATGACCAGTCATGTTGTTTGTCCCATTCGACGGACTGTATGTACTTTGTCATGCTTGTCAATGTTTGTCATCATGATCTGTACAAAGATTCAAACTTTTTAATGTTTTGGTGAAATCCATGTGGTGTCATTCATGGATAAGAAGGCTATGTTATGCCTGTGATGTCATAGTAGTCTAGTGATATATAAAAGAATTGGACATATATTTTTTTAAAACATATTTCCATTAGTCTAGCATTATGAAAGAGCTCTGGACTTACCTCCCTCAGAAGGCAGGGGGTAGTACCCTTTAACTAAATCATGTTAGCAGCAAGTTGAGGGAATGATAAGTTATCATTTTAAAAAATGGAATTTAGGGGAACTCTTTTTATATTTTTCACAACAAATGAAATAGATAAATGAAAGAAGGAATATCCCTCCCACGACATTCTTGAGTTCAATGTCAGTATCTTGCTTAGGTCTCCATGGACCAAGTGTTTTGATGATGATGATGATCAGAGGGAGGAGGAGAGGGAGGATGCAGACAAACTTGGGGAGGAGTGGGGTGGGGCAGGGAGAGATTTATAAGGAAGCTCCCCCTGAAGTCACATTCCTGTGGTTGAAAGGCCAAGGGAGAGGGGGAAAACAGAAAGGAACCAGTGGCTAGGAGATATCCCCTCTTTTACCCATAAGAGGGTATTACTCATAGGCACAGGAATGTGAGGGGAATTCATTTGTTATTGCCGAAGCCCAAAAGAATGTCTTTTTATTTGAAGGAACAGGGAGGTTGGAACATTTAGCGAGAAATCCCCAGACAAGACTTGACCTTCACATAGTTATGATGATGTGTAGGCATTATATGGAATCATTATTGTTCTTAAATAAAGCTAAAAATAGAATAAGCCCTACAGAGTACAATACTTTGCAATGTGAGAAACACAGCCTACTTTACATTGTCTGTGTATGCAGCAGGCAGTAGCTGTTATTATGTGATATTGATACAGAGATATGTTTAATATGCATGAGCAGAGAAGAAAAATCTTCATTCAAGTAATGGCATGTTTTCAATGTGGATGTTGCACAAATAAAGCATTGATTCAAAGAAATGTAATTAGAAAAGAGCAGGAAATAAGCTAAGCTTTGTACAAATGAGGGCAATCCTCTAATAACTTGCGACTACTTTATAGATGCCAGTAAGTCATTAGTCATTACATGGGTTCTACTTCTGTGAAGGAACAATCTTGAATATCTTTATGACTGTAAGGTCATTTGTGGAAGACTCCATGTACTCATTGAGCTGTTGCTGATTTACATCTGTCTAAAATGAAAATTTCTGTTTAATTCTCCTCAACAAAAATCATCATGTCAATTAATATTGTTACCCATCATCAAGACAATGCAGTTGTCTGCAAGATTCAATGAAATCTATTTTTGCCTGTGGTGGGCAGATGAAATAAGTATTGTGATGTTGTAAGAGATGTGGTAGCGACATTGATACTTCTCTGTTGAGGTGGCTAAAAGACGCTTGATTTATTAAATGATTATGCAGACATCTACATGGCCAAAGCTGTTCTACCATGTGTGCAGTCACACCCAAAATTTCACTGATGTTATGCTGTTTGGTCAGTGCTTTTATGACATCAACTCTCATAGAGGTCTTTGATTATATTCTAAATTGTTTATTCTCATTTGAATAATTATTTCATATATAAATTGCAATTCTTCATATTTCTGTTTTGATTATTGATACAAATATTCTACTTTTATATCAATATTAGTATTATTATCATCACTATTATTAATATGATTAGTCCTATATGTAGTAGTAGTGATGGTCATGGCAATAGTTACAGTAGTAGTTGTAGAAGTAGCCAGGGCAGTGGCATGAGTAAAAATATTGTAGTTGTCAAGTCCAGTTGTGTCATGGTATTTCCAGGAATAACTGTGAAAATAGCAGTAATTTGTATGCAGCTTATAGGCCTATGCACTTTAGATAAGAGCTGTCCCTTCTAAAGTGCACACAAGAGCTATTCTCTTTGAATGTTTCAACAAGAGGTTAGTGTGTCATTCCTTTGAAATTTGATCCTGTTCTCTCCACTTATGTTGGCCAAACAAAAATATTTCCAAACCATCGGCCATCCAACTTGTGACTGCTAGCTTGAATTCCAAGACTGCCAGGTCTGTTATTCTGTCTTCAACACTCCATAGAAATGTTGCTGGCACATGGTAAATGGTAAAAGCTTTGCCAAGTACTAGGAAGGCCATTAACCGAGCACTTTATCTCCTTGACTTCATTTCCTTGAACATGCTATATTGCTTCCAAATGATAAAGGTAAATGGAAGGGCTCCTGACTGAGTGCAAAGAGGTACAAACGTTGTCGTAGCAAAAAGAAGCTTACCCAAATGGGACACGGATTCAGCAAAAGGAGGCAGATTAATGAAACATTTATTCCCTTGACACATTACTGAGATATGTTGGGGCAAATATAATTTTCTATGCCCGATGGAGGAAGTAGTTGAAGTTCTTCTTTGATTTCCTGGAAAAAATAGTTTTTTTTTTGCAATTTCTTTGTATCATTCTACTACTGCAACATCACAAACTGTGATAATGTTCACTTCTACAGAGCGTGGCATACAAAATCATTCAAGCAAAACTGTTCAAATTTGTAACTTCTGAATGGACAGTCCAATTTCCCTCATAACATTTTCTGAGTGTTTTGCTGTTCTTTCTGCATTCATTAAATCTACATAATGTATCTGTGTTTGGGGAAATGTCTGCTTTAAAGGGAATCTCTTGTGTGTTGTTTGGTAAATGGTGAGAGCACGCACCTGGAGAGAAGAAAGCTATTAAAAATTTGTCACCTCCTCCAGGCCTCTGAATGGCCAGATGACGTAAGTGATACCCACACTGTCTCAACCCAGGATCAGACAGCTGGCCTGTGAGATCACGCCTTCTTCCATGACATCATCATTGTTGTCTGTCAGCTCCCTTTAAAAGAGTACTTGACAGCCCTCTGGACCTGTCAGTTAAAGGGATGGTATAGTTTTGGTTGAGATGGGGCTTCAGGTTTCAAAAAACTTCTGTGAGATAATGAAAAACCTCTTATGAAATATGAAAGAGCATACAATTCTAAGAGGAATTCAAAGTTTATTTGATGAAAATTGGTCTTGAAATGACTGAGATGTCCAAAAACAAGGAGGTCCTAATAAAAGTTGTTTTTGGATATCTCATCCATTTCAAAACTGATTTTCATCAAATAAATGTGAATTCCTATTGAAATTGTATGTTCTTTAATATAAAAGTTTTCTAATTAACTCTCACAACAGTTAAAATCTGAATCCCCTCCTCAACCAAAACTATACCATCCCTTTAAAGGCACAAGTTTGATTTGGTGAGTTTCATTATCTATGTCTATCCGACATGCCCTCTTATTTGTGACAATGAGTATAAATAAAGATCTATTCATCTGACTGGAATATAAGTTGCACTTTAATATTAAAAATTTTGTCTGTAGTCTTTTAAACATAAAATAAACATTGTATGATACTCCTCCAAACAGGCCTCCTACAAACTTTAATATAACACTGAATGTTGGTAGGCTTTTTGTCGTTTCAGGTTTAGTATGCATACATGTATGTCATAATTGAAACATTTTGAACATGGTATGTTTATTTAATTACCAATCATAGTATCCCCAACAAGACATTTTTAAAGGTTGCAAGAGGCTTCCAACTCTTTGGAGAATTATTGAATTGTATTACCTGCCAATGACAGTTTTCAGAGAAATACTATAGCTTTATGGATATGTCTTTAAATTCTCATGACTAGGGCTTTTATGCAGTCGGCACATGTCCAAGTTTTTGAGACAAACACATGAATTGTAGGTCACAGCTGTGATACTTACCCACGTGTGTCTGCGCAGTTCTTGACATACATTTATAGTAACCTGAATATATATTTTGTTCAGGTCACAGGTTGTCTTGCAACAGTTTTGTTTTGCTACCAGTGTTTTTTTATTTTTTTTTTTTTTAAATTTTTTTTAAAGGTATATTGATAGGCCCCTTTGTAGATGCGATAAAATCTGTGGTTAAATTTAGGGATCCATGTTTCACTGAATGGTCTAAATATCAATGAGCCATACATAGTGCATCTATTTCTGATAGACACATTGCAATATGTGGAATCCAGAATGCATTTATTGTTGCCATATCAGGCAAGCTCCTGGCAAGGTATCTGGCCCTCTAGAACAACATTTGCCATCAAGGTATACAGATATGATTTGAATTAATGTCAGTCAAGTTGTCTGTTGCAATTGATATTACTTCTAAAGTGTCTGCATTGTATAATGCCACTGAAATTTCGAGTGGCTTTTTAAAACATGGGGGGGGGGGAGCCCTCTTAAAATAAAGCATGAGGAAAAGGAAGGGCAACTCTGGGGCATCACTGCTTGTGGGTGTGACAGAGGGGTTGTCAAAGTCTCTGAAGGGGTGTTAAGTTTGGGAGGGGGTGGAGAGAGGGGAGGCAAGGGGAGTGGAGAGGTTGCAGGATTGCACATCATTAGCAGCAGACGTGTAGTGGACAGGAGGCCCGAGTGCCAGATTGGGAAAGATTGTACGGAAGGAAATTTGATTATCTCCTGTAATCTTCTCTGTCAATATTTATATCATATCTGAATCATCACCCAAGAGTTACTGTGTGTACTGTTGTCCAGCCAGTTGACAAGCCCCTTGGGAGTTAGCAAATTGTTCGGAGGGGGGGGGGGGGGTAGCTTTGATACACACATGGGGAAGGAGGGGGATTAGTGTGAAATTATCATTACAAATATCACTGTTAGCTCAGAGATGTGTGCATGTGCAATTTGTAAGACATCAGCCCATAAAAGATGATACAAACATACACAAGAGATGTGTTGTTTTAATTCATGTGCAGAAGGGCACAAGTGCCATCCAGGGTTGCATAGGCATGTCTATCCTGTTTTTCCCAATAGTGGTTTGCTATTTTACCCTATGAATGAAATGATATGCTATGTCCAACTATCAGAATAAACATATAGAAATTTTAGAACCTGGGCAGGTCTGTTTCTCAGGTAGTGTGCTAGCATTTAATGCTTTCTCATGGAGTGAATTGCATGAGGTCAGAAGAAAAAATCTAAATGATTTAGTATGTTCCATGGATCATATGATAGGGGAGGCTGTTTCAGAGGCTTCCTGTAAGCTGAAATGTGGTGTTTACATCAAATGTCAACTTCCTCTGTAAGTCATTCACTCCGTTGATCACAAAAGCCACTGAATTTCGAGATGAAACTAAGCAGTTAGAGATATGATAGATGCATGTTTTTTTATGACTTGAGTAAGTAAGTCTTTCACCTGTTAACAATAAGAATGGAATGAGGCACGGCTCGCATACTTTACCCCTCAATAGATTTGAATGGAAGTAGAGGATCTACGAAGATGTGTTACATTCATAGGATGCTGCTGATTGTGTTGTATCTTATGAATAGTGACTGCAGTATCTCTGTGCATCTTCAAGTTAAAGGTAAATGAACAATGAGAATTCAAAGACCTTTGAGGCAGTTAATGATGTATTGACTCTAGAGTGCATCAAATGTCATTATGTAATCACAGTGTGTTGAAGGTTAAGGAAGACAGGATGTAAGCTGTGTTTGTTTCTTACTGTCTCAGAGTTAAAAGTTGTCCATGGATACCAGAAAGAACACATTATAATCATAATGGTATGCTATTTCCGAAAAATTTCGAATTGTATCATTTGTGACCATTTTTATGACAGGTGGACCATGTAAAACTTTCCAGAAAAATCTACCTGAGAACATTGTTTGGAAGATGGTTGTAGGTGTGTGGTATATATTGTTAGATGGTTGATCGTATCTATACATTGCAGAGGAACATATCCCACCCATGATGCATCAGCATGGCAAAGTATTTAGCCAATAAGAGTGATTTGTCTCATACTTGATCTGCTTCAAGCCAATCAGATTGCGGAGACTGTCAAGCCCATAAAGTACACTTCTGTAAAATAATCTCTTTTTTTAAAGCTGAATGGTAATAATTTTCCTGGAAAAAAAAAAAAAAAAAAAGGTGTGAGACTGATCGTGCCTAAAGGCAAACTTGCTAAGGAGACTTGTTTACTCTTTATTATACACAGGATTTTTGCCAACCTCCCCCATTTGTGTGTGTGTGTGTGTGTGTGTGTGTGTGTGTGTGTGTGCTTGTCTAAAATTGTGGAAACATGTACTAGTTATGCCTGATCTGGTATCTGGTCTACTCGCGTAATGGCCGAATCTTTCCTTCCTTCCTTCCTCAGAGTCGACCACTTCCCTCCGCAATAACGATTATCACCATCAGTCGTGTCGATGGGTAGATGTCACCCCAAACCTGCAGCAGTAATCATGTCATTTCAAACTTTGGTGGTAAACTAAAAGGGAGGGTGGGGCATAAGGTTTGACAAATTTCTGATGCGTATCTTTATGTGTTTATCTGTTGTGTATGTTTGCATTAATACCTGAAAGAAAAGAGGAAGTTGCTTTGGAAATTTAGCATAGACTCAACTCCCACATTCACAAGATATGTCTTCATTATGTACTCTTTTTTTTATTGGCAAAACATATTTTGAAAGTTCCAGCTAAAGTTACATAAACAGTAAAGTTGTGATTTGTTCAATCTCATACTTTTACTGCTTCAAAGATTCTTAGAAATCTTTGCTTGGAGTTTCTTTGCTCTGTAACATGCCAAACAAATCTGCCAACAGGCAGAAACTATGATGGATTTGGATAGCCAATAGATGGAGATCTTGCATGGTTTAGGTCTGTTGGCTGTAGACTAGCTTGTAGTATGGTAAGGAGGTAGTCAAGTGTTCCACTTATTCCTGGTGGCAGGAATGCATTGATATCTTTCACATCCAAGCAGTTGTCCAATCCTCTTGAGCTGAGAATAACAGTTAAAACTATTAAGAGAGCTCTGCAATCATCCATAACTATTGAACTTGTGTTCATCCTCACCAAGTAGTTGATTAGTTGCACAGCATTGTTAGTTTGACTGGTATTGTGGTAGACAAGAATGCCTGTGTCTGCTTATTATGAATATCTGTCCACTCTTAACAAGAGGGGCAAGTAATCACCATATAATCATCAACCTCTCTTTTTATAGCCAAAATGAAAAAAAAAATGATCAAACTTTTAATTTTGTTGGTAAGAAGGCCAGTGCACAAGTCACCTTCAACTGGCATGTTGATAATATAGTTGATAATGTCCATAATTGTAGAGTTAATTTACAACCCATCAAGTTCTGGGCAGTTTTGTTGTGGAAATTATCATCCTTCTGTCATTAATTTGGCACCTCTGAATTTCACTGAGTAATTTGTGTTCAAGACAGATGAGATGGAAGTACTTGGCATGAATTTGCATTGAATCAAGTATTTGAGAGGCTTTGAAAATTCTCAAACTGAAACAAAAGATGATTTACAACAGCAACTGTGTACTCTCTGCCTGTAATCACTAACCTTGCACTTAATAATGTAAAAGTAATATCAGATACCTGCATCATCAAGTCACTGAAATGTACTTTCTGGAACCAGACAGCTCTAGGGTACCAGGTATGCTGTTCTAACGATCTCTATAGCAGGTTTGTAAACTCCGTCAAGTGATGGGATTTGAAGATAAAGTAATTTTTGCTGATGATCTTGCTAGCCATTTTCTCAGCCTTGTTTGTTATCACAGATCCAAATAGTGCTCAAGGAGTTGTGTAGTTTATTGTCAAGTGATAGACCATAAATCCAAGTGATATCAGGATACAGGAAGTAGCTCCGAGTGATACACTAACAAAGCACACATCTCAAGATGAATGAACGGATTCAGACAAGGCCAGTGAAAAGAAAATGGACCACTGGCAGATAGAAGAGAGTACCTAGGTACCATTGAAGATTGCAGTAGAAGAGATTTAATTAAGAGAGAAAGCTTTCAGCACGTGAACAGAGCCCAAACTCTTGCAAGTCTAGGGTTCAATACCCAAGAGAAAGGGGAGGGAGAATGTGATGGGCTTACCCAATTAATGACCTGGTAAAGAGGAGAATGTTAAGATTATATCAGTGAGAATGAATTGGCTCTATACTTTCCCTATATGGCTGTCTAATCAGGATTGCTCTCCTATGACTTGTCTGTGCATCCTCCCAAAGGCACTTGTATGCAATGATCTCAGGAGCATGAGGAGTCTCGTGGCCCAAAGTAGCCTAGGTTCAAGACACCGTATGCCTCTTGTTACTTTCTGATGGTGGACTAGAATTTGGCATTGTAATAGAAATTTTTCCTTCTTGCCCCAAAAGTGCATATGGGCAAGTATACCTATTAATATTTGTCCCACAGTGAGTTTCAGTAGCCATATATCGTGAGGGGCCAGTGGTTTCATAGAATCCTAATCAGTATGTTATGGTGCAGTGATTATACCCCACTGCTTTGAAATTACCTCAGGATGTGTCTAGCTATTTGGTATGAATAAGAAGGGAAATAATGTCTTGAGGAGGAAACCAAATTTCTGAGTTGGAATATATAATGTACATCCTCTATCATATGGATGTATACGTTAAGGCTGATCACTGATCTCAGTCCCACCCTTTTCCTTTTGTGTCAGGGAACATGCATGGACTAAACAAAGGACTTGCACAGCAGGCTCGCAAGTCGTGTGAGTCGACTTTGACCCAACATAACAGACTTGGCTTCTGTCTAATTGTACAGGAAGTCCAACTAGGATGCAAACTGTGTTTCTTGAAATCAGACACTGCAGTATAAACCCACAAGTGGCTACCACTGTTGATTACCGCCACTAAATCATGGAATGAAACTATGTAGGACAATGTCTGGTCCGTACTTCACATGCTGTAGTCCATAAATATTTATGTCCTTTTTCTCACCCAGATCCGACCACTTCCATGTTCATGGTCAGTATAAGATCAACTTTATCAGCATTTATCTTTTCTCCACCCTCTTTATTGACATTCCTGTCCTCTGATGGCATTGATGCCAAGGATAGGCAAAGAATGTTCATTGCCAAATTGTAATTAATATCAACAATTCAATGATAATGAGATCTTTTTATATGTACAGGTAGATGGTAGCAGTGATAGCTGTTAGTGGGTGTTCTCCCCTCCCGATATTAATTACTGTATACGCCAAATATTTCGCGAGATTTTTATTTTCGTGAATTTCGCGAGTCAGCTGCTGTTCAAGAAATTAAAAACATGCGAAAATACTAACTCTAATGCCGATATGAATGTGATGCACATTTCTCCGTTCAGTACAGGACTCCATGATCGCGAATTTAACCACTCGTGAAATTGTCGGGAAGTTCCGATTTGCAAAAATTTAGACTCGCGAAATATATGGCGTATACAGTAGCCTGTTCTTTCAAATGGCTCTCAGATCCATATGAGGGCTTTTTACACTTGTAAATTTTTGCTTAGCCCCGGACTATCGGTGGGGCTAAGGGGGGGCCTTAGCCCCACCGTTGGTACGGGACTATCCTTAGCCCACTTTCTGTTTACACTCGTTTTTGCCAAAGTGGGCTAGCCCCACCGATAGTACGGTACTATCTGGCCCTGCAAAATAGCAGGGGTTAGCACCGCAATTGCGGTGCCAAGCAAGTGAGTGTAAACAGAATGAAAAAATAATCCTGGGCTAAGCGACGGAGACGAAGTCCGACCCTCACTGACCAATCAGAAACGAGGTAATCAAGTGCTGCCGGTGCGTGCGTGTACGTGTACAGTGCCCAGCGTAATTATGAATATTCATGTGGTTTGGAAAGTCCGGGGCTAAGAAATACGAGTGTAAAAAGGTCAGTTTTCTCCTTAGCCCCGGACAAGAGATAGTACGGGACTAATTGGCGAGTGTAAAAAGCTGAAAAAATTGGTACGGGACTAACGATAGTCCTGGGTCAGAGAAAGTCCGGGGTTAAGAAACACAAGTGTAAAAAGCCCTATGTACTACGAGGAATTGCGAGGACATTTTGGCAGCGTGATATTGATAAGTTGGAAAAGAGAAAAACAAACATCTGGTAGCCCTATATCCAATGGCACACTGGAGCTTTGAAGTGACAGACAAGACCTTCATTTCAGAGCCGTGAGAAGGTGATGAGCTTACCAGACTTGGGATGATCATGTTTGTGAAATGCCCCTTCATCTGGAGCATTAAGGTATGGGGTCAGGAAATGCGATTCTACGGGGAAACTTGTTATTGATAAACACAGACTACATTTCCCACAATTCCTGGGTTGCTGTCTTATCAGCTCCAACTCTTGACTGCTGCTGCTGCAGAGGCACGTAAACCTGTCGTCAAATGATAAGTAATAGACATATGCATAACACAAATCATGTTGAAGATTCACATGTCTTCAGTAGGCCTGTTCTTACTTACCCGAAACATTTTTTTTTTTTCTAAATTGATGTTCGAAATATGATACACAAAGCAAATGATTCGTGTGATGAGTGGACACAAAATAATCAGTAACTGTCTGGATTCTCATTGTGGTGCAAAAATTGGCCCATCTTGATTCTTTTATCTAAAAACCTAAAGTTGCAGTAATTTGACTTGCACGGTTTTTCTTCATATTACACTTTAAAATGTCATTGTTGTTGTTTTTTTTATTAATCTCATGGTGTAACTCAAAGCCCTATTAAGCTCCAATGAAGGTGCTTGGGGTCATGGTTTGGTCATTGTTCGGGCATGGGCAGTTTGGATGTTTAAAGCGCTTTGCTTGCAAGTAAATGAGATTTAGTGTGAACAGCAGCGAATAAAGTCAATATTTGCGTCGTGATCCAAAAATGATGATTTTTTTGTATGTGTACATGCCCACTGTGTTAAGCTGGATGAAACTGACTCTTATAACTTAGGATGCATTCAGAAATTTTATCAGCCATAGTATAAAGGCTAAACCAAAAAAAAAAAGCAAAAATATAAAAAAACAATTTAACAGAAAAAATGGTTGTCATTTTAAGTATAGACAAAATAGGAGAGTGTGAAAAGAGAACTTTGCCTCTTATCTCTGAAATGAAAGGGGGTGGAATGTTAGAGTTGGAGAGTGACAGTGATCTTGCTCTCAGATTTGCGTTTGTTTTTTAGTCTTTTCCCATCACATATATCATCTGCAGAGTCACAGCTAGCTTCTTTGTAGATTTTGGTGCTCTTTATGTTTTAGGGACTTAAAACTGTTAAAAATTCAGTAGGCCTATCATGTCTGTACTGAAGATTTTTCTGAAGAAAAGCAAAATGCTATTAAAAATAGTATTCTAAATGAGTAATTAAATCACCTCAATTAATACGTTGACTGAAAACTGAAAAGTTGTAAAAAAAAAAAGAAAAAGAAACTTGGAGCCTGGGAATTTTGCCATGAGGTATTGACGAGGCAAAGGTTTAAGTCAAAGATCTTTAAAAAACTAACATACAAATAAAGTATTAAAACTATGTCAAAACCTTTATCATTGAAGAGTTTAATATATATCCCAAGAAATCCCCTGTGATCTGCTTAGGTTGCTCTGATTTTACTCTGATCATAGAAGAGACTTACACATCTTGGATTAGATGTAATATCTCATTTCACCCATACTTAGCACCCATATATCCCCAATGACTGTAGGTAAGATTGCTCGTTTCAATTCAGAAATCATACCGACTGATCTACTTCCCTCGCCCAACCATTAGTGCAGAATTTAGGAGTTGCCATCTTAATTGCTCCTCGTATTTCAGGGTTACCCCTGGAGGGACATGTGCTAGGTCATTGTCAAGTGCCAAATGTAGGTTGAGATGATACCAATTGCTGGATTCCACCACCAGGGGGTCTGTTTCGAAAAAGAGATTCACAATAATTGCAAGCTGTAGTAATTGCAGTTGCTATGGCAGCAGCCCTTAAACAACCAATTAGGTGTGAGTTATTGAATTTTTGCTGGAGTCATCTGCAATTATTGCAATGTATGATAATTGAAAAACATCTCTCTGAGACACAGGTCCCAGGTGTGACCTTTTAGAATCAACATCATAATTTGCCACTGACATTGTATGCCAGAAAGACTACAATGGTAGTGAAAGACCTAAAAGGGGTATTATAGTTTTGGTTGAGATGGAGATTCAGGTTTTAACCTTTGCAAGATTATTCGAAACCACTTTTATGACATATTAAGGGAGCATACAATTCTAAGACAAGTAAGAGGTATTAAACGTTTGTTTGATGAAATCAGTTCTGAAATGGCTGAGATATCCAAAAACGAAGAAAAGCAAAGTGATCCTAATAAAGTTGGGTCCCATCTTTTATTAGGGTCGGTTTGTTTTGGATATTTCAGCCATTTCAAAACTAATTCTCAGAAAAAAACAACTTTGAATTCCTTTTCATATCACATCCTCTTTCATATTTCATAAGAAGTTTCTTATCATCTCACAAAAAAAAAAAACCCCAAAAATGTTGGAAACCTGAAAATCCATCTCAACCAAAACAATCCCATCCCTTCAAGGCTCTTGATGCTACAGCCTCACTGCAGGCTGTATGCAAATATCACTTACCCTCTTCAGGGACTCGGCTCCAAAAGCTGAAATTCCATACTGGCTTGACCAGATTATAATGAGTACGAGATGACAGAAATGGCCATAATGATGAATGGCCACCTCAAATCAGTTTGAAAGTATCATCTCAACAAACATGTAAATTCTTCTTCATTAACACATATGGTATTGGATTTCTTTTCTTGAAAATAAAACAACTGCAGAAAGATTCAAGATTCTGAATGTAGGACACACACACACACACACAAAAAAAAACTTTACTGGAAGCTTACAAAAGGTGACAACCTGACAATGTAAGTTATGGGTCTTCCTAAATATTTTACGATTAGGTGTTCAAAAATGAAAAGTAAAGGAATCTTTTCCCCATTTTTTGTCTTTCCTGATGCATATTGGAATGTAATATCTTGAGTATGATTAGAATTTTAGACAAGTTACTACTTGCATATGAGACATGAGCAGGCAGTGTAATATCCCTTCATTGTAATTTACGACAGGAAACCAGTTGATCAAAACAGAGCAAACCATATTTTTCTTCGGTGGGGGTGGGGGGGGGGGGGGTAAGGGGATGGTAAAGTCAGTTTCCAAGGAAAATGGTTGAAAATCATGTCTGCGAATGTGAGCTGTAAGGAGATATGGCCGACAGGAAGAGGGAAGTTGTTGCCCGATATGGGTGTACACAAACTGAGCGGGCGAAGTCATTTCCTGAACTCACATCCTTGAACATGCTCGTATCTCTCCAGTCTGTGAATTTCGTCTTATCTCAGCGAGACAACCACTGTCATGGTGTGTGTGCACCACTCAGCTTTATGCACTGACGGAAGTGTCTATAAAGACCAAGATTGCCTAAATCTGCCGACTATTGTCCTAAATTGGAAACTAGTATGATATATTTGTCTCAGTTTTTGATGTCATAATTCACTTATCTTTGAAGAAATGTGTCATACAGTAATCCAGGAAATGTTTTGTCCATAATAAGGTAGAGAAGCTCTATGTCCCTGAAGCCTCAAATTGTGTGATTGTGAGAGATAAGTAAATCATGGAAGCTAGTTGTTGGAAGAAAGAGATATTTGTTTCATACATTACATTCATTTCTCCAAATACCTCAGGTTGTAGATTATGTTATCTTTCATACAGTGTAATACCTTGTTCAGAGTAAGGGTACCCTGAATTTGTAGATATTATGAACTTGTACTTGTAGATTATGTTATCTTTCATACAGTATAATACCTTGTTCAAGGTAAGGGTATACAATACAGTGTAAGTTTGTGTGCCTGCTCAAAAAAAAATTTAAAAATGCCCTCTTTGCTTTTCCTTTTCTTATTTAGTGCAAGCCCACACAGACAATGTATTTATATGTGTGTCTGAGAGGAATTATATGCTCTGACATTTGAGTTAAGTTGTATCTGAGTACACTACATGACATTCATAACTCAATAAGAGGTGAATATTGTTCACTATTTTTCCCTTTTGCACTCATGTTTGAATGATGTGCCAAAGTTTATAGACAACAAGCATTTACTTAGTAATCTGTATCTTTCGGTTTCCCTCTATTCTCTCTTAAACGGATGTGTACAGTTTTGGTTTAGATGGGGCTGCAGGTTTCCAACTATTTTTTTGTGTTTGTTTGTGAGATAATGAGAAACCTCTTATGAAATATGAAACAACATGTAATTCTTAGAGGAATTCACAGTTTGTTTGATGAAAATTGGTCTTGAAATGGCTGAGATATCCAAAAAAGCAATCCTAATAAAATGTGACAGACCACAGCTTGTATTAGACTCTTTGTTTTATATTGGTTTTTTTTTATATGTCAGTCATTTCAAAACCAATTTTCATCAAATAAACTTTCAATTCCCCTCAGAATTGTATTCTCGATAGTCCGTAGAGTGGTTTTTAAATATCTTACAAAACGTTAAAAGCTGAATCCTCACTTCAACCAATTCTATACCATTCCTTTAAAACAAATTAAAGTGATCTTCATGTACCATTGTTCATGATCTACCCACCACTTTATTATACATGTACCTTCACAATAAAAAGTACTTAGCAGTGACTGTCCTTTTTGTCTGTTTGATTAGTAGAGCATAGTTTCACACTACTTAGTTAGTTTACAAAGCTGATGTTCTTTTGTTTACAATTATCATTGATTCACTTCAGGAGTCCCCAGGCCACAATCTGGGCCCCAGAAGTCAAGCAGAGTGACCAAGGTTTCAGTGTGTCCCTCCAAGCAGACAAACAGGTTTGTTATTTAACCCATATACTCCCAATAAATAGTCGTTCCCATAGATATACAATGTGCCACACCCAATTCCCATAGGCAGCGGGTAAACTCATTTTAGAGTCCAAGTTCCGTCATAACGAAAATCATTTTCCACATGGCAGAAAAACATGGTTATTGAACTCAAAAAGTCATAGACCAATTTACTTCCTGTGAACGCTATTGTCTGTGTGGGCAGGGGGAGTTCAAAGGTTTGTACGATTTGAAAAGAGCATTTACGTCAAGGGAAGGAGTGTTGTCTAGATTCGTACAATACAGGTTCAACATTTGTTCAGGGCATTATGTAGGAACATGTTTCCCCTCCAGTGGTAGCTACATGTAGAAGGGAGAACAGCACATCTTCCCTCGAGCCATTTAATTTCCACCTAATGGTTTTTGCATTCCAGAAGGTTTATGATATTTCTCAAGATTTCATTCGCGTGAATTCAAAGAGGGGTGACGCCTTGCCAGCCAGACATGTTAGAATGTGGAGAGTCGTGTGAGGTTTGGGAGTACTAGTAATTCGTGTCATCTTGAGGGAACCGCCAAATATTTGCCAGGTGTGAGGTTTCTGGAAAGGTTGTGACATCGCAAGGGACTGAACAAATAGATTCAGTATCGGGATGGTGGCCTAAAGGTCCAATTCAGTTCAGCCACTTCTGCAGCTTACTCTGTAGCTCTTTGGGCAGGTTTGAGTTGTAGCTCAACACTCATGTATGGCTTTTTAAAAAGACAATTTTTATTCTTCAAATCTTGCTTTTGCCCAGTCATGTCTAAAATATGTGTATGTGACTGAATTTAAGAATGATTTGAAAGTAAATTTTAGTTGAGATCAAGGATTGTCATAAAATTACATTTCTTTGGAAATCCACTCTATCCCTCCCCTTGGAAAAAAAAAGCCAATAGGTAATTTTCAAAAGGGAATTGAGAGGAATAAGAAACTATATATTATGTAAGTTAATATCAAAGGGATCCTACAGAACCAGAAATAACATTGTTTAGCTCATTCCAACTATGAGTTCTGTATTGTAGATTATCACAAATGAAGCTACAAATGTAGGCAGTATTATGGAAAGCGATGACGCAGAGGTATGATGACCAATGTTATGGATAGGACCTGGACCGTTTCTTTCTGTTATAGAATAAGAATGTTTCTAATCATCAAAGGGAGCTAGTAAACATACAAGCAAGTTGGATCAGCAGGGGTGGATCCAGGAATTCCGTAAAGGGGAGGTGCCTTTACAAAATTAAAGAGGGACGCACGCCCCCTATTTTTTGTATAATTTCTTTTGTTTTAGCAAAAAATAAAGAGCTGTGGGTGCGCGCCCAGGTGCGCCCCCCTCTGGATCCGCCACTGATCATGTTAAGTAGGTGATATCTAGCTTTACAACTGTTTGTTTTGATGGTTTGAAACTCAAGGTCAGATGAACCAATCTCACTAATCACAAACTGGTCTAACATTCACTGGTGTCTGTCCCACAGAAATTTACACACGCCGGGAGCAGCCACAATGTGAAACCCAGGCTCTTCCCTGGAGCGGGAGGTGGTGGAGGAGGCGGGGGAACCGGGCCGACGCCCGTCCATAAGCAGTTCAACTCGCCTGCTGGCATGTACTCCCCCCAGAACCTCGCTGATTCCTTCAAAGGGCAAACGGAGGGCCTGTCAACCAACCCTGGGTAGTAAGTTGAAACCCATCCCTGTCCCTTGGTGCCTCTGTCCATTTAACCCTCTCGGCACCAAGACCGTGAAATGCCAACAACATTTGAATGCAATCTTGTTGTCAGTGGTAATGATTGCCTTAATTTGGCAGGTACAAGATCCTAGTAGAATGGCTGTCAACAAACATGCTTCCAAGGCAAATAGGAAGCAAGAGACATTTGTTACAATTTGGTGTAAATGAACAAATTGTTTTACATCATTTACATTGGCATCCAAAATTTGATGTTTTGACATATACCTAGCGAAAGCTGGTTGACCCATTTCTATAGAAAATAACCAAAATCTTCCCAGATATGACATTCAAGTAGTGTGCACTGATGATTAGTATACATATTATTTATTCAATATCAATGATTATTTTTTGAAGATTTCTTTGTAATGTTATATTCATTTTGTAAAAAATGCAGCAATCATATCAAATCACATCAAATCCAATAAAATCAAATCACTGGAACTGCATATAATCTCTACAGTAGTAAATCTGGATTATAGTTTAATGTTACCCAGTTATGGAGGTCTTTGCAAAACCAAGTATTTAAAAAATGCTTTCTTGTTTGACTAAATACAATACTCTATAACTTTGCACCATTTTTTTGTATGAATATAATCATACATGATTACCATACTCAAAACATACATTGTATATGAAAGAAATATCAAGCAGTCAGTCTTAGTATTCTGTGCTCTTCCGATAGCTGTTCTTGAACATTTATCAACAATTGAAGCTGCAGATGAACAATCTCAGTGACAATCTTGAAGTCACAGAGTAAGCCACATTTCATAAAGAATGTTTTCTTAATCTTGATTTAAAATATCTGCCATAATTCCACGCTGTGTACTCTTCTGGTCATTTGTAAGAGCATGTGCCATTCTAGCTCCTTGTCTACACTTCCCATATCAGGAAAGATGTCAGTGGTTCTGAATGATGCACACTTTCCTTTCTCTTCCCACCCCCACCCCCACCCCACCCCAGTGCAGACGACCTTCCCCCACCCCCGAGCACCTGGCAGCAACCCTCGGCCTACCAGAGCCAGCGACCCGACATGACCAACCCTGGGGCTCAGTCTAGGAGCTTCCGCATGGTGCAGCAACTAGCCCACGACAACGAAGGTAGGGCAGCTTTGATTCCTGCCCATCTGGTTGCCAGGAGCAACCCTAACCCAAGACAGAAGGAGGACAAAAAAAACCCCTAAAACCCCCAAAAACAAAACAAAACAAAACAAAAAAACCTCCCTCTATGAGAGCAAGTATTGTGAGATACTTCTCAGTATTGAAATTCTCTGTGACACATTGAAATTAAACAGATCAAGAAGACACAATATCCAGAAGTCTTGCAGGATCTTAGTCACAGCATGATCCAACTTTTGGGGGGGGGATGTCGGGTCGTTACCTTCTCCCTCCCCCTCCCCTTTTACTTATTAGTCGATACATAAATCAAAGCCTTCCAAGTCAGACAAAGTAGTGTCAATCAGAAGACTGATTAATTATTTCTATTTTCCCCAGATCAAGAAGCTCAATGAAACTAGTAAGTGAAAGCAAGTGGCACAAATTGGACTCATCAACAGAATTCTTGGAATTTTTGTCTATTTATGGCTACCAGATAATATATTGCACATACTGTGTGGAAATAGCTTAAAAGTGAGGAATGTTATTTGCTGTTTTTGGAAATCCAGAGGTATTAGTATCATGATGCTGAGTCCCAGCTGATGACAGAATTTGATATCAATCTTTAAGTGTGAAGTAGACAGCTACTACTCTGCAGTCATGCATTCTTTCTATTGTGGCTGTCACTTTTGATAGATTTTCCCCGCTTTTGTATTTAAGATACATTGATATTGTCCAGACAACCTCTGAAAAGATGTGAATGTCAGACATGAAGGACTGCATAAAAAATATGACAAAAGTATGAAAACAAAGTCTGAAAGAATATGACAGAAACTACACTAGTCCATTAAGGATTGTTTAAAAGTGAATGAAATCTAATGTCATATAGTTGAAACTTTCCATTCCTAATGTGCAATGTTGAAGCAAGTTTGTACAAATGCAGGACCTTACTCCAAGTAGATGACCTTATATAGGCATAACAACATCACCCTTGTCTCATGTGTGCAATTTATCCTCTTTATGTATGATATACAAGATTCAATGAAGTAACAAATTTCTGCTTTACAAACAGTCGTATCCATACTTTGTCAGCAACAGATAACTATACCTCTAATCCCGCTAATACTAGTAAGCAACTCATAAATGAATGCATGGCATTAACAATTTGTGCCCTCATACATGAACAAAGACATACAGGTATCATACTTATTGTTAAGCATGATGTTAGGATTCGCTCACGTCATGATTGCGATTTTACTTTAAAGTTATGCGAGAGCTTTAGTCCTACACCGTACAGAGAGAATGAAGCAATCAAGTCACACAATTTGAGTCAGTCAGCATTGCTGAGTTTGTGATCACAAGAACAAAGAAGAATAGGGATCTTTACCCAGATGTGCTTCCCTGCTTGTACACATCATCCATTAACTAAATCAGGAAGTGATCATAAGAAAAAATGTATGTTTGTCTGTGTACATCAATGTTAATACTCTTGTGGAGGTATCCACGCTGTAGATCGAGCTAGCGCATGTGGGTTTCTCAATCTTTCTAGGCCTCCGGAAGACAGGCTTTCACACTCCAGTATACTGCAATAAGATTTACAAGGATGCCGCACGTGCGAGTCCTTGTACCACTGACTAAAGGGCAGAGTTCCTAGAATCGATTATCTTATAAATCATTCAAACAATACTTATGAAGACTTACAAGCCAGCAAGACATCTTCACAACGTCATAAATAATCCAGTCATGGTAACGCAACGGGACATTCAATCCAAATGATATGACGTAATGCATTAATCTTGTACAGATGTGATTAAGAATTATCACTGTTATTATATCACTGCTCCATGCCAGTAGTACACCTCACATAGTCGATGCATAGAACAAAATCCATTTCGTATCTTGAACATCCGTGTGGAACTCTTTAAAATAAATAAAAGTAGTTACTGCTGGTAGTCTCCATAAACGGAAAGAAAGCCTGGCTTCAAATGGCACCATAAGATTGACACAGGCATTCTTAGAAAATAATTGATGGAGAGATGTGTAGTTCATACCTCGACCACATTCCAGCTGAACATGCCACACCTACATACAGTGTGTATACATGTTTCTTATATGAAATTACTATTATTCATTTGAAAAATTATAACATTTGCTTAGAAATTATAAAAATCAATAAAAAAATCATACAAATTATAACATATCAAAAATTTATAAGATTTAATTGGAATTATAAAGTGTATTTGTATTGCAAAAAAATTGTTATTTATGTAAAAATTATGAAGATTAAAAAAGTCAATTACATATTATAGAATTATAGATTATGAATTATAAAATTACTATCATTAAACACTGGATCGATGGCTCATTCATGGAATCTGGCTCCTGAGGAACCCATTCATTTTTCTTATTGATCATCAACTTCAATGGCATCCCCCTTCTCCGCTCTCTTCAGCAGGGATCCAATTGGGATAAGATACTCCTCATCATAATTTAGGACTCAGTCATGTTGAATTGCACTTCCACACAGTCCTTTACCAGCAGTAGCAACTGTTCTCCTTTTGTTTGTTTTGTTTTTCTTCTACTCACAACTGCGGCTCCCATGAAATATCACCGCCTCCTCATATGCAAGATAATGACTCAAAAAGTACTACCAGAATATAAAAACGATAATATCTTCACTGGGACAACCACCATCAAGAACATGGCATACAGAATGCAGCTAATGCACCTTATGTGTACTGTCCGTACCCAAGTGTGCATATCTAATGTTAGTACATGTTGCTTCCCTATTAAAATCACAGTTCTGTCTACGTCAAAATTGTCGGTTACTGAGATTTTAACATTGCATAAGTATCGTATGATGTTGTCTGCCCTATATTACCTCAACTAATTTCAGACTAGTCGTGAATGTACTTGGGCAGGTGTCTATGAGAAATACGTGTTGTAGCAAAATCAGCCCATCCTCAACGGGTTACTGTAAAAGTGGAAATTTTTGTGCATTTCGCGCAACCAGAAACTAGCGCAAAAATAAAAACACGCGAATATTTTTGCATGCCATATGTTCCACTAGTTAATGACCTGATTCCGCGGAATAAAAAACATTCCAAATTCATCTTACCCAATCAAGCTCGAAAAATTACTCGCACAAAAAAATTCACGTTTACAGTAACATTCCAGAATGTTTTAGCCATGGGAGAAGATAACATGTGATCCATTACCACACTATCATATTCATGCAATTGTTGACTTACATTTGTATATACATGCTTGTGACTTACCTATATGATACTAACAAACATGACTTTTTCTTTATCATTGTTTTTGATTCGTTTCACAGCATACCCAACTCCTCCAGCACCATCACAGTCCTACAACCCGCCCCCTCCGGAGCCGTCTTTTAGGCCGAGTGGAACCCGCAGTGTGAGGGCGCCTGTCGCCAAGCCATCTGGTGGCGCCAAACCAGCCGATGCCTTGCCGGTCTGCCACAAATGCAACAGTAACATCATGTGAGTTGGTTTGGGCTTGGGACAGAGGAATATAGGTGAAAAGTAGGGATGAGGATATCTGGCTAGTAGAGCTTCTTTACTGATTTATTAGGAAAGAAAGTGACATATTTTCAGACCCCAAAAAAAATAAGGAACAAATACCATGGACACTTTGTTTTCCCACATTATTAGATCAACAGGAGTACTATTATACTTGATTGACAAAATGTACTCAAGGTTTTGAAAGACCTGGTGGCATGGAAATACCAAGCAGTAGGAAGGCTTGCCCAACTTGGATATATTCAAGAATCCCCATAACGAACTGTGTACAGCTTTAATCAGTGATCTCTTTGTGAGTACACATACAGCCAAATATCTTGATTAGAGTCAGCACATTACCATTGAGCATAGTTATATGCTTTGATGCACACATTCGCTGATGAGCAATTCAATTCTAGCAGGCCTTCGCAAGTCATGGTTTTCGGATGTACGGTGGTGGGCAGCGAATGAAGCTTGTCTCCCCTCGCAACTAGATCTTTAAACCTCTTATATTCAATGACTTTTTAAAAGACCAATTTTGTTATAAGTCAAGACAAGAAAATTGTACTGAATATGAATTTTATGCCTTTTAGGCTAACGTTTTGAAAAAGTTGTTCTAGAAAGGCTGCAAAATGTGTCGATTTTCCCTCACCCGCGACCTCATGATTCGTCAAGAATTCAGCTACCGACTTTGATGACGTCACTGTGTGTATGATGCATCCCACTGGTGTAAATGCGCTGGCCATTGTATATGAGATTGTGTGCATTTTCAGTCACGGTGAATGAAGTTGTTCAAGCAATCTCATTCTTTGTTGTTGACGCAAAATGGAGTAAGTGAGACGATCTCGACCTGAATTTTGAAGTCTGATTTTTGAATTTTGATGGAGATTTTGGGGAGCTAGGGGACGCGGAAGACAGCGTGCAAGTGGCAGAAGTAGATGGTGGTACCAAAGCCCAGCTGTATCAGCATTGCTCCCCTGCAGGCTGGGAGGGTTGAGGCCAACGAGATGGGTCAGCTTGAGTGAATGCACTGGACAAACGGGCGCTTAGATATCTCAAATGCCACAGAACAAAATTACATCAAAACCACAGGATGTACTTAACAGCTTATTTCCAATTACTCACATGAATTTGAACAAAATCGAGTGCTGGAAAGTGCCACTCAAAACAAACGAGATCTTTGTGACAGATCGCGGCGTACGATGCCTGCACAATCTAGAACTGAAATTAGCTGTCTAATATTATATGAACGAGGACCTACAGCGGGAGCTAAAAACCAATGTGCAACTATTGTAAACAATCTAAATGCAATCGCTCGCGAAGAACAAGTTATTTTGAAGGAGAATTGAGCAATGACATGAAACTCACATGGATATTAGATAGGCCAATAAGTATATCCCATGATTTTGGTGAAATACAGGTTTCTGAAATTTGAGATATCCACACAGACAGTCCATGCCATGCATTGTTTGCAATTCCTATTCAGAATCTCCGAAGCCAAGCTGTATATATACACAGCGATTTGCACGACTACCTCCAACATTAGACTACAGCCTGTCCACTGAATAACAGGTCTACTGTTTTAATTTAGTGTTTACATGGTAGGCCTACCTGTATTGCACTTATAGGCTAGGATATTTGAAATAGAAAATTAATTGTCATCTTAGTAAATAGACCGATGTTATCTGTCTGTTCACGCTTCTTATCTAACGATTGTAGATCATGGTAATATGGTTAGTTCCGAGTAGAGACAGATCTCATATCACTTTATTTCTATGCAGAACAAGGTCTACGGCCTAACTTATAGCGCAGATCCGTAGAATTTTCAGCTAAAAATGCCCTAAAAAGGGCATTTCCGCCTTATTGAATCAGGACTAGTGAAACATCTAAGCCTGATCTATTCCTAATTGATGTTTGGCTGACTGATTTTATGATTTATTCCGAAAAAAAAAATCATGTTTTCTTTTTCTTGCACAGCCACAGCGTCAGCAGGTCTGGCAGCTGCCTTCCAAACACAGCGCTGTTCAAATAACCTCAACTGCATCCATGCTGCTGTGCGCGCACGCTGTTTTGCAGTTCGCCGCTTGCCTGCTGGTACTTTGTGCACATACTTACGTCGAATACAAAAGAGAGCTGTGAAATCGTAACTGTCTCATGCTCAGAAAAGCAAAAAGAATGCAGCTTTTTAAGTGCATCTGATTATGTCATGGATAGCCTTTGGGTATCAAAATTTATAAATTGACATTCTTAGCTTTCTATAAAATATAATTTGCCATACTTCAGATATTTAAACAGGTACTGTAAAAGTGGAAATTTTCGCGGTGTTCAAATTTTCGCGCATTTCGCGCAACCAGAAACTAGCGCGAAAATAAAAGCACGCGAATATTTTTGCTTGCCATATGTGCCTGTGCGTGATGTCTTGATTCCGCGGAATTAAAAACACGCGAAACTCTTCCGACCCGGCCAAGCGCGAAAAATTAGTCACGCGAAAATATCCACTTTTACAGAGTCGGTTTAAAAAAATCACACCTGGTGTAGGAGGTATGTGGCACAGTACAGGTCATTGAACTTTGACTGAAAACTTTCCTTTCCAGCCTTTAAGTTTGCTACATGTAGGAATGTCCAGCAGCGTATAATGTGGTAAGAAAGCAAGAAAAGGATTTGGCAATTGTTTTTGTGCAATAATTATGTGACAGGTGAACATTTGAGGTCAAGAGGTCATGATAAATGAAATTCAACTGCCTGTAATGTGGGGCCATGCTACTAATGGAATATAATGATTATGAGATGTGGCAGATGTATCCCAACCAATTTGTGTGGCAGTTCCGTTGCTGTGTTTTCTGCACAGATGTGAACTGAGTATAGTTACTCAAAAAGCTTTCCTGTCATGAAATATGAAATAGAGTGAAATAGAGTGGGGAAAATTTCTGTTAAAGAAGACATCTTATTTCTTTGGTTAATGTATCATTCTGTAGCTTCATTAGTGGTAGATGTTTTGCCACCAGACGTGCTGAATGACCATGCTTTCATCGTTTTGCAAGTTTGGAATTGTGGTTTGATTTCAGAAAGTCTGAATATTCGGTCATCAGCATTCTCTTTCACTTTTGACCTAGTAATGAGTGCACAATATTTTATTAAGCATTTAATGAGAAAATGCAGCGAGGCCAAAGAGGTATTATATTTCTGCTGTGGGTTCTTCATGTCTTCAGCTGTAAAAGGCTTTCTGAAAAGAGTATACTATTTCACTCTCACTATACTGTTAGATTTTATCTGCCATAGAGATCAAAAGCATTTTCTCTTTCATCGAGCTTGGTCGACTCATAAGATGCTTTCACCTTCACAGTCAGTGTTCAATGGCATTGAGTTTTGATGTTATATGAATATTACTTCAGAGAAAGTGAGACTCTGTGGGATTTCTGACAACAGATATCTGATTACCTGAGACTTATTGGGATTGGATGTAATACACACATGTTCATTTAAGAGCACGCAGACACAGTTGTGTTAAAGGGATGGTATAGTTTTTGGTTGAGATGGGGCTTGAGGTTTCCAACATTCTTTTTGTGAGATAATGAGAAACCTCTTATGAAATATAAAGTGCATGTAATTCTAAGAGGGATTCAAAGTTTATTTGATGAAAATTGGTTTTGAAATGGCTGAGATATCGTAAACAAGAGATCTTAATAAAAGGTGGAACCCACCTTTTATTAGGATCACTTTATTGAACTTTGTTTTTGGATATCTCAGCCATTTCAAAATCTATTTTTATTGAATAACTTTGAATCCTTTTTAGCTCACCTGAGCCAAAGGCTCAAGTGAGCTATTGCGATCGCCCTTCGTCCGGCGTCCGTCGTGCGTCGTGCGTCGTGCGTCGTCCGTCGTCCGTCGTCCGTCGTCCGTCGTGCGTCGTCCGTCGTGCGTCGTGCGTAAACTTTTTACATTTTCATCTTCTTCTTGAAAACCCCAAGACCGATTTTCATCAAACTTGGCAGGTAGCATCCCTAGGGGGTTAGGAACTCAATTTGTTAAAATGGGCACCATGCCCCACCCAGGGGGCCCCCAGGGGGGCCCAAACCCCCCAAAATTAAGGAATCTGTAAAAATCTTCTTCTCTAGAACCAGAAGTGATAGAGCTAAGTTAATACTATGAGTTAGTACATTGATGACTGTAGTTTCAAGTTTGTTCATGGCAGAATCAGGGGTGCCCCCCTTGGGACCCAGGGGAGGGGGGTGGGGAAGGGTTCTAATGGGGCCTAAATTGTACATTTTCATCGTCTTCTTGAGAACCCCATGACCCATTTTCACCAAACTTGGCAGGTAGCATCCCTAGGGGGTTAGGAAATCAATTTGTGAAAATGGGCACCATGCCCCACCCAGGGGGCCCCCAGGGGGCCCCAACCCCCCAAAATTAAGGAATATCCGCAAAAATCTTCTTCTCTAGAACCAGAAGTGATAGAGCTAAGTTAATACTATGAGTTAGTACATTGATGACTGTAGTTTCAAGTTTGTTCATGGCAGAATCAGGGGTGCCCCCCTTGGGACCCAGGGGAGGGAGGGGGTGAGGAGGGGTCCTAATGGGGCCTAAATTGTACATTTTTATCTTCTTCTTGAGAACCCCATGACCTATTTTCACCAAACTTGGCAGGTAGCATCCCTAGGGGGTTAGGATCTCAATTTGTTAAAATGGGCACCATGCCCCACCCAGGGGGCCCCCAGGGGTCCCAAATCCCCCAAATGAAGGAATCTTTATAAATCTTCTCTAGAATCAGAAGTTATATATAGAGCTGAGATAATATTATGAGTGAGTACATTAATGACTGTAGTTTCAAGTTTGTTCATAGGAGATCCAGGGGTGCCCCTCTTGGGTAGGGGGGGGGGGGGGGGGGTGGTGGTGGTTGGAAGGGTCCAAATGGGGGCCTGAATTGTACATTTTCATCTTCTTCCTGAAAACCTCATGATGGATTTTTGTCAAACTTGGCAGGTAGCATCCCTAGGGGGTCAGGATCTCAATTTATCAAAATGGGCACCATGCCCCACCCAGAGGGCCCCAGGGGGCCCCAATCCCCCCAAATTAAGGAATCTTAAAAAAATTGGGCCCTTATTGTACATTTTCATCTTCTACTTGAGAATGCCTGGTCAAATTTTGGTAGAGCTGTGAATAATTTAGATTAGTGACTGCGTGAAAGGTGAACTTGCGATACTCAGGTGAGCGCTAGACCCGCGGGTCTCTTGTTTAATTGTATGCCCCTAAACATTTCAAAAAGTGGTTTCTAATTATCTCACAAAAAAATGATTTTAAAAAAATAAAAAAATAAAAATAAAACCTCAATCTTCATCTCAACCAATATTTACAATACTATGCCATCCCTTTAAATGACCCTGTGCATTGTCGCCACCTGATTCTGAACATGTCCTCACAGCAATAAACTCCGTATCAAAAGGAACTGACCAGTTCTCTTGTTGTTGTTACTTCTGTTACTCTCTTGCTGGTTTTATTTTGTGCTCTTCACTATTTGGTTGTCTCTCTCTGTTGCTTTCTGTGTTTCCTGTCTTTGCCTGTTTTTCACAAACTCCCATGTTTTTATTTTTTCCCCTTCCATCTCCAGGGGTCCATTTGTGAAGGTTCGCGGGAACCCGCTTCACGACACGTGCTTCACCTGTGAATCCTGCGGTCTGTCGCTACGCAACAAAGGTGAGGAGGGGAGTCGGTGGGAGTTGTGGTGGCGAGCACACGACGATAGAAACACATCCAGTCCAGAGATCAATGACAATGCATCAAGATATCCCACATTTATTTCAATCCCCTTGTGCGTTCTCAGTAGTCACTGGCTAGGCTGTTTCATGCCCATAAGGTTAACTTCCCCAAACTGTTTGGTGAAATATACAGTAATCAAAGTTTAAACAGTTTCAGAGTGTCTGTACAGCTCAGAGAGGGAATCTGCGTTGGCAGATGTGGTAGTTGGCTAACACAGCACCGTGGGAATTAAATGTTTGACAAGGAACGTCTCTCACTTCCAGTCAAAAATTAAAATGGCGAATGATTTAATACTGAAACAATATATTGCGATGGAGGACCTTGTATCACACCTGTGACAGCTTGACAGATATTGGTTTCAGCCAAACTTTAATTGGTACTGTCTTCTGCAAGAATGGACTGCATTAGACTAGACGGAAGTCTGTATTAAACACTGAGCACACATGAAAGGACATTCATTTAAATCAGATGTGTTGATTTGATTAGATATGATTTTTGCACAATTTTTACAAATAAAAAACTCAGTAATGGGCATTCTTTGATATAATATGAAAAAAAAAGGAATGTTACAAAGCATGGTCCTACTGCATGGATCACTTAATTTGTGAAACATATTTCATAACCTTCATAGAAAAAAAAAGTGATGTATTGATGTAACTGCAATGGACTAGAGAAAAAAAAATGCAGGAGACCTCTATCTCAAGCTATAGACTGATCTTGATGGGTGACTCATTAACATAATATACAATATAATACTATATGGGCATCTAAATATGAACGTACAGACAGATGAGAAGAAAAAGGAATAGAAAGCGATTCAAGTGCATGCTTGAGTGCAGTGCATGATAATCATGTGTGTGTACATATGTGAGAAGTAACTTGTGTTTGCATGCGTGTGGATGGGCTTGCGAATGTCCCACCTCCCTGTTGTGAATTGCAAGTATTGCTGTGACCGAAATAGCTTTTCTTGCTCTTTCAGTGATACTTTATGGACATCACAAAGTACTTGAGTAATCTTCCATAATGATGGATAGATTTTCTACTGACAGTGATGCATTACTCCACTGGATTAGATTTTTCAAATATTTTCCTTTCGAATGATGGAAAATTCTCAAATCGAAATTCATTTTCTGAAGAGTGCAGGTAGAAGAACAGGGTACGTAAAATTTAAAAGGCTGTTAACAATGTTATCGTGCAAAATCATGCCTAAATCTGTAATAAAGCACACTTCCAATCTATTGGAAGTTGGCATCTCTTTATGAGCATGAGGAATAGAGTGCTATGTCCCATTATCTCATTGTCTCAATGCCTCTACCAGGAAGTTCTTTCATATTGTCAAGAAAAGCCATTGATTCTCATGGGAGGGTTCACAATCAGCTGTACATCTAGGGCACTGCAGATGGCGCTATAATGATTTTGATAGTAGACCTCTGCCTCACAGTGTCTATTTGCAATGTATGCCTCTCACTGTCAAAATAGAGACTAAAACAGCAGCAAAACATCACAAAGCTTGGGAATAGTTTTTTTTTTCCAAAATCATGATAAAACTAGTACTAATTATGGATGAGTAAAAGCAAATAGTCTTGGGGAGAAAAAAATTATGACTTAGTTGTATCCAAGCAGTCAATATTCTCATCATAGGTAGTACCAGGTAGTGGTAAGTATTTCCAGATAGAAGTGGGGATGTCTCAACAGATAAAATGACCTCATTCGACCTTTAGGACGTTAACTAGTCACGGGTGAAAAAAAAAAATCCTGGTGGCCATCATGCAGTTTATAAATGTGTGCATTTACGTGTGATTGTTTTTATTAGTTCAGTAAATGATGATATACATAGCACCAGGAAACGATCTGCCATTTAGAAAGATATAGAGATGATCTTAAGTTTCAACAATATGCATCAAAATCAAATCTTTTTCATATTTGACTGATCTTGTATGTTTTTATTCATTAGATGGATCTTCTGAGGAAGGTAAACTGTACAATAGTATTTCACACATACAACTTCTTCAAATTATACTGTGCCATCAATTAATTTCTAATTCATATTTATCTTATAATGCAAAAAAAAAAAATATCTATGTGCAAGGACATGACAATCACAAATAGGTTACATTGCTTTTCTTTTGCTTTTGTTTTATGCTGAAAATGGCTGGCAGGTGTTGGGGAAAGAACTATAGTATGTTTTTCTTCATTCATGTGTAAATATTTTCTCATCTATCTGCATTGTTTGTGTTTTGTCAAACTGGGCAATTTTAACTGAAATATCTGTTGTAGTCATCCATTCAAGTTCTCAAATGAATTCATTCAGTCGGTTGGTGTCATGGTGCATCAGGAAGAAATATTTAATATTGACCATGGGAAATTTTTCTTGGAAATGTCATTTCAGTTATTAATATCCTCCTACTCTGAGCTAAAAGTGTTACTAACAAGAATACACTTTATTGGCTGTTACACCATTGTACTTAAAACCAGTTGTCTTTAATAACTGCTTTTTAATATTGGTTTTTACCTTACCATTTACTGATTGATAACATTTTTTTTTTCAATAATGACTTGCTTTATTACTGACTGCATGTTAACTATGATAATACCTTGTCAATGCTCTTCGTTTTGCCTTTTTTTTAATAACACCATTTCCTATTGCCTCAAGCTAAGATTAAGTGTTAAAAAGAATGATTATAAAAGTAAGATCGGCACATATGCATGTATGCTAAGCTAACCATTCTGATGCTAGCCACATAATGCATAAGAAATGCAAATATGCCTAGGATGATGTGTAGAGTAGAGCTACATTGTACAAGCATCAGTCTTTTTTGCCCTTAAAGGATACAGTGTACATATGTTTTGCTGCATTTTTATTTTCACGACTGATGTGAGTCAACTGATATTCACGAAATTAATATCTCGCAAAAATACTACCTCCTGTATTAACCCAAGCAGGCTGTATGTTGTTTCTGAAGAAGGAAGGAACTCTTTTCCTGACAAGGGATAATATATTGTATTTTTCATTTCGTTACTATGGTTCTTAATTACAAATTCTAACACCTGCTGAATTGTCTGTCAAGTCGTAATTTGCAAAATATTACTGTAAAACGAGAAATGTTCGCGTGCATTTTAATTTTGCGAATTTCGCGAGCGCCAAGATTCGCGAAATTAAAATGCATGCGAAATTTCTTTTCTACACTATATGCATTGAACGCAAGAGGCGATTTGCGAAAATTTCTTGCCACGAAAAAGGCCGTCGGCTCCAATTCGCGAAAATTTCGTGCCGCGAATATATCATGTTTTACAGTATACTCACAAAGTATGTGCGGTATACCCGTGTACAGCATTCATGCTTCCTGAATTTGCACCAGTACTCCCTCCAAAAAAAAAAGAGAAAAAAAAAAAGAGATACATCATAGGAACAAATGCTGTAAGCAAAACTATGCTTAAGCTGCTAAAGTCGATTAACGAGCAGTATAAAGATATAGCAGAAGGCAGATAATTCTTTGTCACTCTCGATTCTTCAAAAAATGGGGCAATTCATGTTTCGTCTAGCCCAATTGCTCTTCCATTTTATGTTCCATTTTTCGTCAGGAGACACAGATTGTTTCCGTTTCTTTGTTTGTTTCTGTTTTATGTTCCAAAATGTATATCAATAAGATGGGATTTCCTTTGCTTTGTTCACTCTATGATTTAGTCCATGTCCGACTGTAGTTGACCAACATCCCTCAACAAAAAAAAGAAAGAAAGAATATAGTGATGGGTAAACAAAAAAAACAAGAAACAGACTGTGAAGTGGAAACTTGTAGTGATTCATTATCAGCCCCCCCCCCCCCCCCCATCTACCTCCCTCTAAGAAAGAAAAAAAAAAATGTTAACAAATCACATAATTGGGAAGTATAGTGTCATCACATGTTGTCCCCTGCCAATTAGTGGCTCAGGAACGGTTCTGCCATATTTGATGCATCAGGCATTACCCAGGGGTACCATAGTTCCCCGGGGTACGACGTTGTGTAGTGCCACCTCACGTCCACTCGAGGACAGCCGCAGAGAAATGCATGCACTGTGTGTGCATGTACATAGTCATTCCCATGCCACTGCATGTTATACTATGCATGCATGGTACGCTGTGCTAGCTAGCAATAGCGTGTGCTTCAGTGCAAAAGAATCACACCAAAATAATTTACCACTTCTTGGCAACCCAGGGTACAACCTTAAGAAAAAAAAAATAATTAAACAAAATGGCTGATTTTTATTTGGTACCCCAGGGTACCATTTATGTCATCATTTATATATTCAACTAACACACTAATCTCTGGTGATCAGAGACTAATAATCATTTGTGCAGTTTGTTGGCATCTTCATTACAAAGACTGATTGTGTAATGCTAGTTAACTGTTAATCAAAGTAGATAAAGTTTGTACAGGCAGGTTTTCCACAGCTAGATAGCAAGCAAACTCTGTCTGTGAAGGATTCCTATGCATTAACATACTTACCAACTGTGCCTGTTTAATAGGGACATTTCCTGTTTTTGGTAATTGAAAGTGCCATCTTTTGACCTTTTTTTTCCAGTTTTATCTCTTTTTTCTTTTTCAAAATCGGAATGTAGCAGATGGGTAAGCATGGGTCCATGCAATAGCGCCCTCTTTGAATCCTGGGTCCATTTCCCTTTAACCCGTTGAGGACAGGTTGATTTTGCTACAACACACATTTCCCAGAGACACTTGCATGAATGTTCTCAGGACTCGTCCTCAATGGCTTAATTATGGTCTGTTCGTCATAAATCAACCAACTCATGTGAGCAGTATCGAAAAGTGTAAATTGGATTGTGTGGTAGAAAATATTATGTTTCTGCTCATTATGATGTTTTCAGTGTATTGTCTGGGTTGTTCTGTAAGGGCCACTAATTCAGCAAAGGGATTATCAGTGTGGAATGTACTGTATAAGCTGTTACATACATGTATTTCCATGAATGGGATGGTCACAGACATTTTGGCGAGATGTTTTTTCGCAAATTGACACCGAGGCTTATTGTACATGCACTGTTACCATAGCACGTGGCAATATTTTCACGTGTTGTTAGATTTGCGGTCTTACTATGATTCGCGAAATTCGCAAAAATCAAATCAAAATAACTGCTTATACAGTATTTGTTTTATTATATAATGCACACTATTTTTATGAGTCTCTCAATTTTCACATCTCCTGCAGGATTTTTCGTCATCAATGAGAAGCTGTACTGCGAGATCTGCAAAAACCGCATCCAGCATCAGTAAGTCCCCGAAACACAAAGCCTTGCAATGAGAGCCTCCAAGTGCAATTAATGGTAGCCGTCGCCATGGCGAAATGTGGTTAGGATGTTGGTAGAGGTGGTGATGGTGGTGATGGTGGTGGTGGTGGTGTGATGTAGGGTATGAGTTGTGATGGGGCTACTGTCACATATGTTGCACTGATGCTGTACAATGCAAAGCAGTAGTGAGCAAGCTTTTTGAAACTGCCTGTCAGAATTCTTTTTCCCCACGCAAGAATTATTGCAGAGAGAAAGAGAGAGAGATAGATAGATAGAGAGTGAGAGAGAGAGAGATAATAGAGAGAAAAGGGGAAGCATTACTACTGTGAAGCAGGACAATGGTAAACTGGCAATAAACTATGCTGTCTTGACGGAGTCTACTTTACATACTGTCAAAGATTTAAAATTGAATATTTATTAGAATCATATTTATTCTGAGCATTCAATGTCCTGCTTAAACATTTTGCGCATTGTTATGATGAAATAAGGTTTGACCGGAATACAGTACTCTGCAATTATTTTAGTGGAGCAAGATTTAAAAAAGAACAAACAAAGCATACATTATATGAAATTACATACATATCTCGTTATTGTCAATTTTGTTTTATTTCTGTATTATTTTTAAATAAGCTTTTGCAAACTTTGGGTTGGCTTAGATTTCATAATGTGAAGCTCAACTTTTGAGAGCTGAAGATGTCAGACTTTTTTCCATCTCTCTGAACTTTGAGCAAAGTGACGATGAGTCAACTAAGAAAGAAGTGATCTACAACTTTTTTGAGAGTTCCCGTTTCACACATCTATCTTGAATATTACTTTCTATCAGTCTTGACCAGAGAGGCTTTGCAACAAGTTTATTTGTTGTTTATTGTCTGTTTCTGACAAAATCAGTTTTGTTCAACCACGACATGTAGGCTCCATCGACCCAACTTGCCTTCTTAACCATCTTATCCTCTGTGTATAGTATAATACACGACATTGATGTATTTCCAGCATTAGGAAGGTTTAAAACATTGATTACCCTAGGCAACTTGTATATGTACAATTTCAATGACCGTTTTGAAATTGGAAGGCTGAAGGGGTTGATTAAGCTACATCAACTCATTGTTAATGTGTCGAACTCTTATAGGAAAGACCTGCAAGAATATATTGACACTTGTTTGCAATATCATTACTACCAGTGTTAGTGCGAGGATATTTGCCTTGAATCTTGCCTTGAAACAGTGAACATTGTGATATGGGTAATATCAACTCCGTACAACAGAAGTAATGTCCTAGATGCGCTCGTACTGAAGATTGTATATGCATGTATTCATGCTTAATGTTTTGACATCGTTCATGAAATAGTATTCCAGCTATGCTGCTGTCTGTATTTTTTTTTCTGAAATGCTTCAGTGTAATTATTTATTTCATATTTATTTTGCTTGTTCAGTGTAGAATGATATACATTTAATTTTGTGTATTTATTTCTGTCTTACCCTGTGGGAAAAAAAAATGCAGATGACTATAAAGCCAGCACACTGTGTGTACCTCTCTGCTTGCCATGGTAATCCCAGTACTTGGAATTATCAGCTTGCTCCAACCCCTTACCCCCCATCCCTGATCATTTACCTTACTGCCAAACATGAGAAGCTATGTAGGGAAACACTGTCCCCCAGTTGGGTGCTGATGCTACATCTAGCTGGATTTCCTTCTTTTTTTTTTCTCCCCTGTATTTTCAAACAAGTGCACTGCTTTGTCATCTCTGCAGAGTAGCCTTTCTGTTTTCAGTTGTCCATGTTTGTTCTGATCTGTCATATCAGAATGTTGAAATCTCTGCCAGACTTGTCACCAAATGAGTGTCAGTCACTCTGGTCGTTTCTACCAAATGGTGATGTAGAGAAATTGTGTTGAAATTCTCCAGAGGAGAGAATTACACATTTGAGCACAACTCTTGGGGCTACAGAAGTGGCTTGACAAGATGCAAGCAAGCTTGTAAGCTTGGTTCCGTGATTTCGTGGGAAGCACATACTTAGTTCCCCCACTGTTGTCCAACTCTCTGAAGAGTTTATATCGAGAGAAATAGGCCATCTAATCCTTTTCTCGCTCTCTATTTAATCGTTTCTGTTTTCTAGAAGAATGGACTATTTGTATATTTTCTCTTTGATGCAAATAACATTTCATTTCAGTTAACAGAATCATTTCTGTATCAGACAAAGAAGGTGTGTTGTAGTTTAGCAATTCAACATGTGAAAGCTATTCACAAGCTGAACACTAGAGGGTGCTATTGCCTTTTTATGTACTCTCTAGTCTTTGCCTTGGTTGAAACTGGTTTGTGCAGTGACAAAATTATTATGATATTTTTTTTTTTTCAAACAGAAAGAAGAATTGTAGGATTTTCAGAAATGATAAACATAGTTTTGGTTAGATATTGTCTTTTGGAAAGGTCCCGGACCAATAAGAACAAAATCTGATTACATGCTTTCACTGTCATTTTTGTTCATAATGAATTGCGTAGATAACCTTATCTCAGTAATTACAATTACTTTCACATGTTGAATTTACTTAACTCCAAGAGTCATGTTAGAAAATAAGTTTATGATGTTAATTTTTTTTTTGAACGTATACAATTGATTTTACTAATCAAGACAGATAAATTTTCATTCTTCATTTTCATTGAAGAATTAATTATTTTTAGATTATAATCAACATATGTTTTTATTCAACACCCGCAAACAAACCCCTTTGTAGATGTCAAAATAACCTTTAACCTTCCAGCTGTTTAAGTGATTAATGATTTGAGAGTTTTTGATGAAATAATGGTGTGTCTTGATTTTGGATTGTTTAATAGCATTGATATTAGAATTTTGAATTATGTGGTAATTTTCCTGATATAGATTACTGTAAATGGAATTGTACACTTGTAGTTTGTGCAACATTCTGTAAATTGGTTTGCTTTTAGTGGATCATGGAGAACCAATAAAAAGGCTTATGTAATTTTCATTTTGTTTATTTGTTTATTTCAATATTTAGGGCAAATCTGTGACCATAATTTACAAATTAAAATTCTAAGCTTATCTATGACCTTTCAAACTGATGGTTTTCAGCAAAAGATAGTATCACACCTTATGAGATATTTTGTTATCCACCTTTTATTTTATTTTCATTGTAATAGTACTTTTTAAGAGTATCACAGTATTTTGCCCTAAATTTTGTACTGGACACATTTAGCTTTGTTGGATGGTGGAGCATGTAGTGTGTATAGTCTTGTACTGCTGTGACTGCAGCATGTATGTGGATTAGTTTTGGTACCTGCAAGTTCACATCAGCTGGGGGGGGGGGGGGGATGTTCATACATCCATTAGGGTCAATCTTTCATTTGATGGGGCATTTACTCTCACCTATTCACACAATGTAAAAACTTAGCACAAAGCTCTGATGAGCACAAGTTGGCTAATTTGGCAGGATCATGAGTAGTTTTACATGCCTCATTATAGATGCAAAACTTATAAACCTCGAACAATCATCGTCAAAGTGTTAGAGGATATTTTCATTCACAAATATTAACTAACAAAGATGCAGAATGTTGCTGATGCTCTAATCATGTTCCAAAAATTAGAGTTTGAAGTGAATGAGATATAACAGCAATCCTAGCTTTCTGGGATTTATGAGTTGATGTTGTCTTAATAACTTTGTTTTCGGAGTCTAAAAGTGTTGTTGTGTGTAGGTGTGTTTGTTATTGAAAATGTCTTGAGTTAGAAGACAGGCATTGTACACTTGACACACACATGGCATACAAGTTCAGGATGTATGTAGGAAATATGTCTCAATCAAATGTAATCAGCGGTCACTCCCCTCCCCTCAACCTTCCATAACCGTCCTTGATCCAGTTTATGCTACTACAGCACCCCCATCCCAGCCCCTGATGAAGGTGCATGGAATTTGACCGTGGTAGTGAGATTGGTGTCAGTAGGCCGCTGTCCCCGTTGAGGGCTTATGCAGGTAATTCCCTGGAATTGGTTCAAGATGACATGCTATTCCACGGTCGTGATTGATGTCATTGATCAAGAAATCCTGGTTGAAGCAAAAAAAATATATATATATAAATAAATAATTGTGCACATAACATGGTATACCTCAGTATCATCTCACTCAAAGTGTTATCTTAACCCTTCTGCTGGGAAAGTAGTGCCTTCACAAAATTGTAAACAATAAGAAGGAAAACTTCATTTTGTAGCATAAGAATTAGATTTTGGCCTCCCATGGTAAAAGAGACAGAAGTGCTGATCTCTCTTTTATAAGAATTTTATTTCGATTTTGGTGGCATAACATGTCATCACAAACATTATTCAGATTATTTAAAGAAGCTAGTTGTTGGAAAAAACTGCAGAGGTGTCATCATTAACATAAGATTTTGGACAAGTTATTGATATTGCCATATCTTACGTACTAGTGGATTTTTATCAATAAGAATGATTACCTGTAGTAATTAGTTTCCTTGTAAGAGCCCTCATAAATACGTTCCTACCTTTGAAAATTCCTTTCACATCACAGTACCTTACGTCCAACATTGTCACATTCTCCAGGAAACTGCATGAAGAAATATATTGTTCCTGCATTTCATCTGAATACTTGAGTGCACCCTCAAATTGCTTAAAAATCACATTAACTAAAGTCTAAAGAGTTGTTAGGTCACCTTGCACCTCAGAATGGAATGTTGTGAACTACTTGCTTTTGCAAGTCATATATATTTTTTAATGGCTTTCTGTGCTGGAGCTCCCTCCACCCTTCCCTATGATTTGTGAATACAGCACACCCTACCTGCAATGCATCATTCGACCAAAGTGAGTCTACCACTTGCATGTAGAAGCAGTTGTTGCCGAAAATGCAGATAGCTTCCAAACTTGCTGCGATTGTGTCTTCTCGGGACTGTTAGAATGACAGCATTCAGAATGCTTTCAATGTTGAGGCACTGTCCGCTCTAAACACTAACCTGTCCTGTAGACTCATGACACAAGCATTTAGTCATTCTGAGGTTTACAGGGTTTGACTTAGCCACTGCACACCGCCATACCCATTTTGATTAGAAAACTATTTATAATATTCACCTGTCAAGTTTTTTTGCCATCAAAAGCTGCTGATTCATTAGAACAGTGGTGGATCTAGAGGGGGGTGCACCGGGCATGCGCCCCCTCTTTATTTGTTGTTAAAACAAAAGAAATAAACAGAAAAAAATGAGATGAAACCTGGAAGTAGCACCAGAAATATTGTTTGCACCCCCCCCCCCCCCTTCCTTTACGGAATTCCTGGATCCGCCCCTGTTAGAATGTGTACCTTTTGCAGAACTGTTGCTCTTTTGTGCTGTATTTAGTAATACGCCAAATACCGCTGGTTTAATTTCATGGAGAATACTGTTTCTTTTTCAAAATTTTGCTAGTACATATCCACTGCAGGAAAGGTTAAAAAATTGAAAAAATTTAAATTGATTGTGTCATGTACATGTAAGTGTTGCTGCTTTTTTGGCAAGTTGTATACATTAGAGCAAGTGACTGAATGAATGTTAATATGATATTATGGTGTGTGTGTGTGTGTGCATATATGGGTGTATGTGTATTTGTGTTTATATGCACCTCTCCTCTTCCCCCCCCCCAAAAAAAAAAAAAAGAGAGAGAGAGAGAGAGAGAGAGAGGAAAAAAAAGGAAGTATTGAGGCAGACTTGCCAGTTCTGTTAAGTTTCATCAATAAATGAAAAATCTCTGAAAAGTTTAGAGGGGCCTTTAACCATGCAAGCACAAAATCAATGGCATAAAACCTTAGACAGACATCAGTCAGGGCGTGGGGGAAGCAGGGGGAGTTTTTACTGCTGCATCAAAGGCAGCTTTAGCAGACGGCAGATGGAAGCCAGCAATTAGATCCATGTCAGCCATATGGGGCGGGCCCGCATTAGGGAGACGGCATACCGGGCCGACTGATTCACTATCTGGAGACAATCAGCCGGGGAGAAATGTTAAAATCTGCCCAGAGTTATGCTCACAAGCAAATCCATGTTCCCCCGCGAGTTGCTCCATCACCAAGAATGATGTTATACTCGCATCCAACCAACAAGTGCAAACTTGCCCCACCCCGTGGAGGATGGGTGGAAAAGACAAGATGTCATGTGATCTCAAGATGGTCTCAAGATGGATGGCTGGAAGATATATAGGTTTACAGCACCGGAGAGGCAAGGGACTGATGAAGTTGCGATTGGGTTTAATGAGGATGCCCCGTGGGGCGACTGGTATGCGGAAGATGATTGACAATGTGGGATGCTACTCACTTACAAAATCTGCCACAACACGTAGGAGTTGGGATTTTTGGTTGCGTGATTCAGCAGCGAAATGGGTAAATGAGGGCAAGGGGGGGGGGGGGAGGGGGCAAAATTTGGGCCGGACCTGCTCAGGAAGTCCTCTTTGAATTTTGTGTATGAGTGTGTGTGTGTGTGTGTGTGTGTGTGTGTGTGTGTGTGTGTGTGTGTTTGTTGTGTGAGTGTGGTTGAGTCAGTGCTTGTGTGCGTGTGTGTGTGAGTGAGTGTGAGAGCAGATGCACCAGTCTAAAATGTAGCTGTCGTGGAGCTACCACCGTCCTCGCGCCGTAGACTCGGGTTAATCGGATAGCCAGTGTTTGCCGACCTTCATCGCCAACATGTTTCTTCTACGGCTTGGGTCATCGTCGTCAAAGTAAATATCTCTGCATGTAACCGTATCTTCTTTTGCCTGGGTGTCGGTGGTGCAATATTTTGGTAGTTTTGTTTTGCTGGATTTGCAGTGATTACCCCCGTGTTGGTTTAACCTGCATCCGTGTGAACCATCCCCTCAGCTTGGCAAGGGTCCTCTAAACACCAACACCACTCCATCCCCAGAGCTCACTCAGTATCATATCTGTTCACTGGATCAACTTTGAACACTCCCGTGATTTTGCTTTCAATGCCGTTGTTCAACCTTGTTCAAAATATTTTTGCGACATTTATGGCTCTTCACGACATGACATCACGCAATGTCGGTCACATTTGGTTTAGATACTAGAGATTCATGTTTAACTTTGCCAAGCAGTATCATGGGATGTTAGTATGTCTTTTACGTCCTTTTTTTTTATTACAAGCTTCAGGTTATTGTAAAGTATACTGTTAAGTTGTTTGAAATAAGTTTCATAGTCAACCGGAAATTTTTATAAAAACGTTGGGCTTTATCATAATCATGGTAAACAGCAAAAATGGACAAAGAAGAAGAAGAAGAAGAAGATTTAGATGAAGTCTATCCAGAGTAGATGTGTACCCATTATATCCCAGATGATATAATTTTCTTAATTTATGACTATATGAGAATGAGTAAAACTAGTATGCAATTGTCTGTGGAAGGGAGGGGGGGGGGGGAGACTCCTCATATTAAACTTCTCATCATTTTCTGCCCTCCTCCCCCCCCCCCATTTCAACTGGATAGACTTACACTGGTAAGGGCACAAGGTTACCTCTTACCAGTGCAAGGGGGCCTTCTCCAGGGGAGCAGTGTATTTAAAGCTCGTTAACCTTACTCATGAAATGCTTCCTAACTTCCGTTTTCTTTTCTTTTTTTAAGTCGGAGCATGTTGTTCATTACCACAGCTTGTTGAAAGGGTGTGGTACTCCAGTGTGTTTGTTTCAGGGTCCATAAATTGGTTAGTAAATTCATGAGAAGCTCTTCCGCGATATTTCCATGTTGCTAGGTTACAATGACGATGTCATAGTAGCATGTGAAGAGGAGACATATGTTACATGGTGTGAACTGCTTCCCCCCATCCAGCTGTTCTGTGCCCTCATAGGGAACCCATAGGAAGCAGAGTTCACGCATGACCTACGAGGATTAGTTGATAGTCTTGTTCTGTGTTGATGTAATTTCTTTGAGCGCCATCTCAGAGCAGCTGTTGTTACTCCACAGCGGTTCCCGTGCCGACGGAGAACAGCGGTTCCCCATCCAGCAGTTGTACCTTGTCGGGGAGATGAGGGGGGGAGGGTCAAAAGCAGTGCTTCTCTCGTTTTAACCAACCGTGCCCATGGTATCATGTGACACACAAATAAGATATATTTCAGCTATAGATTATAAGCTAAACCTACCAGCAATTGATCATCACCAGTCTTTTCTGCATGCTTTGATGACTGATTGGGTGGTTGTTGGTGAAACAATCAAACAAATGTAGAGAAAAGGAGAGCCCCCCTTTTTTGGCTGATATTGTTTCTACTTATGCCATGCTGAAGAATATCACTAGTGGCCATGTTTGAAAGTCCTCCTTTTCCTATTTTTTCATTTTTTTTTTACTCACTCCTGGCTGCAGTTCAAATGATTTGTGTATTAAAGGAGAGCACAAATGAAGATTAACGATTTAACAATGGTTGCTTGTAATATTTGTCAGCTGCATAATCACTTTAATATGTTATCATGACTTGTATTGTTAAATTTCAGATTTACTCAAGTAATTTCAATGTCTAGATTCCCCTCATTGCTTTGATAAAACTGCTTTTCATAAGTAATTGGACAGCCTTTAGTTCAGATAGTGGGAAAATGTTTTCATTGAATTCAGATATACTGTATTTAAGTGAACTTTGTCAAGTGTACTGGACAATGCAATATATTCATGTTCATTTTACCAGAGTTCTCCTTGTAAACTGCAATTGTTTTGCTCACAATCATTCTTTTGGTATGCAGTGTATGCTTCTTGTCATTCCATTACCAGTACCATAGAATTTTGATGACAAATAGTATTTCGACGTACATTTAATGCTAATGACCCCAAGTGCAGACCAAAGCGTAAGGCAAAGAAATGTATTAAGGTGTGGCCAAGTAGACTGGCTGAGACGTCATTTTGCTTGAGAGAGAGAGAGAGAGAGAGAGAAAGAAAGAGGGAGATAGAGGGGTGGAGAGTTAGGGAGTCTGGGTCAAGTTTTTAGAATTTCTGATGCAGAGAGACTCTGGGTCGCGTCATCAATTTTGCAGACAAGTTATGCTCCAGCAGGAGGTATCACCATGCATCCTTTAAACGTTCCTCATCTATGTTCGTCAATAATTGGCATATCAGCTGGCTCACTCTCGCCCCCTGGTTGGCTCGGACATCCAGAAACGGGCTGCCATTATATGATTGTATTAAACCACCGTACAATAGCATGATGGCGTTCAGATTGGTCTGGTCTTGTTGCAGCTATCAAAGTGGGCATGTCTTGGGATTCAGCCAAGTTTGGGGGAATTTAGATGAAGTCCTAATTAGATTTCATTGCACGGCTTTATCTCCCTGCATGGGCACGTATTGCATTAAAAAGAGTTCATACAAAAACCCTTGTTTATTTCCTCATGTGAACTTATCATTATTCCCAAAAAAAAGTTCTAAGTATGTTTTGAGCAGTTTTATCTGGATGCCTATGCTGCGTATATTTTTGTAGACCAAATTTGGTGAAATGAATATTGAAAGTGATGAGTAAGAAGTCTTATGGTATGATATCTCCAAGGATAAAGGAAATCCTGTGATTATCAAATACTCAAAAAATTTTTATCAGTGAGTTAGTATGAAACATTTCACCTTATTTGCCCTACTTATTACCCACGCCGATGAAAATCGGCAGGGGGTTATGTAAAGGGTTCCGTATGTTTGTTTGTTTGTTTGTTTGTTTGTTTTTTGTTTGTTTGTTTGTTTGTTTGTATGTTTGTTTGTTTGTTTGTTTGTTTGTTTGTTTGTTTGTTTGTGTACAAGATAACAAGAGAACGGGTAAACGGATTTGCACGAAATGTTCAGGGAATGTTTGGATAATGACAGGAAAGAATCGATTAGATTTTGGTGATAATCGGTTGACCCTTGCAAATTCTGTGTGACCTTGAAGTTTTGACCCCATGGTATAGTGACCATTCCGAAAATTTCCCGTTTCTCACTTTGCGATTTTCCGCTACCATACGAACACATAAACTCCCCAACGATCCGACTTCGCTGCTCAAATGTTCGTAAGAATTCCGTAATTTACGGTTAGGCCTATTTGAGGGACTATGTCCTTCTAGATTTATGAAAGTTCGTTCTCCGTCATCACAAACTGGCCCGTATTTTGATGATTTTTCAAATTAGCATTGATTGTTTTTTTCGTTGGAGGAGCATTTTGCTCGGTCGCAGTCACACTGCACGATATGCGTGCTCAATGTCAATGCGTGTGCAAGGCCGCTGAAAATGCATCGCGCTCTACACTGTTGGTGCAAAATTGCACCGGGGACGTTGCGGCGCTCGTTGTTGGCCGAATACTGGTGCAGTAGACATTTGCATTCAACCCTTGCATTGAATAATTCCCGTAGACACTAATCATAGGGGTAATTGCCTAGGGGGTACGTAAATTTTGTTTTTCTTTTTTGCTTTTGTGGATACCATCAAAGATCGTACACTCATATGACCTTTGATATTTGATGATTTTTCAAATTAACATTGATTGTTTTTTTCGTTGGAGGAGCATTTTGCTCGGTCGCAGTCACACTGCACGATATGCGTGCTCAATGTCAATGCGTGTGCAAGGCCGCTGAAAATGCATCGCGCTCTACACTGTTGGTGCAAAATTGCACCAGGGACGTTGCGGCGCTCGTTGGTGGCCGAAAACTGGTGCAGTAGACATTTGCATTCAACCCTTGCATTGAATAATTCCCGTAGACACTAATCATAGGGGTAATTGCCTAGTGGGTACGTAAATTTTGTTTTTCTTTTTTGCTTTTGTGGATACCATCAAAGATCGTACACTCATACGACCTTTGATATCATCACACTCTCGGCTTGCTATAATCAAAATATCCCGCAAGAAAACGGCGTATTTCTCGATTTTTAGCGCTTTTTCCGCGACCCGTCGCGTAGACAATACTCTTAAAACTGGACTTAATTCGCGCGCGCTTGGAAAAGTTCCGATTCTGCACTTTTGACGGTGGAATTTGGGATTTTCGATGGATTTTTGGAGGAGACTTAAGGACTTTCCTGTACGTGAATGAGTGTTAATACCGTATGTGTAATGATGTGATTTGCGTGTGATGTGACTGTGTAGAACCAAAGATCGTACACTTCAGTGTACGATCTTTGGTAGAACTCACTGGCTGGTGATAAAGCACACTGGCAATTAAGTGGCCGAATTCTGGTAGATGACCGAATGCACATTATGTTTACCCCGACTTTGTACTTAGGCGTGGGTCTGCCGCCTTTGACGGCCCCTCTCTAGTTCATTATGAAGAAGAGCTAGAGAATTCCATTTACCTGCAGATTGGTATCTCCCATTATGTCCCTCACAAATTATTTCTTGTCCTCTGATTGGTCGAAGGCATTGAGAGTGACAAAACATATTTCCACCATGAAAATCCTCGTCCATCCATTTTGCCAGAGAAATTGTAAAAAAAAAAACTGTATCATGCTGCCACTGCGATATTTGCCATTAAAGCGCATGCGCATCACTCTAGTCACAAGCCCATGTTTTAGTGCAGAAGACATCACATCACAGTATGGTTTTCCACCAAATGCACTGCGTCTACGCTGCACGAAATAAAAAACATCACGCAGTCGATACATACACTTTTACATTGTAATTTTGTGCGTGAAAATTGAAGAAGATACCTTTAGATCAGTCAACCACCTAATTTACTTTGCTGTTACCCTTAAAATTCATTAGGAGAGATATAAATCAAATATACCAGGCCATTGTTCAAGGTTCTGGTTAAACCATGCGCCTTCAGTGACTTCAGTAGTACACCTCATGCACATGGTTTCAACCAGAGCCTCCCAGGCCCGGTATATTTGTATACTATCTAATGTACACTGAGACATAATGACATTTATATTTATTTCATAATAAATTGCTAATAAGAAGAAAAGAAAGTCAAGATAGGATGGGAATTAAAGTAACTTTTACCCTTATATGCTGGACCATTTAACATTAGATTACAAGCCCCACCCCAGCGCTTGTTACCTAAAAGCAAGTTAACCTTTCCTCACTACCCAGAGCAGTTGGTGATGAGGTGTAGGAAGAGAGACATTAACCCTTTCTGTTCCTAGGACATTGAACAGTGTGCACAACAGTGTGGAGTTTTCCTAGTCAGTCAACACTCAGAGTGCACAAAGGGTTAATGTGAATTTAGTATGTGTGAGCCACAGAGTGGTAGCCTAGCTGGAATTATTCCCCCAGGCAAAGGAGGTAGTGCACAACAGGTGCAGGGTTTATTTTGTTTTAACTGTGGTGATGACATGTGGGGAGCACTCTTTGATTACCACAATGTAGTCGTAAGGCGTGATATGAAATTGACTATCATAAAATGGGTTTAAGAATGTAGGCAATCAGAAATGCTGAAATGAGCCGTGTGAGCTCTCTTAATTATTTGACTAATGTTCGCGAGTGCAGAAAGTACACAGCAAGAAAAGGCATAACTGCACTGCATATTTTCCTTTGGCAGATTATCAATTACTCTGTGCAGCTGTGTGCTTGGCAAGAACACAAACAATTTGCTTTGATTCATATAGTCATCTGTTCAGCTGATCGAAGAGCAGCCTCATTGTACTGCAATTCAATGTTATACCAGCAGAAATCATAGTTCAAACACCCATTTTATATAACAAATAATGCACAGGTTCATAGTTGTGATATTCGTAGAGATGCAGTACTCTCTTGGGTATTCACAATGTTGTACGTGTTTCACCATTGTAAATGCCCTCGAGCGCACTGCATCCCTACTAATGCTCTCTCACGTGTGCATTATTTGTATGCTATTATTTGATGGGCATTACCTTAAAAATGTTGACTATATATGTATGAGAGAGACAGGAAAGATGCATCAGACAAAATTCTAGGAATTGTCCCCTTACTTTCTCATAGGCTAGAATATATTCTGAGTTGATATGTGCTCTTTCCAAGTGCTAGATTTTGATGAACTTTGATGTAAATTTTGTTGACTTGTGAGTGGCTCATCCCTGACTCTGACAGCTTGAGAGGTGATGGAAAAAAACCCAGGAATTTCTGTCATTGCTTTTACTGAAGTTCTTTAGGAAATTGAGAATGACATCATGATTTCTGGTGTGTTTTTTTTTTTTGTTTTTTTTGTTTTTGGTAGAACTTGATCAAAGCAGAATGCAAGACCAAAGAAGCTTGCAGACAACTCAGTTGTTCTGTTTTATCAAACACATTACAATATTGTAGAATGATGTTCAATGTACATTAGGAGGCACATTTTCGATTCAGTTTGCCTGATTGTGGCTTCTTGACCCTCATTTGAGTTCCATTCAGCGCAAGCTGATTTAGAATTAACATCAGTCATTTATCTGTTTCCAAGTATTTCCACTGTTGAATTCAAATATCACTCAATTACTGTGTTCAATTAACTTTGTGCTGTTATCTTTTCCAAACAAGGAATGCAGAAATCAAATCAAATCAAATCAAATCCTGTCCAATCAAATATCGAGATATGTACAAGCTCATTTAGAAATAAATGTTGAAGTAATTAATCATGTCAGCTGTGTTATGACTATGTACCACCAGTACTAGTAGTCTGTCACAATGGGCCTTGGTCTTAATGAGTTATAGCCAGAGATTGTAAAACCTGGTATATCATGGTACAACAGAGAACTATTACCTCCAGAGAGTGTGTGAACATGCCATACTTGAAATCTTACCTTCTCCCCCATCCTCCTCCTCGTCCATGGTCGACCTAAATTCGAGGAAACCCACCTCCGCCTCGACCGTAGGAACCATGGTGAGGTAATGACAGCGAGCTTTCCCATCTGTTTCCAAGCATCATCTGTTTAAAGGAAGAGCTTCTTCTTTCAAAGGGTCATCTTCTCTCAAAGGTCATCCTTATTTCCAAAGTTTGCTATCATTTTGTGATGAGTGATTTTACCTTTAACTTCAGGGTTCAAGGGTTAAATCCCTCCCCTACCCCCCCCCCCCCAACACTCAAACAACCATGCTGTACAATTGCCATATTGCATAGGTTTTATGAAAGCTTGCATTTACTGGTAGTATCTGTGGAGAAAAGTGACATTTGTGTAGTTGGAGGCAAGCTAAAAGGATGGGGTAGAAATCTGTTTGGACGTAAACATTTTGATTGGTTTGTATCTTAGGATGATTCAGTAAAGTTGCGAGTGATTCATGTCATAGAGATGTTACAGTGTGGTTTGTCTGGCGCCGGGGAGTGTTTATACGTGTCGAAATGTGCGGCAAACATAACTCATTGGCGCTGTAGCCGCCTTGGGGTTTGGTTTTATGGTACGATGGCAACCCAAATTGGCAGCGGACTGGAATGTGTTTGGTGCCGTGTGCAGGTATTGATATGCTATAGTAGGGATGGCTCAGCTGGTATCCAAGATATGCCATGGCCTTTTACGCCCAGCCGCAGGCTCTGTGCTGCATTGCATCGGTCTACTCACACACCCCCACCCCCACCCCACTACTTCTTGTACGCTGTTGAAAGAGGCTTTTACAGCGTGTATGTTGAGCCAACAAGGATTTTTTTGCCAGTGTCGCAAAGAAGCGAGCCTGATTTTGTGCCAGGATCAAGCAGTCGACTGGTGTTTTGGCGAGGATTTGATATAGGGGGTAAGAGATGCATGGTTACCTGATCTGTCTTACTAGCCTCCCAGTCTTGCTTTTCTATAGATCTGCTCCTGGTTTGGGTCTGGGACACTCCCAGTCCGGGGCTAGCACCGCATCTTGCCCCCCATCATCCACACGTACACATTAGCCAGGCACCTCCATCTCAAAGACACTCTCTTCCCATTTCTCCATACTTGTATATGACAACGTCTTTTGTAGAGTTTCATACTCTGTGGTCACATCATATACACATCATTCATGTGCCATAAATCTTTGCTGGACTTTCTGACGTCCAGATATTGGAGTCATAAATCTTGCCACTGTCAAAATAACTTCTTAGTCTTGTCAGGTTTATTATTAGCATGATGCTTTCTCAGAATTTCAGAGCACTATCCAGCTCTATGAGAACCATTGTTTGGAGATTAAGAATTCTTGTACATCCCTTTCCTTAGGATGCACTGTAGTCACAAACATTTCCTACATTCATGTAGTCTGATCAGAATCACACAGTACAAGTCCCCATGTCTCTATTTCCACATCTGTTTTCGCAAGCTTCTCCTCTGATACTGAAGTATGTGGTGTCGTTTCCATCAGAGTGATATTTGGTTTGTTTGTCTGTGTGTGTGTGTTGTGTTACAGAGCATTTGCACTTTGGTTTTGCTCTGCTCCTATGGTGAGCACCATAGTCACTCCAACAGTGTTTAGTGATTTTGGTACGAGTTTATAAAGTGCAGTATGCCATCTTCTGTGTTCAGTTTATGAGTTGAGGTCTTCAATGGCCCATTTCTAGCATGGAACGTTTTCAAGATTTCTGCCCCTCTTGAATTGCCAGCGAAGGAGGAGGCTTTACACATATATGCGGATGTAATGACGTTTATGATTTTGTTGGAATGGGGTGTTTTATTCAGGAGGTCATAGCTTGCTGTCATTTTCTTCATCCTACATTGCTGTTATCTCAAGACACTTTATGAACTTTACATTTTGAAGTGTTTGGTGTGTGATTTGTATTCTTGCATTATATTTTTTTGCTGCCCTTCTCTCTCTCTCTCTCTCTCTGTCTAGGCAGCATCAAATATTTGTCTGGAGAGGTGAAGACAAAAATTGATATGAAAAGAGACTCGCCTGTTACTGTGGAATACACCGTCCAATCAAAATGTGCCTTTGCAACTCAAGATACAGTTGATTTTGTTTGTGTCACAATTCTACTATTCCTGTGTGAAATTCTTCAGACATGTTTTATTTGTGGAACACTCATTTCATTCTTCAGCATGAGTTGCAGTATCCATACTTCACCATTTCAGATGAATATCATGTGCTAGATGCCACTATGCATACACGTGTAGGAAGTGCTCATGGATCGTTTGGTTACAGAATGAAGTTCATCCACTGTGATTTATTGGTGTATGTGAGAGTGAAACAACAAACTTCTCTTTCTTTCTTCGGGAAGAAAAAGTTTACTGGTCTAAATCAAAACAGAGCCAGGTGAAATATTTGGTGAACATCCAGTGAAATCTGTTTTTGGCAAGCTAGAGATGTAGATGCGGACAGGCAAAGTTATGAATAATTCCTCCTGAACAGTGTCAAGAGTTGTTTCATGAGGCATACAAATGTCTTTGATATTACAAGCCAAAATGGGTTGAATGATGTAAGAAATTGCTAGATATTCTATATCAGTTGTATGTGTCCGAAAAGCTTCAAAATGCTCCAACATCGACTGAAACGTAATCATTATGCAATTCTGTGTTGAAGTCTTCAAATTTGAACTATTTACCTTGAGGTATTGTACACTTTGAGTAATGTATTAGAGTTAGGGCTCTTCAATCTGTGTTTTATTGTGTGTGTACAGTTACATGTTGTCCACCACCCAACATTCTTTTCACCCCTGACCACTGCCATGTTGTTAGTTATTCATTAAGGAGACCATTTTTTATTGTTCGTATCAGTTGTTTAGGTATGTGTATGTGTGTGTTTGTGTGTGTGTGTGTGTGTGTGTGTGCATGTGTTTTTGTGAAATCCACATAAGATGTGAATGTTTCACTCGAGCATACTCTACTCTGAAGTACTGTTTTATACTTGAAGTAAACTTTATAAGTATTTCTCAGTGAGCTTCAAGAAAAAAAAAGTCATTGAGCTAAAAAAAAAAGTTGTCAACTCATGTGTGCTTGTAAGCATTGAACTTTTGGAGATCATTTCAAATCAAATATCACAGGACACCTTTTCTAGTATAAATCTTTGAAATGTGAATGCAAAAAAAACCCAAACAACAACTCCCAGACGAGAAAACATCCCTTGTAAAATTCAAGAATGATGCGAATAAAAATATTTCTTGTAAGTTCATGGTACACTCCTGGGGTACACTGTACTAGTATCTTAATGATCTCTCACTAAAAAAAAAAAAGAAGAAAGAAATAATAATAATGAATAAACAAAAAAAAATCATGGTTTCATTGATGGACTTTTGTTGTTGTTGTTTTTTGTTTGTTTGTTTTTTTACTCATTAGGTACTCATCTATTCCTTTCACACTTGCTCGTTTTGTTTTTTCATCCCTTATGAAAATAAAAACAACAATGCTAACTTTCTGTATGATGTTGATATCATTTCAAGTTGATGTTATTTCATTCTTTGCTTCCTCCTCAACAGACCTGGTCAGGTTAACGGCAGTTCATCCCGCTCAGCTCCTCCTCCCGTTGCCAAGTAAGTGTCAAAGGTCATCTCCAAGAGCATCGTATCCCCAGTCAGTATCTCGGGCATCTGAGCTCAAACATACATTCACTCTTTTAATAGGGCAAACAGACGGAAGATTTTGTGATACCTGAACCAATGCACCTAAAAACATACACATTGATGATCCCAATGCATTTGCCAATTGGGCACTTGAAATGAAAAGACCACTGCACTCTCTCTAAAAGATTATTTGCATAGATGCAGTTCATATCAATGTCGTGCCTATGTGGAGCCATAACGAGAACAATTATGATACTTTTTTTGTCTGAATTTTCTTACCCATGTGAAGAAACTAGCAGACAAAGGATATATACAGTAGCTCTGTGCAATGAAACATTATTTGTGTCTTTAGATTTTGAAAATGTCAACCAGTAGTTACCTAAGCTACAGGACCTGTGTAGCATGCGAGTTTCGTTGTGTATTCTGATGTTATGTACATGTATAACATGACAGTAAAATGTTTTGTTGACAGCAGAAAACCTTGTCAAGCCCTGTCTCACCCAGCTGCAACTAATATGTGCAGATTGGCTAAGACCCAGGTTATGATAACATAAAATCCACCAGAAACTACAAAGCAGGTGCGAGAATATTGCAAATTACTCAGATCGCCTGAACGAAATTACATCCATAAATCAGAATACACTATGAAACTCCGTACTGTTTTGTTGTACACTGTTAATGAAAGAGCATGACTTTTTGATGTTTTTGCAGGTATGCCTTTGCAACGAATAACACTGTACTAATTTTCACTGCAAATAGTTGTTTGTAATGCCAGCAAATTTCAAGTTGATGCTGTTACTTGTTCCCCCCCCCCCCCACCCCGTATCTGTTGATTCCCAAACTAACTTGATGTGATCGTTTCTTGCTCTTTGGTCATCACTGTCAAATGATGCAATGTACACTTATTTTGCATGCATAGAGCAATATTTGGAATTCAGTTTTATTTCCTTTATGACTGTCTTCCCAAAAATTGATAAATTAATGATATTTTTAAAAGAGACGTTGAGGCACATTGCAAGTTGCAGTCCCTTCCTCCCCATCCAGAAAATCTTACTTCATCTTCTTGTGAAGCCATTGTTTTGTCTTTTCTGTCCCTCCTCAAGATTTCAAAACATTCTATAGCTTTTCACTGCTTTGTCTGTCTTCTCCTTGGAAAGAAACATTCAGACACGTCCTCACATGGAATTGACATTGTACATGCCGTGTATTTGTGCAGATGAGCGAGATAGGGAGATGGGAGAGAAAGATATGACATTCTCGGGATGTTTCTCCACGTGGCTGGCACCGCCACTCGTTATTTTGAGATCGGTTACTGTCAAGGCCGAGACTGTGCCACCAACTAGCGGAAATATATAATAGAGGGAGGGCAGGAGACGGAGAGGAGGAAGGAGAGCCAAAAATTAGAGAGATACATACACTTAAAAATAGAGCAGCAGTGCTTTAAAAGGAGATATAAACAGAACATATGAACGAGACTTTCCTTGTATAGTTCTTCAAGATTTGCGGCTGCATGACTGAATTACTTTGCTACGTGCACCGGTCATGGGGGAAGAACTGAAATATTCTTGTAATGTATGTACTGGAGATGGAGATCATCTCAAGTGCCCGAGTGACTTGAAAGTTGTAATGAATGATTATGAAAAATCAATTTTGAACTTTCGAAGCGTGTGGGGATATTGCTCGAAGAGTGCAGTAAAAGATGTGGGCTTTTGGTTGACAGTCATCACTTTTCAGTGCCACAGTGACAAACTGCAAAGCCTGTGCAAGGTTTAACTAAACCTAGCTATTGAGCTTTATTCATAACAGGTATCATGGGCTGGCGGTATACACAATCTCCACTTTCAGCTCCCCTGGTCTCTCATTGCTGTTCTTGTTTACCAGAGAACCGTAGACCACCATCTGTTTGCAGCATCTGGCCATTGTCATTGCAACCACCATCACGGTCTGAGATTATGCTGTAAATTTCTTCTCTTTCCCCCCTCTTAACAACCTCTCCATTTCTGTTAGTGAGCATGTGTATCAAAATGGCAACTCGGCAGAGTCTACAAGCTATGCCTCACCCTCAGCAGATTCTACAAGCTATGCTTCGCCCTCGGCAGATTCTGATTGGTCCTCGGAGTCGTCGTCATCCCAACTCCCCGATCCTCCCCCCTTCACAACTGTGCACACCCCCATCAACTCGCAAAGGTACTGGAATTATGCAATACCTTTAACACCTCTGTTGTCTGTGTATCCTCCCAATTTGGCTTTTCCTACAGGGCATCTCTGAGTAGTACGGATAGAGAACATCAAGACAAAAATGACACCTGCTTGTTAGATGAATACATCTGGGCTCGATGATGTAAAAAGTTGTGATGGATTTTATACTGAAGCTTCATATGTGTCTTGGATATCATCCACTTAAAATGAAGCATAATCAAAACTTGCTCTGATTTTGCTGCTTGAAACAGTCTACAGATTTATTGACTTTTTAAACAAGATATATAAATCATTTATTCTTAGACAGAAAATACTGAAGGAACAGAATTGTTTACTTGTAACATGCCCCAAAAGAAAAGAAACAAGCCAAATGTTCCTTTTGTCACCCATCTTCACATTAGAAGAGAGATTTCATGTTTGGTAAACATATAGTTTGCATGCAACGTAGTGTGATTTGTTTTAGTATGACAGACCACAATATTGAGAAGGTTCTGCTGAGTACATCTCATTCTGAACATGATTACCTTGGTATAGTGAGAAGAAGTTTTTGTTCGTTTACGTGTTTATTGTCACTAATGTTGAACCATCGTTGGTCCACTCATGGGCTATAGAATAGTAGTGTTGTCGATACTACCACTTGGCTTTGTGTCAAATGTGTTGTGTCTTTCTGCAAACCAATGTCTAGTGTGACCAGACAGGAACACAATGAAGTCTCATTATACTGACACGCCTACATAATGAATATTCATTAGTATTAATATTCAATTCTGATATTTTTTGTCAATAACATGAATACACTAAAAGCATTGCTGACACCACCTCAGGAAAAAAAAAATGAAGAAAAAGGGAATGTTAAAGTGGATCAGTTTAATTTGTGAAAAATGTCTTAAAAATTCTCATTGATAGCTGCACCTGTCTCAGCAGCAGAAAAGATACAACACTTCTGAGACAGCCGTCATGTTTCTTTAAGCCCTGTCGATAGTCTCTTGTTTCACTGACTTCGTTTTCAACACCAACTCACCTTGTCAACTAACCATCTTACATGCACACACACACACACATACACACACGCCAGGGATTCGGACTTCTCTGACGGCTCTAACTCTGACCCCAAGGCTGCGCCGTCCAGTACAGACCCAGTACTATCGTCGACCCCCGAGCCCTGGAACCCTAATGAGTCCTATACCGCTCCAGTCATTCGCAGCGTACGGGCACCGGCAGGAAAATCCATGAGGGCGCAGTCACCAGACAGCTTCAACAGGTAGTTCAGGGCTCTCGTCTGGCCACTCGAACCATGATGCGTATACAGTGTAGCTAGGAAGCCTAGGCATAGTCATTGCTCCGTATGCAATTGCACAGCTTGCCCGAACCACACAGCAGCATATGCCTATTATATAAAGATTATCACTAGCGATCAAAGTGTCCAGCACGGGGTCTTAGTGGACAGATTGTGCTTCCCCCATCTCGAATTCTCATTTCAGGGTTTGCAACAGAGCTCCAAAGGAATCCTTGTTGAGAGCTGGCCTAGCCTATAATGTCACCTTCAATGAACACCAGTCTACACGCGTTACATTCTTTAGTCCGAGTGCATACAATATACACCTTTCTTTTGAGATGAATTGCTGAGGTGACAGTGATTTCAGGCACGTTTAATATGCAAAATGCATTCACTCTAAAGATGGGAAGGCAATGAACACAACATTCCACAACAAATTGCCACTCTAGAATGCTTGACAGTGCGATTTTCCTCTCTCCTGAAAATATGGTAATGTGATTTATGTCAACCATATATTTGGATTATGATTTATTCTGGGATTCTGAACCATGTAAAATTTTTTGTTTCTTTGCATCTGCATGCGATTACCCTCACATTTTAATCTTAAAAACCAAACAAATACTCATCGCAAGAAAATATCCTAAAACCAAAGAAGTTAGGTGAGATAGATCTTTTCTGTCAGTTGTAGACCAAAATGATGACATTTTCTTTGCTTTGTACTGTTTATATTCTTTTCAAGTTTAAACTGTCAATGTAGAGTCTGACTCCAAAACTGGACAGGACTTTATCTAACTGGCTTGAGCACAGACTAGCTTCATACGCACACCTACTGTAACTGCACAACTATTGATTCTGAAAAGATGGTGGATGAATCTGATTCCAGACATCACACTTAATTTTGTAAATGATATCACTGTTCACATGTATAATTCTCATATCTTTCCTTTGTTTAATTCTATCATGATACACCAAATATTACTCTTTCTTCTCTCACAAAGTTTATGCATATTTATTGTTTTTCCTATTTCATTAATCATATTTCATTATGAGTTTTTCTTCTCCATCTTGCTTCAATCACGTTTTGATGATTTTCTTGATGCGGACATTCTGCTTCAGCAAGCCTTTTCTTCAAGTTTTGTTGCTCTCTTCTGCTCCGTCTTTTCAAATATGTCATATATGATTTTGCCATCACTTCCTCTTTGCTCTGGTTTATGATGCTATTATCTCCAGCTATATACTCTTTTCTTTCCCACCATACATAATATGATTTCCTTCTTTTTCTGCCATAGACAGCTTTGACCGATAGCATTGCATCTATGCAGCTTAAATTTCTTCTTGCTTCAACATCAAGTACATTTATTTTGCCTTTTTGTGTTTACATCCTCTTATTTCTACATGATCTGTTCATATTTTCTTTGTATTTCGTATTGATTTTTGTTATATGATTTTCACTTTTCCCATGTATTTTCAACTGCAAATTCATCTTCTCTTTCATTTTCTCTCTTAGCCTTTTGTGTAAATAGGCACTCTTCTTCAAACTTCTGTATTTTTTTTTTCAATTTTCTCAAACATATTTTGAGTTTTCTCAAACATTTCTTGCTTTATTATGCTGTCTGTATTGAATCATAGGCATGAGATTGGCTTCAAGTATTTATAAATGTTGTTGGTTAGATTATACATACATTCAAAATGAATATATTAACAAATAGATAAATGAATGGTGTACAATGAACATTTTTAGAAAATATATGTGTACAATCTTAATGGGAAAGTTGTGGTTTCATAACATCATCACCTTACCCTAGTATATACATGTATTGTGGAGACCAGTATTACTTTTTTGTGACAACATGAAAGTTTAGAATTCCAGAGCTCTCTTATCTATAGTTTGATATGAGTGAAATGTCTGTCTTTTTTTTTTACACTGTTTATTAAATGTCAGTGAATGTGGTGTGGCTATACACTCTGAACTTCTCTCACAAATGGACCAGTTTCCAGTTTAAGCTCACAAACTATCCCAATGTTAACAAACTTCTGCAGACCAAACACCTTGACAAATTAATTAGCACAACAGAAATCCTACTGTATGCCATCTTATTCTCTGTTATTGTCTGTAAAGTGCTTTGAAATAGCAAAAAAACTCTGATTCAAAGGTGTGATAATCATAGAAAATCAAAGAAATATGCTTACTTGCATGAACTTCAGCATGAAATGAATAAATAAATAAAGGTGATATTTGCATGAAACTGTCAAAATACCGCAGCAATTAGAAACAAAGCTGTACCGGACCTGGAGTTCCACATTTCTTTTTTAAAAATGTTTTTGGTTGAACAGTAATCGTTAATTTTTATTTTTCACTACTTCAGCTAATGTGTTGCAACTACATTCACCTGTGTAGTGCCAACATATAGAGACTTAACATTTCAAAGCATAAGGATTCTAGTCAGATGCATAGAAGATTTTGTGGAGATTTTAAAATCTGCTACAGCAATAAGAGATCATACCATTGGCATCCCCTGCACTGCTGAAGTACACAAGTAGAATATTTTCATGAAAACTGAACCAGTACATTGTATATGTTTACCTGTCATCATATCATTCTATGATCTAATGCTGTCCAGCACCTAGGAAGGGACTTTCATTAATCACATTTACAGATTTTGCCCTAGTTACCATTCTTTAACTTACATAGTATCAAAAATCTGGGACTGGGTTCTTCATAAAGTCCAAGCCCACTTGCAAAGTTTTAGCAGAGCAATCTTGATTTGCGGTAGAAGGTAGAAGGCCTCAGTTGCTGTAGGGATATGTTGCAGAAAAGACTGACCATGGCAGCAACTTACCACAACAGCAGCTGCCATAGCGACTGCCATGCAGCTTTCTGACCTTTCTGGGCTTGTTGCCGTGGTAGTTGTGTGTAGTGCGAGTTGATGCTGTTGTACGTCTTTACTGTAATGAGACTCAGATGTTTTTAAAATATCTGTTCTTGCTGTCACACTGAGGAGCTACACATTCGCTGCTGCTTTTGTGCTATACTTCAGAAGCATGCTCACTTTGCCTCCTGCTTAGCCTTAGATCACTTAAAATATCACTTGGCATCTTGATTTTCTCAACACTTGCATCGTGCTGCTATGGTTACGTCATATTATGTGGTATGAGGATGGATGTACAGGGTCTTGCCTCTTCTAGAATGCATTCTGTATGTTTAACACCTGCACTCGTTCTCTTATTCATTGGTGGATGACCTTTAACCTCACAGTGGGCCTGAGGATGGTGTCAGGGTGATGTTTGTACCAAAGGATCATCTTGGGTAAACATTTACTCACTCACTCTTCTTTATCTTTCTGTTTTAAATATCCTTTCAATCATCTTTCTTTCTCCCACCTTCTGTCCCTCAACCTCTCTATCTCTGTCTGTCTACTTATCTATCTATCTATCTGTCCATCTATTTATCCATCTATCTATCCATCTATCTATCTATCTATTTATCTATCTTTCTGTTTATTTATCCATCCATCTATCTATCTTTCTATCTATTTGTCTATCTATCTTATGTCCTCTATCTCTTTCTTTCTCTTTCTCACTCTGTTGTACACATGTTTTGTTGTTTCCTGTATATATACCTTCATCCTACTTGTATACATCAATATTATAAGGTTTGTTGTACTGTTGCAGTGCCAAAAAGTGTTTTTGATATATTTGGCCTTAAAGGCAGCTCCAATTGCCAGGAATACTGTATTTGTGGAAGAAAAATTACGGAAGTGATGCTGCTTCTAGGTGTAATTGTTACAAGAATTTTTCATGTGGTCAGTAAACATACTGTGTCATTGGAAAATATAATTATTCTTTTCAAGAGTATGTTTGATTGGAAGAGAAGAAAATCTTTTGGCACTACATATTTACAACTCAACCTTGAACGGATTTTGTTTATTTATGGAAATTATTTATTATCATATTTCATGATTCAATATGATTTCTGATTTCACCTTCACACCATGCCACAGTTGGATAATCTATTGGTAGGGGGCTATATTAACCATTAATTAATTTTCAAGTCGGTCATCTTGTTCCATCATACATTATTGTAATCGAATTCAATCTCGAATCAATGTTGTGACAGCAAAAATTGTCATACCATAGGGTGTCATGATATATCATGGTATATAGAAAACATTCTGTGCACACATCAGCATTTATCATTGACATTCTTCTGGGCTTTTTCAGTTGGTGAAGAATTTGCTATGTAGATTATTGTGGACCATGATGTTAGGAATAAATCCAATGGACAGTGAGTAAACGGAAACGTTATGCCATGTGACTTTAGACCGAGATTGTTGGCATGGCTTTGGGAATAAAGAGAGCACAAGGTAGTATAGTAGTGCACCTGATGCATCCAAGACTAGAGAGAAAGTAGACAAGTGTTGCAATCGTTTCTCGAATGTTTCCATCGTATGTGAAGTCTATTGAGTGAATGCCAGAGTTGAAGTTTTGATTCCATCCCAACCTAACTCATTCACAAATGATTTTTTTTTTAGACACTTAGGAATGCATTCAACAAGCATGGTTTGTCCAGTTGTGGTGCAGAGTGTAACATTTAAGATTGGCATGGTTTCATTTTTCACTGTTTGTACTGTACACGTTGAATGTCGCTGTGTTGTGCTAGTAATTGGGGGGGAAAAAATCAGGTTATGTATTGTTTCAAATATGCCCAATGATAGACGTTACACAGGAGCACATATTACTTTGCATAAAAAGAAAATGAAAGTGTTTGTGGAGACTTACACTCTCAGGGGTTGGTATTTTTACTTTTATTTGGAAATATGTGCTTTGAAAATGGGTCAATATCACAGGTATTTGTTAACCTGTTCTGTACAGGAACCTGATTGCCTGCGTGTTAAGTCTATGGGCATTTCATAATTCAGTATGGAACGGGTCAAGTCCTCGTATAATCTTTGCAATGATGCCCAATGCCTAGAGAGAAGGCAAGACAAACTCTCGAATATTGCCCGTGGAGGGAATAACTTTTGAATCCTTAGTCATGCATGAAAGGATTGAAGATCTTAAACCCTGAGATGATACATGAATGCTGATGTTTACCATGCTCTATGCTTTATGTCCTGATTCCAGCAAGCCTCCAAGCAAAGTCGCCCAGGCAGGACGCGGTGCAAAGCCTTTCTCTCCTGTGTCTTCGCAACCATCAGGTGAGGTGACGTGTCCGTTTGATCAAGAAACTCCTCACGACTTCATCATAATAATGATGATGATGGTAATGTTGATGATGTTGGCGATGATAATGAATATGCTAATAGTGATAATGACGATAATGATAAAAGCCCTATATTTGATTGAAAAACTTCTCATGACTTCATCATCATAATGATGGTGAAGGTAATGTTGATGATGATGAATATGATGATGATGATGGTAATGATGGTGATGATGATGATGATGATGATGATGATGATGATGGTAAATATGCTAATAGTAATGATGATGATAATAATAAAAACCCTATGGGTCAGCTCCTTTAACTGCTGGAGAACAGAACAGGAAGTACAAGCTCTAGGTTACAGTACGTCTTTTTTTTTTTCAACTGGGGAGCATTCCATTGCGACCCTTGTGCGTTCGTTATCATCAGATTTTTAAATGACATCACCTCTCTTAAACCCTAGGTCCATGGTTTGGACCCAGCATTACAATTGGATATAATATGTCCAAAAAGAAATTACAAAAGTGTAATAATAATGGTGGTGATAATCATAATGATAATCATGGTAACATGTTACTCCTGCCTGTAGCGCCTTTCTACCATATTGCACTCCATGCATGTTACAACAAATTTTTGATCATACAGAATGACTTGCTACTCCAAATCCCACTAACAAAAAAAGAAATGAAAAATTGGACATGGTGAACATGAAAACGAGAATGCTTAGAATGTATGATGTACAGTTAAAACTTTATATTTTCACAGCCTACCAAACTTTGTAACGTTTATATGATTATAAATGACTTCCAATGAAAACATTTGGAATCAGTATGAATTAGAAATGATGGAAGGATTTCACAAGGTAAGGAGAAATCATAATTGATGTAAAGCTTGTAATTGGAGAAGATTAAAGCTGACCTTTTTGTTCCAGGTGACGACATGGCCGCTCCTCCCCCACCACCTCCCCCACCTACAGGCCACTCTAACTATGCCTGGAGATCTGCCCAACCGACCGCACCCAAGCCTGGTCCGCCTACCGCTTTTAAGCCTGGTGGCCCGCCTCCTGCTCCGAAGGGCCAGCCGCCGAGGGCCGTCTTCCCCCAGCCTCCACCCATGGGAATGCAGAGAGGTCCGTCACCAGTAATGCAGAGAGGTCCGTCACCAGTGGCCCCGCGGGGTCCTCCAACTGCGCCCCCTCCGGCCCAGAGGATTCCTCCTGCTCCCGCCCCTGCTCCTGCCCCTGCCCCCGCCCCTCCTGCCCCTGCCCCTGCCCCGGCACCCATCAGGAGTGGAGGTGGTGGGCCAACCCCCGTAGCTGCGGGACAATCACGCGGACCATGCTGTGAAGGATGCAATGAGCCAGTAAGGTATGCAGTCAAACCTTGATCACTCCTCTTCTTGTGTGTGTTTTTTTTTACAACTCCTTGTAGTATGCTTCAACTAGTGAGGTCAATGTATCTTAATTTTTGTTATAGTTCTAGGGATGTATGTTGAGCAGGCCTGAATAGTTTCCTATTGCTGCAGTCAGCCATATACATGTACATAAATGTACATATTATGGTCTGTACACTCTGTCTTCTGTACTCTCTCACTTCTCTGCTGCTAGACATGTCCCCTATTATATTTCTTCACTTCATCTGATGATTTGCATGTTTCACATTCCTTTTCTGTTTTACTCAAGCTTTGCTCATCGCGCTGATTTGCATATTATTTGTACCTTTCCTAGATATTAATTTTATCCTTTTTACATGATTACGAAGGAACACAGCAGGAATGTTGCAGTCTATTCTTGTCAAAGTAATGAAAAAAGACATAGGCAACATGATCTTGGATTTCATTCATCAGAGAGTATATTATGTACACAGGAATTTTGTTCTGCTGACATTGTAGTTAACTTTACTGGTGATATCCCTGAGAAATCTTAGAATGTGAGGTTGCTCCCATACAGAGATATCAAAGTCAAAAGACCAGTCCCCAAAATGCCCAAAATCTGTAAACTTCTCTTCTAACGTTATTGATTGCATTAGAGTGCATAGTTTGATAACTTTTTGTACACACTTTGATTGTCGATGTCGCTTTTCCAACTCGCTTTAGCAGGGTGCTGCCAGCCCAAGGTACAGTCTAATCAGCAGCGCGGCAGCATTTGTAGTCATGCGGACGCAGCGGCTCGAGAGAGCCAGCGGGCCGGCGTCCACTCAATCAAACTCCCAGTAGAAAGTATTCAATATAGATGTTTGCAGACAGAGGCGAGCAAAGGGAACATGCACACGCCAACAAGCTTCGCACGGCTACAAGTAAGCGAGCTTGCTACTAATGCAGCACGCGCGGTCACCTGCGTATACTAACAATTGATGTTTTCCGGTTGTGGGCACTCTTTGTGATTAGCAAGAAATTTGTCTAGGATATGATGGATATGTTCTATTTTACACCCCTCAAGTATGAATTTCAGGAGACAGATACACTTTAGAGCACCATCTCATCTCTGGGGCGACAAGACCTTATATCTACAAAATGTCAATTGTTCAGGAGAGCAAAAACAAAACAAAACAAAACAAAACAAAACAAAGACATGGCAGCCAAAGCACTATATCTAATGGGATATTGTTTCCTTTGACATGCCGTGGTTGCTTCCATTTTGGGGTTAAGGCAGCTAGGGTTTGTACAGGACATCACTTAATATCAGATTATCTGACCATTAATCATAGTAAGTAATTTTCACCAAAATTTGAGATACAGGGTCTTGTCACCCCGGTGAAGATGTTAACATCTCTATGATTTTGTCAACATTCTCCTAACCCATCTCCTCTTGCTTTTTGTTTCGTTTTTCTCCTCCTACCAACTTCATAACCCTGTACCTGATTCTCGCTCTGTTCTTCCTTGCAACTGTCTCTGTCTCTCCTATTTTCGCGTTTCCACTAGTGCAACCTCAACTTCCAGCTCACTACTGCCCTTCGACTGTCACCATTCGCTTTCCCCTGCACTTTAAAGGGTATTCCTATGTCGCTTTGCTCCCCCACTTCTCTAGGTTCTTCTTAAGCCAGTCAACAGTCTATCAGGGACTACATACACATGGTGTTTACCTCAAACCTCTCTTCTTTTACCATATTTACCAGTATCTAAACCACACCTCAGAGTTCTGGCCAAATTTAGTGGGAAAAGAATGCCAACATGTCAGTACAACTCTTGGCCTACAATAACATCTGAGGTGTCTCACTTGAATTACATTCAGAGTGAGTTCTGGGCCCCATTACATAAAAGATGTTAGGATGACAACTCTTGCTGGAATGACCACTTTCCACAGCAAACAGCCAATCACGAAGCTGTATTCTTGTCGTCACCATGACAATAGTCATTCCAGCAAAGAGTTGTCATCAAATAAACTCTTTATGAAATGGGGCCCTGGTTTAGATATTCAAAAAAGTGTTACATGTAGTTGTTACTGCTAAGTGGAGCTTAAACTTGACTTGTCATTCTGAGCATTTAACAATTTAGAAATATCATCTGATATACAAATTAGCATACTCCATATGACTATCTGTTGCTCTTTGCCACCAAAATCTCCTGTGAAAGAATCTCCTGCAGACATAGACAGCTTGTGTGGCACTAGTTTTGGCAGTTACCAAGGATGTTACCTTCTAACAGAAACTTCTGTCTGTTTTGAATATATGTATATATTTCTTGTTTATTTGAATACACTGGTAAATACAGTACTTGATATGCATTGTGATATGGTCACATAATACCTAGAAGTGTTGCGGAGCAGCACGCAGAATTTTGTTTTTGTGAGTGAATGCATATGGGATAAATATATCATATTGCTTGTAGAACTTGACCCAGTAATGAGGAAAATGGTAAGTTTTTTTTCAAGCATCCTGAAAAAATTTGATGTGCCAAAAAAAGGTGTGATGTAGAATGCTGTGTGTTGTATTGTTGGAAGCCTGCCTTTTTTCTCCCAGATATTATTTTTTTTAATTTATTTTCATATTTACATTCACTTTTGGATGTTAGAGTGATGATCATACGCTTTTCACCATGGAAAAGATCAATAATATCTTATCACTGAAAGGTTTTGCCTTCTGTATTTCGTATTTTCTCTCATTAGTCAGAGAAGGGTTTACCTGACTTTGTATTGTATCCCTTTGGTTTGTGCTTGAGTGAAACACACAACAAGTTAAAACCTTAAGGTGACAACTTTGGGAAGCATTAACCTGTTGAGGACGAGTCCCGAGTATACTCGGGCAGGTGTCTGTGGGAAATGCGTGTTGTAGCAAAATCAGTCCGTCCTCAACGGGTTAAGAATATGAATGGTTTATTCCCGCTTGTTTTTGTTCGTTCCCACAGGGGCACCTTCGTGACCGCCTTCGGTCGCAACTGGCACCGCGAGCACTTCGTCTGCGCCCACTGCCACGAGAACCTGCAAGGGAAGGGGGTGATAGAGGACAAGGGTAAAATCTACTGCGAGGATGACTACATGAGACTGTATGCTCCAAAGTGCACAAAATGCCGACAGGCTATCACTGGGGTGAGTTTGTGGGCAATTTATTAATTTAAAACACTGGACTAGCAATCCAGAGGTCTCAGGTTCGAATTCCGAGGGAATCCCATTTTCTTTGCTCATTTTTCCACTAATAAATTGTATTCATTTCTGGTCAGTTCCCTTCTGTTTGCATTTGTTACATACCAGTACTCAAAAAGCTTCATCACTTCGGTGATCCCTCGCATTTATCCCGAAGTTGAATCATCCTTCGGGTTTATGCCAGGTTTAAGTGTGTGCATGTGTGTCACACACAAACACACTGCTATAGCTTCTGACCATTCGAGCATTGAGAATTTAGGGTTTCTGGGACGAACACTGTACACTGTACTAGGGCGCTCTATAGCCCGGTCAGTAGAGCACCGGGCTAGCAATCTGGAGATCTCGGGTTCGAATCCTGATGGAATCCCATTTTCTTTCCTCATTTTTCCACTAATAGTATATAAATTTCATTGTAGAATTAACATCATGGTCCTTTCAAGGTGTTTTTTTACACCTCGTCCCTGAAGTGACATTGGTATGTTTTCGGGTTGCCCATCTGTAATTGATTTTGTGGACGACATCACTGAACCCGTTGAGGACAGGCTGATTTGCTACAACATGCATTTCCCATAGACCCTTGCCTGAATATACCCCGGACTTAACCGCAACAGATTAAGAATCGTTTGAGGTATCCAAATAAAACTTGACATATGTATGTTTGAGTGGATGAAGCTGTCCCCATCAACATTTGGGCACACTCCCTCAAGGCTAAAGGTCATAGGTCAAGGCAAATGTGTTGTAAATTGCAATCACTGGGTACAGATGCATAATGCAAAAAAAAAAAAAAAAAACCTTCCTGTGAGAAATTTCCCTCCAGACGTCTAGATATTTAAAAAGAAAGGAATATTGTAGTGTTTTTCACTTAGATTCAATAATATTCCTGTTAATTCTCCTCGAGCAACAATCAAAACAAGCAATTTATATTAAGGGTAAAGAAACATGTCAACCATAGTAACCTTTGACAAGTACATAGCTGTGTGCTATTGACTTTATTCACACTATTGTATTGCAAAGTTTTGCACAGTTTTCAATATACACAGCAGCAATGCTTGTGACATGAAGACAAACTGGTGGTTGAACAATCATGAATGGGTCGTTAACTTTGTCTCTAACCCCCGGCAGGAGTGTGTGCGTGCCCTGGGAGGCGAATATCATCCCGGCTGCTTCGTCTGCAGCGTGTGCCAACAGCCAATCACGGGCGACGGATTCCACATGCAAGATGGACAGACGTTCTGCAAGAAAGGTAGGTGCATCCTTAATAGCAATGGCCTGTCCTCATAAGTTATTGGTATCTCTGCATATCTTATCTTGTAGCTTCAGTTTTCAAGAGGGTAGCTCTTTCCTAGACTCTGTCAAATCTATGTTGACTCTGATCTCATGGCCTTTGCGGAAAGTGTCTAAGGATAGCAGACACAATTTTGATGATGCATTAATAATTGTGAAATTGAAATTGATATTCAAACGAATCCTCAATCTCTCTGATTCTGTTTCGTGTGTGTGTGTGTTTTTCTTTCTGTATCATTTAGAAATGGAGTTGTCCTCTTCTCTCTCTTGAAGGATAACCAATTTGTGATATTTTCATTGCTGAGCAGAATTACTTGTAAAAGAATGACTTTGAGAGGAGAATGAGCTAGATTTGTAGTAGAATTTTGTGGCTAGCCTGAAAATATTTCCAGAAGTGTTGAGGTGGCATATTATTTTTATAGTTTTGCAAGAGACAGACTTCCTTGTAATTGACTAACGCAGTTGTGTCAGATACAAGCAATAATTGTATGTAGGGGAGAAATGAGACAACTGAACACTACACAACATGTGAAAATTTGGAAAAGAGTATTTTCATTCTTAACAACCCCCCCCCCCACACACACACACACACACACACACACACACACACACAAATCAACAGTGATCAACGCCTGATGAAATCGATTAGCATTATCATATTGTTTCCTCTCCAGACTTTCAGGCCCGCTTTAGGGGTGTCAACTGCGGGGGTTGCAACTTCCCCATCGAGGCTGGTGAGGCATGGCTAGAGGCATTGGACAAGTCCTATCATGCCGAGTGTTTCACATGCACGGTGAGAGCTTTGTGTTGCCAATTTGATGTAGTGAGGTGACAGTTGTAAAATAACTTAAAACTCAAAAATGCTGAGGGAAAACTGTTCCTTAAGATATATAGATGCACTTTCTGTTTGGATCTCCAATGCTTTAAAGTTCTGGTTGTTTCTGTGATATCAAATACTGCTTTTATTTGCAAAACAGGGATTTTTTGTGTATACAAAGTGATCAGAAAGTTTTAATAAGGGCTAGTTATATAAAACATATTGGAAATGACTATTCCTGAGCAATATATCTTCTTTTGAGTCATTTCAAATAATTTATTCATGATTGTGTGTAGTGGCATACATATACATTGGCAAATCTTGCCCAGTCGTGATGGAGAGGTGTAAATGATTGTAAGTTCATTCACTACTGCATGAGACATTTGGTTATGAATGACATTGGCTGCGTTTATCAACTTTCCCCAGTTTAAACGACTTTCGAAAGCCCTTTCCATAGCCCTTTCCATAGCCCTTTCCATAGCCCTTTCGAAAGCCCTTTCCATAGCCCTTTCGAAAGCCCTGTCCACTCCCTGTACTATTAATGTGCCGCTTGTTTTTGTCGGCTGCGTTTATCAACTTTCGATAGCCCTTTCCATAGCCCTTTTCATAGCCCTTTCGAGAGCCCTTTCCAAAGCCCTGACTGCCTGTACTATTAATGTGCCGCTTGTTTTCTAAGAAGGGACGGCAAAAAGCAATTACCATCATAAAGACATATCTTCCTTTGAGAGTGAGGAGTCATGATACAATGCCACATGAATCAATTGTCTTCCTATCTGTGAGGCAGCTCCAGTTTAGCACATACTTCAAATATTTCTGAGTAGCGGCATGAGACATGGGATCAAAGGGAATGAGACTGTTGTTACTTTATTTCTCAAACCTTGTTGGTGAGAGAAACATCTCCTTGTTCCAAGCATATGCGTGCATTACACACAGCTGTATGTATACACCTGTGTACACGTACTCGTGTGCACTTTACGTGGCGCGCGTCTTTTCAGAAACTGGAAACGCATGGTTGCGCAACCGCAGTATAGGGTGACCTAAAGGGCTTTCAAAACAGCTTTGCGTTTATCAACTTCGAAAGGCTTTTACAAACAGGTTTCTGATAACCTGTTTAGGAAACCTGTTTGGATCGTCACAAATTTCGGGCTTTCGAAAAGGCTTTCCTAAAGGGCTTTCAAAACAGCTTTGCGTTTATCAACTCGTGAAAATTCCTTGAAAGCTGTTTGGATAACCTGTTTCTGCCGAGGAAGGAGAGTTGATAAACGCACCCTTTCGTAAAAGGCTTTCCTAAAGGGCTATCAAAACAGCTTTGCGTTTATCAGCTCGTAAAAATTCCTTGAAAGCTGTTTGGATAACCTGTTTCTGCCGAGAACAGGAGTTGATAAACGCACCCATTGATTTTCACATCATAATGATATATGTTCCTAGTGTAATGTGGTAATTTTCACTGCGTGGGGAGAGAGAATTTTTGTTCTAATTCAGTCTTGTGCCCCCCCCCTTCCCTTTTATTTCTTATTCACTCACAGCATTGTAACCAGCGTCTTGAAGGCCAGCGATTCTATGCCAAAGGAGGGCGCCCTTACTGCCAAGCACACGGCTCATAATACCGCCGTGGAAATATGCAGATAACGTAACAGGAGCGCCATAATCAGGCTTCCTGTGCAAAAAAAAGAAAATGAAAAAGAGAAGAAGAGATGAGAGGAGAGACAGCAGGTGAGAGAGAGAGAGAGAGGGCTGGAGAGATATCTGAAACATTACAGTAGTAGCATTATGTTACATAGACTTAATCCTTTTACTTCTTGTAAAATGTGTGATGATATGTATTAAAGATTTTTATTATCATTATTATTATTATTATTTTTTGGTTTAACAAGGATGGTAGAAGATTATGAAGTGGGGTATAACTGCACCATACCTTTTGAAGTGATCATGTTCATTTTCATCCAGCTTACGTGTCAGCTCTACTGACTGGAATCCTATTTTGTTTCAATCATTTATCAAGATATGATTTCCTTGTTATCATGATTTAGAGCTGGTAATTGCTGAATATGTTTTAATGGGCACTTTGCCGCTACCCCCCCCCTTTTTTTTTTGCATGACTGTAAAAAAAGAAAAATGTGCAAGTGCCCTTGTTTAATCTCATTTGTTATAGAAAAATTCATAATTTTGAGTGACTTTACTTTTAATAATTTTTGTATTATTGAGAGAACACAAGTTCTTTGAAGTGCATAAATGTTGGTTAGAAGCTCAGTAATTGGTCGATTGATCTCAAAGTAACATTTTGAAATGAATAATATGTTACAGAGAGGATTTCCGTGAAATGTCACTGGGATACAAAACTTTTGAAGTTAGGTCAATCGACAGCCTCATGCAGGGGGAAAAGATTACTGCATTGCCCATAACGTGTTCGACTCTTATTGACACAACTTACCTTGAAGCATAGATACTGTGTGGTGCATACAATGTCATTTTAGTTTGCATATAAATTGAACTAGCAATAATGTTATGAAATGTATTTATTGAATATTTGTGTATAAAATGCAACGTTGAGTGGATTTAAAGAAGATACAATGAAATCAAATGTGATGCACAGCATCATCCGAGAACCATCTTGGGTGTATTATTGATGACTTCTGAAACAGTAAATGGTTTATATGTCATTCTGTTGCTCGTCGTACATGTTTATGTTGTTGACTTGTTGAGTAACGGTGAACATGGGTAGAATGTACGCAATTATGGTAGGAATAATTGGAATAACCAGAGATTTTCTCGGTGGTTGTTGTTTTTTGTTTAAACATATGGATCATGACTTGATTAATTCTGCTTTTATCACAAAATGTTACCTGATGTATTACAAGAAAGTACTACTGCATGTTTCTTCATGATGATGGAGAAAATATATCGGATGGCATTTCAGAAAAATGTATTATTGTAGAATGTAGGTAAAGTGTACATATGACTTGAATACTTCTTTGTGTGCATGCGGCTGTGTGAGGGTATACTAATGGGAATTTATTTGCGTATAACCTCTCTAGTGCAACAATTTGTGGATTTTTTTCTTAAGGGGACAAATTTGAGTATGTGATAGCTTTACCATGTTATCATCATGGTTTTTGAAATGTTTGCTTATTCTTTTCATCATAATTCTAATTGATGAAATGGTATTTGAAATACATGAACACATACTATGTAAATATGGCTGTGGAAAGATTGGGCATTTCGCATCGAAAAGTTTGGTTTAGAGAGGGGAGCTTTTATTCTACTGTGGAATTAGGTCTTGTGATCTTGATCTACACTTGCATGTAAATGCTCCTTATTTGTTTTTCTCTCTCTGAAGAAACAGCCATAGGTCAATGTTTTCTGGGATTTATGATTCATGCCCCCAGGCGTCCAAAGATTCTTTAGAATATTTGTAAAGATCTGAGTATACATGTAAGCTTTTAAAAGGTATTACTTTTCATGCATGCTTGTGAAATATTTTATTTAATGTTTGTATACATTATCTGCTTTATTTAGCCTCTATTTTCATTTCAAGCAAAATCCTTATGTCTTCCAAAAGCATTCTAGATTCTTGCAATAATTTGTTTAGGAAGAAGGGAATGATTACATTTCAATTTGTGTGTAGTATTATTATATGGAGTTGGCATGTAACCTACTTTTACTTTGAGAGCAGTATGGGGTATTTTTGTGATCATGCAATGCAATCTACTGAACACTTCTGCTCAAATTTATCTTTTGAAGTGAAACCAAAGTTCTGATTACAACATATCAAGTGTGGATATGTAATGATGCAATTAGTGATGTCAGATGTGTGAGTATTTAAGGGTGGAAATCGCTAAAAAAGGGACATGTTGAAACAGTGCTCCAGTCCGGGCAAACTTTGCCCTGCCATGTTGTTCTGGTATTTAATAAAAGTTTTCATACTAATTGAAAAAAACACAACAACATGTGGTTCATACAGGAAGCATATCTTTCTTCTGTGATATTCATCTCTGTGTTATACACAGTCAGTGGTGAGAGGTACAGGTAGAAGAAGTTGCAGCAATAAATTGGGGTGTTTTTTGTAATATTTATTTCCATTTGACTAGTCATTATGGAGCAGAGAGCTTTCAACTCTTTTTAATGCCTTTTATCACATGTTTAAGAAAGCCAATACTTCTTCTTTTTTTCAACACAGCAGAAGAAGATGTAAAGAAAAATCTTTGTTATGTGTATGTTTGATGACGACATAAAAGAGCTGAGTAGCGATGGTATCTGAACACGTAACTTCAGACTGACAGTATTGATTTACTTTGTAACAATGGAACTACTTCACTGATTGATTTTGTGAAATGGGTAGAACCTTACATTACTTGTACTGTTGACAATTTCTTTCATTGAAGAGACATCTTACACACACTTGTGCACACACACACACATACCATACACACACACACACATGTACAAACACTCAGACACATTTTATTATAACTCAGTAGACTATATCACTGTGTATGGCAGGCATGCTAGGTAAAACAGATTATGAGTTATTCTAGCGAAACAATGGCAGAGATAGAGTGGTAAGTGTCGGATAACATGCACTTTGACGTGCCTGCATCCTGCCTGTGTTGTCGTTTCAAACATCGGACCGGCAAAGCGCCCAGACTTGTTTCATACGAGTGGGCTCAAGGATGGAGCAGGCCAAGCGGGCATCTTCAAAATGGTGCTGTAAATCCGCACTGCTTGGAGATAAAATCTGATGAGCGTGTGCATTATTGCGAAGGAAATGTATATTTTCATGTCATGCAGTTTGCAGCAACCGTATACTTATAGTTTTCCATATATTAAAAAAAGAGAAAATTCTCTTACGATATAGAGACAACAGAAAGATAAAGATTATGAAAAAAAGAGGAAAAGAAGACTGAATTGTTTAACATTGTGGCAACGCTGTCACTCATAAGTTACTCTGTTGTCTTATTTTCTCCCTTTAGAGTTGTGAACCATTTGAGGTACATGTGCGATGTACACGTTTGATCCTCTGTTTTTCAAACTTCCTTAAGTGGAATGGTAAGACTGTTGTGTAGGAGAGTCATTATACGAGTCATTCATGTCTTAATGTGGTTGTTGACAGAGTAGGTTTTTTTTTTTTTTTAATACATATCAAGGCTGTGGAGTGGACAAGATCCTTGTGTGATGTGTTGGTCGTGTAACAAATGTTTGAAGAATGTGCACTTCGATGATTTTTACACACCACCATTTTCACAATGCTTCTCGAGCCTTGAAAGTCTGTACTGTCTGCCTACCCAAATGTGCTCTATTCTCTCAGTTTTGCTTGAATGACCCTCATGTGCACCAGTAGTGCTTCCACATTTTGCCACATTGTTTTTATTGTGACAGTCTTATTCTTCAATCTTGCATTGTGTAAACTTGTCCTCATGAAATGCAGAAATATTGCACATCATCTCTAGTTGGAACACATGCTGACAATACCTTGTGCTTGATAATGTAGTTAACATAACAGAAACAAAACAAAGGTGCATTCTTCCTGTATGTGTAGCCCACAAATATGCAGAAAGAAATATTTAGGATTCATGACTACCATAGAGTTACCACCTAGCAGTGTCTCAATACTAGTAGTGCCTTTCTGGAGGTTGACCTTCCAATGGCTATTTTGGGCTTATTCTCTTGAACAATGCAATGTCCGTGTATAGGCAATTTGAAAAGTAGGACAGAATTACCAATAAAGTGCTTTACTGCTAAGTTTTCGTGTTGTGGCAATCATCCTTTTGTGTGAAAAAATATAGTTGCTCTATTCTTTTGGACAAAGATAATGAAATATATACATATACACACACACATATGTATATATATATATATATATATATATATATATATATATATATATATATATATATATATATATATATATATGTATGTATGTATGTATATATATATATGTTTCAAAAAAAATATATATATATACATACATACACATACACACACACACCATACTTCAAATATAAGAATATGCAGCAGTTTGCACACTCAAGTTTGATATAAATAATCACTCAAAAGACAGCATAAATTAATTTAAAATTCAATATAATTTGTTGATATAGGATGTACAGGTACAATAAAAAATGGTATGGACAAAACATCTGTGCTCATGCACAGGATACATTTAGGCATTGACTGCCTATAATGGTAAATAGTAATATAAACGATGGCGTGATATATGGACGGTTTTGGTGTACCTCTGAATGAAAATGATAAGACCGCCTATGATGGTTAATAGAAACACACAGGATGGTATAAGATGGACGGCTTTGGTTTCCCATGCATCTGAATGATATGTCTGCCTATAATGGTAAATGGAAACATACAGGATGGTATACTATTGTTATGGACTTTGGTTTCCCATGCACTCTAATGATGTTGCCTTCTGTAAGGCACATGCTGCATCCAGTGGTGACATACTCCAAATTATGCCCAAGATATACATGCAATGTACTTCGGACAATACAATGTGTATTTGTTTTGGCTCATAGCTGCATTATCTTAGCAATTACATAAATATATCGATAACTGTGGTGTAAAGGCGGATGGATGGATGACAAAGATAATGAGAAAACGGCGGCACACAATGCAACCAAGACATAACACAACATCAATGGGACAACATAACTACATGCCTGACGGTGATACACTGATTTTGAAGGCTGCAAATGAACACACATATTCAAACATCAGTCAAGCTTGGTATGTAGCATGGTAGGCGACATCCCACTATCATTTTATACACATCATTGGGTCCACTCTAGCATCCACAGTCATTTTTGACTGCATGAAGAGGGTGCACAGGAATCATAACTTACAAATTTCATCTTTAGATTGTCTTGCGTGGGAATCAATTGATCCATGTACAGGTCCAGCCTGTAGTTCTTCTTTCCTCTTCTCATATGCATACATGTCTTCCATTGTCCTGACAAAGTCCTCTCCATATGGGACTTCAAAAGTTTTTTCACTCTCATCTCGCATGTACATTGGGCTGCCATGTGCTTTACCTTCTTTGCAGTTCATGAGATGAAAAAACGAAAAATGCTTTCCTTCATCAATATCCATCACATAATTTAAAAATGGCCGAATCACTTTTACACAGAGGAATTTTCTGTACCCCTCTGCAACAAAACAACAAACAAGTACATGGTGTCTATCTAGTCTGAAGTTCCTTGTCCGCCTAAAAGAATCAAGTCTTTCCAAAGCTGCCCATTATTGCTTGACACGAGGTAAAATGCACGAGTAAAACAGACGATGCCAGGTGAGTAACAGCAGTGGAAGAAAGTCTGGGCACTAAACGCCTAGTACAAAGGCTTGGTGCTTGGTAGCTTGTGAGGCGCCCCTGTCCAGCTCCATCTGGGGTGCGATGGGGTTGTTGAGGGTGGCATTGAAGGTGCCCTTCAGGACGGTGTCTTGCAGGAGTGGACTCAACTGTGAGGATGAAATCAAGATAAATAATGTGGTGAGGAGAGGCAATTATTTCCAATACAGCAGGAATTAGAGTAGGGACAGTAAATAGCTTTCACTTTGCAAAAATACAAAGACCTATTTTGATCTAAAATTTTACTCTTCATTTTTACACTTCCAAATTTCTTCGTAATTTTTTTGTCTTCCAATTTCAGTACAGGCGACTCCCATTAATAACAAAGTCCTGGGGACCGCCTTGTCTCTTTCATTCATTGCCATTTTGTCATAGCCAAACAAATAAAAAATATAAAGATTAATAATAATTCTGGGACCTGAACTTTTAGTTCACTGAAACTATGTTTAGTTTTAAGGAGAGTGCACTGTACTGTATATGCATTATAATACTTATTTTTGTGAAGCAGTCTTATTACAGTGATAATATTAAGAAATAAGACTGACTAGCTTTACAATATGATGTTGAATTAATGAACAGTCCACTTGGCAATAAGCATATACATTGTATGCCAGGAATTTTTAGTTTTCTGTGTTTTTTAATCCTTACTACATATTGTGTGGTCATAGAAAACTCAGTTTTACCTCATAGGCTCCAGGTCCAGGATTTTCATTCTTTCTCAATTCTCTAAAGCGCCTGTCCTTTCCAACAAGGAGACTGAGTTTGACGGCATCTTTGGCAGCTGGGTCATATGTGCCAGGACCTACATACACGAGAAAAAAAACAGGCAAAATGCATGTTACTGTCTGTCAATATTGGTGGTCAGATTGCATGCAGCACGGAACCAAACAACACTACCTGCCAAACTATTACCCATCTGAAACGGTACTCTCTTTATGAATGATCTGGGTTTTTCTGAAGTGCTATGCTTAGGACGGACAACTCATGCAGACTTTACAAGGTAGATGTTGAGCAAAAACTATGCAGAATGACCTGATGTTTTTAGTTCATCCATCAAAATCTCCATACCATTTTAGTTATCATAAAGACAGAGCTGAATTTTTGTATGTACACAAATGACTGATTATGCCAATTCATGAGCAGCGATTCCGTGACTTGATGTGAAAGACATGCAAAGCACATTGCAGAGTTTTTATGTGTGCTCAATGGTCACGTTACAGTTAACACGCCATCTAAAACCCATCAAATGCATGATTAAGGCAGTCATAGCTAAATTACACCTTTAGTGAGAGACATGACATGATAGCATTCCACCCCACAGTCCCATTTGATCACTTTGGTTGTGGTTTGGTGGGACGATGCCTCCAGGACCATGTGTATCTATGGTATCATGCACAAGCCTTTAAACATCAATATCAATGCCACAAAACAATAATGATATCATTTTATTAACATCTAGCTATTAAAAAGTGGTTCCCATTTAGGTTGAAGAAAATGTACCCTTCATGAATACATATATGTACAAGGCACACAGCTCTTGTGTCAGCTCCTCTTGTTAAAAGAGAAAGCTTATTTCACAAAGATACCATCATCATGAAATTACATGTACATCACTGGCTGTTAGCTCTGACCAGGGAAAGTATCACCAATAAACATTAAAATTCCCAAAATAATCACAGGCAAAAAGATTGAACAAAGCAGAATTTAATAAAGAATTCTCACTGACCTGGATTAGCTTCCATTGGCTTCTCAATGACGACATCTCGGGGCGGGGCAAAGCGCCTCGTGGAGGAGAGGAAGGAGCCCTTCTTCCTGCGACCAACGTGACTACGGGGAGGGGCAGGGTCCTTCCTACCCTGTGAGCAGTCGTGCGAAACGCCAACCTCGTACGAACCAGGAGGAGGATTCTCCTGCAGGATATAACCCAAAGAATACTGGTTTAAGGTACAAGAATGTATCACAAAATACACACTATATTTTCAAGTATACACAACTACAACAATGCACTCAGCCTCCAATGCATGTGAATCAAAAACATGCGAGACCATGACCGTGTTTTTATTTAGTACAAGGTTGTATTCACATTGTGAGTGTGATTCTGTTTGTTTGTTTTGTTTTTTACACACACACAAACATAAGATGCAAATGGCAAACTGGGATGTATGACATTGTCTACAATATCCACACAGATATTTTGTGCTGTATGGCATGTGTATGTCAGAAAACGAAACCTATGAACACATGAAAAATAATGCCTCTGGCACCACTTCGTGGCGGAGGCATAAAAAATGAACAACCACATGAAAACAGAGAGAAATATTCAAAATTGACTCTGAAAGTGCAACACTGTTAAAATCAAAGCAAAACAAAATACCAACAGAACAGAAATTGGCAATGTTGTTGTTGTGTTTTTGTTTTTTACCTGTATTGTGACAGGTGCAGGTGAGGAGAGCCTATTGGAATGTGAAGCAAAGTTTGCCGAGAGGTTGGTAGAGTAGCGGCTGTACTGCGGATTCTCCTTGACCTGGTAGTGGGAGGGTCCAGGCTGGGCAGAGTCCTGCCTCTTGGTGATGGGCTTGATGCGTACTGAGGTGGAGCCAAACGCACCTCTTCTTGTGCTCTCAATGTACGCCTTCCTCATGCTGCTGTCTGCCAGACCAGGGAAGTTGTAAGACCCAGGACCTGTAAAGCCATTGGAAATCAGAAAGAAAGATGCCAGGAAGATGCTGGATTAAAATTCTTATTTTTGAGCAATATCAACAAAAGACTATTATCATTTGGTCGTGGGGGTGGGGGGGACCCAACATATTTCAAAACACTTTTTGGGAATGATAATTGAACAATCTAAGACACACTATCTATGATTAAACAAAGTTGTTATCACTAGACGACTTTGTACATAAAGTTACTTTGCAGGATGCACAGCTACCAAGTGGAGCAGGCAAAAGTAGCATGAAACACAATTTTTCATCTTCTTTTCAACATGATCATCACTTTAAACTTTTAGTCTCATCAAATAAGCAAAGACAGAACGAAGTGAATGCAATTACCTGGCGTTTTCCTAATATGTGGCTGTGGTCCAAACCTCACAGACGTTTGGCCAAAGGGACTCCGCTTCAAACCGCGTACCCTCTTCAATGCCTCCAGGGCATGTCGAGGATCGTTGTAGGAGCCTGGGGCGGGCACGATATTCTTCTTGTCATGAAATCTCTGTAGAGGTGAGGAAAACAAATCAAATTACTAACTACAGACTGTGTGGTGAAAAACTGAGCAGTTAGCATTAGTCACTAATCTTGCACACATAACATGATCATAATCCCAGAGAATCTGACACAGCACCAAATGTACCGACAGTTGCTTGTACAAAGAAAAGAAAAATCCCATCACGTAATGATCCTCAAAGTGCAGATCAATGCATCAAAATTGTCAATGTATTAAATGACAAATGATATGACTACACTATTAAAATTGATAATACACAAATTTAACCACTCATTTAAAACATTTTCTTGAAAGTACATGTAAGGTGCCCATGAACTAATGTCATATGCTTGATATTTCAAGGCATTGATCTAAGGCTTCATGGCAGTTTAAGGAAATCTATTATTTTGAAGAGGTCAGGACGACTGTTTAGTGTGACATATTGATTTAATGTGAGTAGAGAAGTGTGAAAGAGCAGCGACAAGCCATTCAAGTTGTAAGTTCACTTACCTTGGCTTGTGATAGGAATGGTGGGTGCTCTACTTCCATGCCTTCTGTGTTAACTGCCAGGGGTCTCTTGTCAAACTGGCTGTTGATTTCATATTTGCCTGGTCCAGGAATAGCCTGTGATATTTAAACCAAAAATATTATTACGTTAAATGGATCATCACAGAAGTGTCATGAGCTTGTGATCGCACTCACAGAGCATGACAATACACAATTCCAAGATTACATCAATAGTTTGATTTAGCATCGAATGGATCAATATATCACTGATCATATTACACAAAGCTAGAAATGTATATAGCAGACACTTTCGGGGGGGGGGGGGGGGATGTGATATCCACTTCATGTGATTCGGCTGCTAGTTACAGGAATCTCGGTGAATATCAATGCAGACAAACGCATGATGTATGAAAATATATCCACTGAAACAACTCTACATCCTCTGTCATGCTCTCCAGATTTAATCCACACCAATGATTTTGACAGCTTATTATGCTTGTACTGTAGTACAGCTGTATTTCATGCCAAAAATCTGCAGTTTGTTAAACAATTTAAACAAGCAAGAAACTTACTGTACATATGAGTAAAAGGAAAATCATCAAGAAATGTATCTACTGACCTTTTTCTGCTCACTTTGCACTATGACCTCATGGTATCTTGGGATACGAGCTTCAAACGGTCTGGTACCACTCTTGGAATTGACATTCTCAATCACAGACTCTGGTCTCGAGAAGGGGTCATATTCACCAGGTCCTGGGCCTATATCCCCACGGAAGTCCATTCTTGCTGACGTCAAGCTTCCAAAGTGCACCCCCTTGTACTTGGCTGTTGTCTTTGTGTCACCCTGGTATTAAAAAAATCATAATAATAGTATAACATTTTATAGATTTATATTCTTCTTTTTCAAGAGTCCACCTGTTACATACTCTGAGTTTGTATAACAATCTTTTAACCATTCTATCTATAATTTGTAATGCACCAATTTTCCATATTTTACCCCCATACTGCGCTTTTTTCAATTCAGTCTCTCCTAAGTTTCAATTACGTTTTCAGAACCCTGTGGTGATATGAGTATGACAGTATATCAACTGTACATGTATGTCTGCAATGAATACGCAACATGATTTTACTGGGCTAGGCCTCATCAGCTTATGACATTTTCTTTACACCATGTTTCAATAAACACTACTGTCAGTATTTCATTTGCATGTTTCCCATTTAGAAAGTTGGTTAAAGTTACTCACTCAGTATATTATGAATTACCCATTAATGATAATGTTTGAGTCCAGTATTCAAAAGGGATGACAAATAAATATTCTTACTTGCGCCACATTGTAGAATGCTGGGCCGAGTGAAACGTCTTTGTTTGGGGGTTCCTGTTTCTTGAGCACACCGTCCTCAGACTCCTCGTAGCCATAGGCCTGGCCAGGTGTTGGGATGGAAGGGGCTTGTGGTTTCCTCGAGTACTTGATGCGATCTGTTACCAGCTGAAATGTAAAGCACAAAAAGTTGGTCCTAGATTAGAGCCACATGTTTTTGTTTTTTTTGTTTGTTTTTGATACAGAAAGTTGTATACAGGTACAGATAGTTTCTGATATCATAATGGAGATGATTTACTAAACAAATATGAACTTGTCATTATGTGGTAAATATTCATTATGATAGTCAAGGCTGGTTTGATATACATCCATCTACAATGTGTCGCACCAAAAGTTCCCACAGCCAACAAGCAGAACTACGAATGACTTCCAATGTTAACCCGTTGAGGACGGACTAATTTTGCTACAACACGCACTATAGACACCTGCCCGAGTATACTCGGGACTCGTCCTCAATGGGTTACAAATGATGAAAGGAGATGCAAAACTGCAACGCTATACCACACCAACTGTCAATACTTGTACACTGTATAATGAGAACATAAATTGTGATGAATGACTGCATATCCTGAATGAGATTACTATACAGGAAACTTAAATTTAACTTCCAGATTAAATATATAACATTATAAAGATTGACTGGATTATTTTGTCAGTTGAGGGTATTTATAAGGGCGTTAAGTGGCCACTAAAGCCATAGTGTTTGAGGCACCTTAACGCCCTTATCGTTTTCAAAAGTCGATTTGTGGAATGTAACTTACCTGTCCCTGTGCTGCCTCCTTCTCCTTCAGTGCTGCTCTTCTCAACCAATCACTTGATTTCGAGAGATTGTAAGTTCCTGGGCCCGGTGTGAGGATTGAAGTTGACGTGTCCTCTTCAAATCTCTTGGCTGTGTTGGCAAGTGTGTGGCCCCCATTTATTCTGAGCTGTGATTCATTGGGATCGTAATGTCCTGGGCCTGGCGCAGCTATCACCGCATCTTGGACCGTCAGAAAGGTTTCTCTTGGGGTCATGGACGAGAAGGGGGCATACCCATCTGAAAATGAGAATAACAGTGACACTGAATGTGATGACATGTTCATTCAAACTCTTCGTCTACAGTGTAGACTACTAGAGTACAATGTAGATTCTAATATCCTGGGTGGGAGCAGTGCGAGTAGGAATTCTGGCCAAATCGTGATATCGGTCCCCTCTCGTTCTCTGCATGTGCGTCTCCACTATGTGCAAAGTCTATGGAGGTTAAAAGAAGTCCCCTGCTACAATATGACGAAATGAATGGCAGTGAATGGAGTGGGGACCTATTTCGCGATAATGCCGGAATTTTTATGTTACTGTACATAAATGAATTGTAGGGGGCAGTCTTGCTATCTTAAAAGTATTATGTCGTTGACAAATAATAAATCATAAATATGTTACACGATGATTGTCGATGCAAAGTTAGCACACAGTGCAGTGGATCGTGTTACGACTTACGTGTTGATTTTATAAATCGTGTAACACGTTAGAGAGAACAGAAGCAGAATTATGTAAACTTACAATGTGTATCTAACTAACTTGTTAGACATTCTGAATTTCTAATTTGAAATAAATATAGAACTAGTCTAGAAGTAGAAGTAGAACTCTTGTAAACTCTCGTAAAACTTACCCGATTTGACTTTTGTTGGAGATGGACGAAATGCGTCGTATGAACCTGGTCCTACGTATGAACCAGTTGATTGAGCCCCTTCCGTCAAAGCCCTTGGCGCCCGATCATACATATTCGGCTTCCAGAGGTTTCGTGGTGTTCAACGAGAGAACAAGTGGATGGGGGGAGTCGATGGGCGTCCCGCTGCTGAACGTCCGAGAACAAGTCACCGAAACAAGGAATTACACTTCGTTTTTATCACTTTGTATACCACGAAATTTTCCCCAATAAAACTGATAATGCACGCTCTGCAGTTGGAGTGAACGTTCCGTCCTGTTTTGACAAAGTAAAGTGCCGAAAAAACTCTAGCCCCTTCTAAATTTTACTCCATAGCCATTGTTGTCAGACACAAAATGTAGATCTGGTGAGAGAGGGGCACGAAGTTTGGACCTGCCGTGGTTCTACCAGTAGTACACTGCACCCACACCCACGACCGAAATCTATTGTTTACACGTGCGATCTCACTTGTAGTGAAGGCACGCAAGCAGCGTCTCCAAGGGCCGTTGCTAACGAACGGTGCTTGTGTACAATACACACAATGCTGCTAGTGCGTCGGGGACGGCGGGAGGAGCGGCACCATATAAAATGCACGTTCCGATGCGCACCGCACGCGGGTGATACCAAGCTACACTGGTAGTATAATATTTCACAGACACTGCGGTGTTTATGCACTCAAAAGAGATTTTCTCATTGTACCCTCTGCTTTAGCCTATTTTCTAACATACAGGCAGCAAACATTCAGAGTTTCAATAAAAGCATTTTTGTGTAATAAAAACAATTTGGCATAGCGCAGCATTGGAATATTAGGCTGAACAACAAACAAACCCGGGAATATTATTAAGGGAAATTTCCGTTTTTTGACATTAATTTGCCATTTTATACGATGAGTTGAGGATTCATTACTGAATGCAGAAAGATTAGTCACTCAGGGACAGTTTGAGGACGATTCGTTCAATAGCTATTACTTACTTCTGTATTAAACGTCATCTCTAGATGTGAGTTCTGTAAGAAAATGCGATATCCCAGCAGCAGTACTTTAAGAAAGATGTTAACAGATAAGAAAGGAATATCACAAATCTGCGTTTTTAAAAGGAATTTCTTTTACCTGATAATGAGTAACTATTATGCTGTTCGTCATCTTTTATTAGCCCGAACCAGAGTGTACAGCGACAGGGCAAGGAGCAACTCTTCGATATTCAAGAAAAATGATTCCTTTTACGTTTTCACATTGTGTGACAAATTGTGGTCCTATATAAAGGGTATGTCCATCTATATATCAAGGGTCATACATGACATTAACCTAATCTTTGAAAAATCATAACATTAATTTTGAACATGATATAGGTCTAGTTTAAATAATATATCTTCAACTTTCAATGAGTGTTTAACGTATCCTTCTGCATTCAATGAAACTGCATAATGTTTGTGGGGAATCTCTCCTTCAAGACATGAACACTGGCACAAGACATGAAAGCTTAAAATCTTAAATTGGCAAAACATTCTGGAAGATTGAAGTTCCTGTTTTCTCTTAGTAATTTAGCGACTATTTGTGAATTTCTATATGTTTTTTTTTTGTCGATTTAATCATAATTTAAAACGTTCCGTCTAATCCTTTCTTTAAGGAGCTAGTTGCCAGTTTAAATGTAGAATGAAACCCAATTATTTTGTGAATTTAGGGAATGCAGCAATATTAACAGAACACATTGATCAGGGAAAGTTTGAGAAAATCGGACAATATTGGAAGAAGAAGAAGAAGAAGAAGAAGAAGAAGAAGTAAAGTTTAAATGAGCAGAAAGACAAAGCAACTAAGTATACTCGAGCAAAGGCATCTCAGGCCTACTCGTGATTGATTTAAGCAAATGACAGGATTTCCACTTGCTTGTGAGTGATAAAGAATCAAGGAGCCAAATTAAACTTCTCGTTTACAAAATGTAATTGTTTGAGGTAAACTTACAAAAACCGCGGACAGTATCCTATCGCGAGTCAAAACAGTAGATGGCGCTCTTCGGGTAACGGTCAGATTGGTAGATCCTGAAAATGTCAACCTAACTACAAGTTATCTACACGTTAAATCTGACATTTTCTCATTTATTTTGAGCTTTCACTTGAAATTAAACACCAGGGATATTAACATCATTACAATGCCATCCACTACTGGTATTCTGCAAATTACTGCCTAAAGGGCTCCCTGAAAGAACTTGAATTCCCGTCCCACTGCTGCACGTTGGTTTTAATATTGAATTTTATATTTTGGATTAAAATTCATCCTTTGGTGATTGGTTAAAAAAGCTTCACATTATTAAAGATATTGTACAAATATAATTTGCCTTGAGAGTTTCTCGTTAAAACTTTGGGCAGAGGTGACTCCAAAAGAACTATTCACTGAGGGGCGCAGCCCCGAAGTGAATAGTTCTTTTTGAGGCACCGAGGCCTATAGCTTTAACAAGAAACTCGAAATTAGGCAAAGTACAATGTATATTTGTTTTATATTTTGGATCAAAAATTTAAACAAAAGAAGGGAATATGGGGGGGGGGGGGGTGTGCAAAGCGAGAAGTCGTATGATGGATGCGATGTTGTGAAGGGATCCTACATTGATCCTGTCGCTGCGCACGATGTCGGACCTGCTTTGTGATGTTTGTTAAAAATGGTACATTTACAAACGCGACGCGCGGTGTTAAAGGCGCATAGTCCCGGTAGTGTAGAGGGCGCTGTTGATGATACTGCCGATCACCGTTAGCATTGATACGAAGATAGCCGAAGTTGAGCTGTCATCAAGAGTAAAGCGCGTAGGTGTTGCTAATTAAGTAACGTTGCCTTCGTTGTCTTCTCTGCGCATCACGCAGTCTGTAGTAATGCCAGGATGCGTGCATATGTGCTTCTTATTATGACATCACAAAAGAAGTTTGCTAAAGCTGTCATCCCCCTCAGCCGAATCGTGAGCCGAACTGTGATTGGACCACTGGCTACAGTGGATCGGACTTCTTCGGACTCGGGGAAATGGGTCTCAGCGTAAGCGCTAAAGAGGAGTCGATAGCGTAGGTCTCTATAGGAAACTTGCGCCGTGCGCCCGCGTACGCATTTGACTAAGGGTGCGTTTATAAGATTTTTCTTCTGGCCAGAAACAGTGTTTTGAAACACTGTTTCTGGCCAAACAGTGATTCTAGCTCGAAAAAAATTCTTATAAACGCTCGCCGCGATTTGAAACAGTGTTTTGAAACACTGATTCACACCGCACAAAATAGTGCGTTTCAAAACAGTGTTTCTGTAGAATCAGTTTTCAAAAATCTTATAAACGCAACCTCGATCTCAAACACTGTTTATGTGACGTCACAATGCCTTGCGCGCACCCTGTTTGACCTTTTGCCGAGGAAAAACTGCGCTCGGAGAAAAAATCTTATAAAGCGTTTATAAGATTTTGCGGGCCTAGAATCACTGTTTTGAAACACTGTTTTGAAACACTGTTTCAAATCACACTTTCGTCAGGAGAGGGTTTATAAGATTTTTTCTCCGAGCGTGTTGGGGCTCTCGCTCAGACTGTGCCATTGCGCAACTCACTCTGCGCAGTTTTTCCTCGGCAAAAGGTCAAACAGGGTGCGCGCAAGGCATTGTGATATTACATAAACAGTGTTTGCGATCGCGGTTGCGTTTATAAGATTTTTTAAACACTGATTCTACAGAAACACTGTTTATAAACGCACTATTTTGTGCGTTTACAAACAGTGTTTCAAAACACTGTTTCAAATCACGGCGAGCGGTTATAAGAATTTTTTCGAGCTAGAATCACTGTTTGGCCAGAAACAGTGTTTCAAAACACTGTTTCTGGCCAAAAGAAAAATCTTATAAACGCACTAACCACCGGGACCGCGAAGCAATACGCAATTTCAGAATTGTTTTTATGATGTCACAATTGTTCTGTTAGAAATTGATACATTTCACAGAGTATAACAGTACTAGCAGTGCGCAATGTAAAAATTGCTTTGTGGCGTCACAATTGTTTTGGTAGAAATTGTTACATTTCACAGAGTGACGGTGCAAAGCTGCGCACAATTTCAGAATTGCTTTGTGACATCATTTTACAAATAGTACCGGTATACTATTTGCAAAATGTCGTCATAGACGTGACGTCATTTTGAAAATAGTACTTTATGGAGTGTCAACTTTCTGAAATAGCTGAAAATACCTATAATCACGTGAAGCTCTTTCAACCAATCACCAGAGGATAAATTTTTGATCCAAAATATAATTTCAGCTATGTCAGAGTGTTGGCATGTTTGAATCTCCATGAAGTGCTATTTGCAAAATTATGTTACAAAGCAATTTTAACATTGTGCGCAGCTTTGTACCGTCATTTGTGAAATGTAACCATTTTAATAAAACAATTGTGACATCACAGAGCAACAAGTCTGACATTGCGCACTGAGTCGTACCTTCACTCTGTGAATAAATGTAAGAATAATTTCTAACAAAACAATGTGACGCCACAAAGCAATTTTGACATTGCGCACTGCTTCGCATCGTCACTCTCGTGAAAATGTAACAGTTCCTTACAAAACAACTGTGACGTCACAAAGAAGTCATAGTACGCTGCTTCCTAGGGTCCCTTCGCAACATCGTATCCATCACACGACATCACACTCGCCTCGCATTTTTCCCATTTTCCCCTTCTTTTGTTTGAATTTTTGATCCAAAGCATAAAACAAATTAATATACTTTCCTAATTTCGAGTTTCTGGTTAAACTATAGACCTCGGTGCCTCCAAAAGAACTATTCACTGAGTGAATAGTTCTTTTGGAGTCACCTCTGCCCGTGGTTTTAACCAAAAACTCTCAAGGCAAAATATATTTTTATACTATAACAGTTCCAGTAATTGAAAAAGGCTATCGTAAAAGTGTACAGCTCACATTCTGAGCGGTTATTTGAAATACGTTTTCCCCCATCGTCTATTACATAATAGAACGACACACAAGATGCATGCATCAAGCGGTTATTTCGAGGCCCGTCCATAATTATATCAGAATCGGGCATGCATGTTCTAAGGATTGCGCTGTCAGCACTGCTTAGAATGTGTCGAGCAAGAAATTAGAAGAGAAGAAAAGAAAGGACTACAATTAAACATGCAGACTAGAACAAAAATGGTTGATTATTCGGTAAACAATATATAGCCGTCTTATATGCATGGGGCCTTTACCTGTCCGTCACCATTTAGGTGAAAAAGAAACATGAAAACGTTCAGATAATGTCTATTAGATATAGCTGAATCATATTAAGTTTGCTTCACTGAAATTCTGGATTGTCCATAAAATTGTGCAAATTATTGATAGCATTAAATGTAAAATAAAATTAAAAATAGATTATCGTTCGTGCTTTTGTAAATATTGTACATGTTATATGTTGTTCTATAATATGTCTCGTATATATATTACATGAATCTTATGCAAACGTTTGAACAATATTTCATCACATGTATACTTTGTACTATGTTTTTTGATTTTCGATGATTGGAAATAAACTATGATTGAATTGATTGAATTGATTGATTTTGTGACACACCCACCCATGCACCAAGACATGGTGAGAAAAATTTGCTTGTACGAAACGGCATAATAGAACAACAGGAATAGACAAGATAAAATCGTAGTATATAAAGTCGATTATCTTGTCATTGCTTGTATACTGTGCTACAGACAAAAATAAAATAAATGGCATTCTCAGTCTGCCCCCCCCCCCGAAAACTAAAATCTTTTCATATTTTGACATCATTGAATCGCCAAATATTGGCGGACCTATTTTCTTTTGAGTGTGCTTGAGCTAAAAAGACTCTTTTGCAGTGCAATCTTTTAAGACATTAAAGAAATAGTTAAATGACTCAAACAATACTATGTCTTTTGCATTAATCGTTAATAAAATATGGTATAACGTATTTTGTACTACTTTGTGTTTATATAGCTACCGCTCCAGGGGACGTTTTTGACTGAAATCGGCCAAACGGCATCTACTATTTAAGGAAGGGTTTGAACCTGCTTAATGTGAGATTATCCCCTCTATAGCATATAATTATTATAGCGTAAGCTGCACTGGTTGCAATAACTGTGTGGTATAACAGCCAGGAAACAGCCAATTTGTTGTATCAATTACGTTGTTGCGGCAACAACTGCAGTCATTGCAATTTACAATACTGTATTATAATTGCGAAAATCTTCACAAAACGAGAGTTTGGTGAGATTTGAAGTCAAAACGCAACACCAGAAGACAGCTTCAAGACTGATGAAAGGGCTTGAATTCGTACAAAGGAGATAGATATTTGGATGATGCTAAGAAACAAAAAAGAATGATTAATGCCCTGTAATGATTACTTCTGATTTTCAGATTGGCATCAATTGTAATCTAATAGCTACCCGCAAAGCGAGTAAACATTCGATCAGTTCTATAGTATTTTGAAAAAAAAAATGAACTGACCACTTCGAGATAATCAAATCTCCTACCTAAATCAATAATTTATGCGCATGATTCGGATGTTCTGACATTGGCGGATGAAACGTGCACAGCGTGACACTGCATGGGAATTGTGTGTCTGCGTGCGCATGCATCCCGCAAATTAATGCACACATCTGTATACAGGCTGTAGACCTTGCAGCGAAGCCGAGATGGCAGGGTGTAGGGTAGGGTATATAGCAGAAACACTCCCGGTGGTTTGTTTGAGCAAAATATGTGACACATTATTGAGAAACCATGAGACCTGCCTACATATAAGTGAGGGCAGGCATATAGTGGCGGTATACTCTTAAGGAAAAAAAAAATAGGTTCAATTTTGCACCTTTCGTCACACTGGGAGCACCTTTACCTGTAGGCCTACAACTTTGCACCTCTCAGACCAGGTGCAAAGTTGCACCTTTAAAGGTTCTAACTGGTCTGAAAGGTGCAACGTTACACCCGTAGAAGTGCAAAGTTGAACTTTTTTTTCTCATAGTTTATGGGTTGGCGTGCAGATTTCGTACCTGCGCTGATGGCAGAGAGCTGTTTGCACACCAAGATGAAGTTTCTTCATAACATCCTGTGATTTCCGTTACTATAGTTATGTATTGCAGAGATAAAAGGAAAAAATACAAATACGAAATAGATGTGGAACTTTGAACGAAATCCGGCACTTCGTCAAAAGTTGCGAATTATCGATGTTTTGATTACTTCCATGTGTCGCCTTCTGCAGGTACAGGAACTATAGTAAAGACATTTGTGATATCACACCAGAGCATCTCAAGAGAAATCCGAAAAGGAAAGTTACAAAGCTCAATTTCGAGGACATCGCAATGCAGCTTTGTCAGAGAACAAGGAAACCGTATATACTAACATCGGAGAATGTGCCATGTGCAAGCAAAGCAAGTTTTGACAATTCTGATTGCATGACATCATCGTCTCATTAATTTCTCCTAGTCTACCAATGACTTTTTTCATTAAAAGATGTGAACCTTTAATATCTTTTCTATTTTCTTTTTATTTCTGTTCAAACATAATGAACTGTTTTGTTTGTTTATTTTGTAGCTCGCTCCATTTATTTCAGCTATTTGGAAATTAAAGTGGATTTTCATTTGATAAGGTAAAGTGAAATGGTGTATATGTATACGGTCAGTCTAAAGTAAAGAGGCAGAGTTTTTCCCGAAGCTTTCATCAATAATCTACCTTACAAAAATTGATTTAAAATCCATTCTTCCTATACTACAGAAGGTGGAAAAGAAGTATATTTCCTACCATTTAGTTTGAAAATTGAACTATTGTATTTGAACATTTCTGAAGGGCGCGTTAACCCTTTTGTGCACGTCAATACTTCGAGTGCCGATAGGCACAGAAACCCCCTTAGCGTTGTACACACTGTCCGAAGTCCCTGGCAATGAAAGGGCGAGGATCAGATAGATAATCAAAGAAATCCCAAAAGTTCTCTAAGTTCCAGTCACCACGGAAAGTTGATATTTTTCAAGATACCTAATCTGATATATATATTCTTTAAGACAAATTGATAATCCTTCATGCAGAGATGCAATGAAAAGTGTTTATGACCTATTGTATATTCTTCCTTCTTTAAGACAGCTGGGGCGAGGTAACAGTTGGTATTTTAATTCTCTCTGCACTGTAACTGGTTGTTGAATGCCTTTTTTTTGGGGGGGGGGGGGTGGATTTGCAGGTGCATGTGTTCCCTCCTTACACGCAATGTATAAATTTCTAATACTTTCTAAACCGCATCATTGTTATTATATATTGAGTCATATTCTTATTATTGCCAGAACGACAATGGTTCATCCGCCTACAGCATGTGGCTTATCCGACCCCAAATCTGCATTAGAGAAAAATTTGTTATATAACTGTATGATTGTACTTTTTTCCCCTTATGTTTCAGTCATTGTTGTACCCGTGCTCCCCATCTTAATCTTTCACTCGATTTTAACAGGGACCTACGCTCAACAAGCTCACTTTTAAGTAGGTTCCTTCATATTTCTTTAGCATTCATTCACAGATTCCAAACTTCATAGATCGACCACTATATGTTTTATATATTTGCAATATTTCATGTATGTCTCCAGCTTCATATCATGTACTTCATTTAATTTTGTTATATTTGATGTATTTTTTCATCGAGAATTATGAAAATAAATTGAAATTGAAATTGAAAAGCCAACAAAGAAGTTGGCGTAAAACAGACGGTGATATACATTATATCACTTCAAAGTAGCAAATGTGATTTTCTTTCTTTTTTCGTACTTTTTTTTTCCAAACGCAATCTTCATCTTATCAGAATTAACAGCGAGTTTAACGCCATAAAGGACACTTTTCTCACACCTCAATGTGGATTCAATACAATGAAAAACGAGAAGGGATATTTGTAAATCATTAGTGAAAATTTGAGCCAATTGGACAATCCATTCAAGACTTTAGCTGTTGTTGTTTTTAATGCATTTCATATGTCTTTCTCTCTTGATGGAAAATCTACAGCAAATATTCATGATGTCATCCAAGAGCAGAAAATAGGTAGTGCAAAATAATCTGACAAATAAAGCTTTTTGTTCTCTCTTTAATGAAAAAGTAACGCAGAATTCTTTAAAAATTGCTTGCACACTAATAATCGCGAGAAACTCCATCGTCATTTTTTTCTTTCGCTTTTATTCCACTATGAATAATTCAAAAAGAAACAATGAGGTAATTTGCTTGTCATTTACGATCATAATGTACTAAGTAATCGGAACTATATACAAACAGTAATTCCGTTGCAAATAAATCATGAGGGCATTTTTATACTTGCTGAACCATTATGGACGGATTGTATGATGTTCGAAGTATTACGCCAATAGGAGAGCGTATACATTGTGACGTCATCTTTTCTGTGAAGTGCATTTATGATAGAGATTAACTTCGCTGTAAAATTTTGCAATTCAATAACTTTTATACTTTGTTGTTGTCTTTCTTTACAAGATTAACTTCAAGCTTGAAGATTTTTTAGTCTAAACTGTCTTGTTTCCTACATTGACAAACATAATGTATTCGAATCATATGGCATTGCAGCTGTTCTGTACATGAAGCCTAGTATAAGATGGTTATTCTATACCATGCACCTTCGTTCTCTTTCCACCCCGTTCTGTCATTCTCTTCCCCCCTCTCTCAACCTCTTTCCCTCTCTCTCCCTGTCTGTCTGTCACTCTCGCCCATAATTCTCTCCAATATATGGCCATAAATGCGCAGAACGTATAATTTTTTTTTCTATAAAACAATGATTGCATACCCTTTACACACACGTACACAGATACATACATAATTCTTCACATTAATAACTACTTTTCAAATTTCAGCTACATCACATTCAATAGATCAAGTTGGGTAATATAAAATCATCACTATCTATTCCGCAATAGAATGAATACTTTACAAAGGGTGGTGAGTTAGCTCAGTCGGTAGTAGCTCAGTCGGTAGCGCGTCTGCCTCACCATCCAAAGAACCCCGGTTCGATTCCCGGATCCCACTGAGCAATGTTGTGTGTAATCATACCGTCATCTCTCGTAAATATGAGGCAAAACACTCTCTGTCCCTCGGATAGGACATAAAACGGAGGTCCCTGTGTGAGAGAGTCACAACTCATGCACGTACAAGATCCGCTTCAGTTATTCACCGCAAAGCGAAGTGGTGCCGCCTTACATCCAACTGAACCCCATGGAAGACTAGCTACTTGTAGTATACTACTGCTGAATATGGGTTATCCAGCCATCTTCTCAAATGGAAATGAAACAAACCAACAAACTAGGTAGTCATCATCTTTACAATAAACACGAGCCTGTGAGGGGTCACTGTACTGTAAATTACTATGAAACTTGTCGCAACCAAATGAAAATGAGAAAAAAAGGGGGGGGGGGCATGAAAAGCAAATTGATTGATACTCAAATTTATTATACACTTCCGTCTGTGGGGATATCGCAAAACATAATTTCACACCAGAGTCCAGACAAGTAACAGTTTTCCCTCCACACATTCACACAAACTATAACATGAACACATCTCAGAATGCGTGCACACCATAGAATATTATATACCTATGGTACATACACGTAGGTACTCTAGCTACACACATAAGCACATAGGGACGTACATTATCATAACTCAGTACATGTACTACAACTATAGTGTATATTTTCATACAAAATCATATACACCTTCACCGACATACTCATACAGAACAACATTTAGCTCAACTAATAGTGATATTGACAGTAATACTGATAAATCTCATGATAATAATGGCAATGGTAGTTATAAAAAGGATGATATAGTACTATACACTTGTTCTAATAAATAGTAATTATGCTTATAATGATGATGATTATTATAACAATGAGAATAGTGACAATTCAAAATATCAATCTTCATAATGATACACACATGACGCTTGCATGATGTAGACTAACATGTGCACATGAAAACATCGAGGACAAACGAATATTACACAGACAACACGAAAAAAAAAGTAACGATACACACATTCAACACTCGCCTGTCGTCAAAAGACCTACGAGGTACACACTGCATACATAGCACTTGTAGTAGTCTAGGTTGCAAACACCACCCTTGTAACATTCTCTCTGTTTCTTCAGAGTACCAACTAGAGAATAAAATAGTTTTGTTGTGAGGTCTTCTGTTGAAATTGACCAAACGAAAACAGACAAAAGCAAAGTCAGCATAGAGCAATTTTAGAGTATTGTATTCTTAGCGATGGAGAAACTTTTGACAACGTTTTTAAATACCTCTCAATTCTAAATTTCCTGGAAGTACGAGTAACTGAGGTCTGAGACAATAAGACTATTCGTGTTGTGGTTGAACCCTTTGGTTCGTGACCTGGCCTCGTTATGTCCGAGTTTCTATTTACTGCTCCAGACTAGTCCCTCCGCACAGCACGAATATTTATAGGAATGTAGCACGTATCCTGAAACAACCCGTCTGCGCCAATGGAGTCGTCCGACAAAAATGTGTTGTGGTAGCGTGCGACCATACGTGTAGGTGTGCTAATTTGCATGCAATAAAGGGTGCTTGAAAACGTGCACGATAGACCGACGGTTTTATGCCACGAAAAGAGTGTGTGGGATTGAGTGTGTGTGTATGTCTGTGCACTGTCTGTGTTGGTGTGTGTGTGTAGAACACGGCTTAGCACAGACTAGCCGCTACAAACATAGGCGTTCTGGGGCTGCCAGTACAGCACGACTGGACTGTCGTGTTCCCAAAATGGCAGGAACAATTTCTGAAGATGATTTGTTAGCACGCAAATAATATCATCTTTCGCACGATGCAACAGCCCCCGAGCACGGAAAACCCCGTGCGATGGACCACGAGGCTGGTCCTAGATTGGATGCGGAAATATGACGACAGCCGAGAAGAGGTAAAAAAGAAAATCTTGGATGTGATTGAGAGGAATGATATCGACGGACTGACTCTGAAACAACTGCGAGCAGACAGCGAAGAAATTCACACACTCTTCCCGTCTCTCAAAGAGCGACTCACTTTCAAAGCTATGCTCAGGGATATTTTCAAAGTAAGTAGTGCAGAAACGACCTACCTCTGTTACTGAGTATAAGTGCTACCCTTTACATATGCGCGCCCCTAACATTCCCACAAACTTTGTATAGTACCCAAACTCTTGAATACCGCACCTCCATGCGTATTGCATGCCCTGGATGGCACCGACAAGGAGATAAACTCAAGCGACCACCACCAGCAGTGCGGTGCGTCTCTTGTATGTTCGCAGTGTGTGAGTATGATTGTGTTCATGTACACAAGAGACGCACTTGTAATCACTCTGTGGGGAGAGATATAATAGTACAGCGATGTAAATATAAACGTTTATCGCCCGGTCATGTGAATGTATTTGTTTGCAAGTTTGTTAATGGGCACTTTTCTTCACTTGGTAATGTTATGCACAGTTGAATAACTGTTATATTCCGAAAACTTTCCGAAGTCTAAAAACAACAGGCCCGCCCATGTTTCGACGAAGTATCATGAAAGACGAAGAAACACAGGCTTTGCCTACTAAATAAACGACTAAATTTTTGTTGCAGTGGAACTTCTCTTTCATGGTAATATTTGTTCCCCAATCAATACCTTTGTTGGTAAAGGTACATTTTGGTTCTCTTTTATCTTTCTCTCTCCCTCACTCTCCGCTACGAAGTGCTTTGAAGGAGATACGCGCTGTCGCTATTGTTTTAAGCTATAACTTTCAACCAATCAAATTCAAGGATGACTGCGCACGAGCCAACCACCAAAGTTTAGCCAATTATCTTTCTCTGTTACTAGTACTCTCTACGTCTTTGTCAAAGGGAAGAACATACCGTTTGTTGGCCATTGGTAACAGGTTTTGCTGGTGTATTACTTAGGTAAACAATGTGACTGCATCGTATAAGTTTTGGGGAAACAGAAGTGGTTGACAGAAACCGTTTCGGTGCGACGCATTTCCCCAGTACAGCATGTGTATGTAGACAACATGATCCGATCGAATATGTATATTCTATCTCAGTGGTCGAGCCATCTACTTGTATGTTGGTAAATGAACAGCTTTTACTCAGTCATGATAATTAGCCCGGCAGCAAGTATACAATTGTAATTTGAGCATGACAAGCTGATATTAAGACATTCGTAATATGTAATATGTTTTGCAACATTCTACATTAGCGAATTCAGTATTTTATTGCGTAGGCCTACATTAAATATGAATATTGCAAAATGTGAGTATACCTTTTTGTCAATGTACCTCCATGTAATATTTCGGATTAAAAAACATAACCCTTGGTGATTGCTTCAAGCAATGATATGCATTTTTTACTATTAATATTTCAGAATATATATTACTCCATACAATGTACATAATTTGTGAAATGTTATCGCTAAGCGATTATGACATCACAAAGGAATTGTGACATCGTGCGCGCTCTTCATACTGTCGATGTCGCTTAGAATCGCGCGCTGCTTCGTATGGTCACTTTGTGATTTCAGTAACAAACCAAATGTGACATCACAAAGCAATTCGACACTGTACAACCTGCTTCGCACGGTCACTGTAGGATCCCTCTACAACATCGCATCGACCACATGACTTCTCGTCTTATTCATCCCCTTCTTTTGTTTAAATTCTTTATTCAAAGTATAAAACAAACATTCTACATTGTATGACTAATCGTGAGTTTCTGGTCAAAACTACATGTACATGGGCCTCGGATCCTCCAAGCAGGGAGGTGGAAGCTCCAATAGCACTATTCACTTCGGGCTTGTGCCCCTCAGTTGTTGTTGTTGTTCATTTTCCATCCGTGAAGATGGCTGGATATTGCGATGAATGAATGAAGCGGGATCTTTTACGTGCATGAGCTGTGACTCTCTCATACACGGGACCTCCATTTTATGTCCTACCCGAGGGACAAGTGGATAGTATAGGCCTACTATGTAGGAGTCAATTAGTCAATGCCCATAGATAGATACTATAATTGTTAGAGGTAGCACACCTGTTTGTTTCTTTTGTTTTCATGGAAGGATTGCTGGGTATTTTGCTCTCGCACTTTTGTAAGCGTTGCGTTCATCACAACTCTTTTGCGACTGATGTGATTTTGCGCGAACTGACGCCAATATTCTGGTTTTACGTTGTATTTCACTGCCTTACTGCAAAGAGTCGTTTCTCTGGGGGAAATGTGTAATTGATTCTGTTTATTGGTAGGTGTGTTAGCTGATAGCCTGATGATATTGTCATGTATCGCTGCTTTTCTTTGATCATTTTTTAAAAGAAAATCCTCGAGTGCGAAATGGAATATATAAATAAGCCTCACTGCCCGCTTCATAATCGACCAACCTTTCAGTAACATGTGGATTTAAATATGACACATGGAATTTACATCGATGTCTGGTTGAATCCTGGAAATGTACATTGTATGTCCACATCATGTTCAAGTTACCTGAAATAAAAAGACGTAAATAAGACAAATAGAAATCATGAAAAATCAACAAAATTAAAACAACAAGGAAGAAAGCTATGCCTGTGTTCTCTGAATGATTACTATATGGTTGCAACCACACAATTGCCGATATTGTCATGATTTCACAACAGTTCCATCAGTTTGAGAGAGAGAGAAAAAAGAAAGCGTTGTGCATGCAAATCCTGTTTATTTTTTTGTCGATAATTCAATAGTTGCGCGCCCACTCCCCCCCCCCCAATTAAACCTGCTATGTAATTTCAAGGCAACAAAATAACTGCATGAAAAGCTCTAACTTACTTTTAATATCACTTTAAAAAAACATTTCTAATGAAGAATTATTAGTAGTATCATATCATTAGAGACTAAAGAGGTGATGATGTCATTACCTAATGCATGGCTCGACACTAACTTTTTTGTTTGGTGGCCCGATGGGGCCACCAAAATCCTAAATTTCAAATTTTTGGTGGCCCGAGAGAAAAATTTGGTGTCCCGAAAAAACCACAATAAAAACATTAAAAGTCCCTTTTTTTTTAATGAGTCAAATGTTTAAGATTTATGATAGTAAGAATTAGAAGTTATACATATCTACTCATAAATAAATTTCAATAAACTTGCAACACTCACTCTCAGGCATTCATTCAGTCCTTTTCATCCATCCTTTGAACAAATTTAACTGCTAATTTCCGGCGCAAAAAGTTACTAATTTATTGACATACTTTTCAAAAAATGTTGGTGGCCCGAGGCGGGCCACCAAATGTGCCCTTTTTTGAAATTTGGTGGCCCGACTTTCATTTTTGGTGGCCCCGGGCCACCGGGCCACCGTTAGTGTCGAGCCCTGCCTATTAATGCATTGTACATGTGTGGGTGTATGGTTTCTAAAATTTCACTGTTTGAAAGAACGTGTGACACTTCTTTATAAAGGCGTGATTTTGACGAAACCACTCATGTGCTGTTACTCTAACCAAGTTATTCGTATAACCGTACAATGAGCTAACGTAGAATGAGGTAACCAGGCTGCCTGGTAGCATCAGGAACATTACGTAACCTCAAAACTTTCCAGTCACGCCTTTTTGTATCGTTAATTTGTTCATTAACGTTTCTAGAACAGTCAGTACAGATGAGGATGCATATGTCGAGTGAGTTGAGGATTTCATCACCTCACAACTTGCCATGGATGTATGATATACAAAATCTTGATTTCCCCACCTTTTTGTTCCGATGCAATATGGTCCATTCTCAAATCGCGTGTTTTGCAAAATTAGCAAAATTTCACAACTTCATAACTTCTCTAATTTTTGAACGACTTTAATTATTAATTTCTCACTGAGTATAGTTATACATTTTCCCTCTTTCTTTTTACACTATCTTTTAACTGGTCCGAAATTCCCGTTCAATCCAAGAGCGACAGTGAATTTGTTGCCACGGTAATGGCATATTAGTTTTAGTAATTTATTTTGATTCCTTGGATGAAACGGTATAATGAGAACGATTTACCTGCGCGTGGTAGGTTACTCATGTCGCAACTCTTCAAACCTTTAAATCTCACACCTCGCTCTGCCTTAATTTTTGCTCTCACGTAACAGGGAAAGAATACAAGGCGGGATTATTAATCGCCCTTTATTGTAGTTCTGAGTAACAAAACGGTTTCATTTTATTCTAAATATGAACAAATCAGTGGGTAAGCTGCAAGGCAATTACACCATAATAGCCACTAAGTCGGCAAAATCAGTCAAATTGAGACATGGGCCAGGTCTCAATTTGATCGTGATTTTGACCGACATCACTGCTTGGAAAAATGTAATTATGAAACCTTCAAATTCCGTCTGTTTCTAATGTTTGGCTTGTTTTAATGGAAATTCTATTGTTCGGATTGCGTTTCATGTTTTCCCTTCATTCAAGACGTCTTATACAGTCATATAACTAACTATGTATGTCTTCGTCTGTTTCTTATTATGCGATATTCATTGACAGTGAAACGGGAATATGTGAATTTCATTCACCACTTACTTGTAAGTTACTTTTTCCTTTTCCCCAGGATGTCAAATGTTGCAACAATAATGGTTGCAACAACAACAGCTTCTGCAACCAGGACGCAATGAACCACGCTAAGTCGCCAACTCAGCAGCAACCACCGACAGCTGTTCAACTCAGCCCAAAATATCAGAACGCGCACGTCCAGGCCAATCACAAGCACGGCTCAAGCTACCCGCGTAGTGAAGACGCGAATCAGAAGTCGAGTGGTCAACCGAAGCGTTCGTCTCCTCACCTGCTATCACGGCCAGTTTTGCTTCCGCGACAAGAGTCCAAAGAAAATAATCAAGTGCGTATCACAAGGTTTTGTGCACATTCACTGCAGACGGAAGCTAAATCGCTCTCAATAAGCCAGTTCGGGGTTTCACTTTGAATTGAGTTGAATTGAATTGAATTGAATTGAATTGAATTACTGAAACTGCACTGGTCTTACACTCGAGACACGGTGAATAGTTCCAGCTGTTTATTTTCATATTTCACTTCATATCTGTACATGTACTTAACAAAAAAGAATCAAAAATACATACAAGCAATTAGCAATATACAAGATATGATATAAAGTTGGTCATGACAAGAAAGTGTGTCAGGATATGTACATAAGAGACAATTCTCTATAACATGTGAAATACGAAGGAAACGCAAAAGCAAAGCTTGTGACCTAGTGTTCCAGGAAAAGATATATCAATGTAAATTAGTTTTGCAATGGAGATAGGACACAAAGTACTAATGACGAAACTATTATGAAAGCTAAAACAGCGAGGTACAAAGAGCAGAAGAAGTAAAAGCAAAGACTGCACTTTGCACTTTGCGTATGTGCAGAAAAAGGTCATTAGTACCAACAGGGCATTAAGTTTTTTAGTTTTTTTTTTTTTAATTCGTTGAGACAAGCATGTGGGATGTTATTACTCAAGTAATCCTCATGAAATATATAAATTATACTTGCCAGCACAACCACCTGACAGCAAAAGTGGAATTTGGCAATATCAACAGAAAGAGATTGTTAAGACATTCAACGCAAACTAATGAAACGTAGTCTGGGTGCCAAAGGCTGAACCTTGTTTTACCGTCCACCCAATGTCTTTTGATGGTTTTGCCCTATTTCGGGGGTGCTGAATCCGAATATGCATGATGCAACTCTTGCATCCTTGAGGGTTTTGAGATATTCAAGATGGTCGCCAAAATGGCCGCCCAAACCGAAAATTCCCATATATTTCCCTCTAAATGGTGAGAAATTGAAAACAATTGATGGTTTTACCCTATTTCGAGGATACTGAAACCGAATCTGCATGATGCAACTCTTGCATCCTTGAGGGTTTTGAGATATTCAAGATGGCCGCCAAAATGGCCGCCCAAACTAAAAATTCCCATATATTTCCCTCTAAATGGTGAGAAATTGAAAATAATTGATGGTTTCACCCTATTTCGGGGGTGCTGAATCCGAATCTGCATGATGCAAGTCTTGCGTCCTTTAGGATTTTTAGATATTCAAGATGGCCGCCAAAATGGCTGTCCAAACCGAAAATTCCCATTTATTTCCCTCTAAATGGTGAGAAATTGAAAACAATTGATGGTTCTAAGCTATTTCGAGGATGCTGAATCCAAATCTGGATGATGCAAGTCTTGAATCCTTGAGGATATCGAAATATTCGAGATGGCCGCCAAAATGGCTGCCTAAACCCTGAAATTCCTATGTATTTCCTTCTAACTGGTGAGAAGTTCAAAACAATTGATCGTTTTACTCTTTTTCGAGGATGCTGAATCCAAATCTGGATGATGCAACTCTTGCATCCTTGAAGATTTTGAGATATTCAAGATGGCCGCCAAAATGGCCGCCCAAACCGAAAATTCCCATGTATTTCCTTCTGAATTATGAGAAATTGAAAACAATTGATGGGTCTAAGCTATTTCAAGGGTGCTGAATCCGATCTGGCTGATGTGACTCTTGCATCCTTAAGGATATTGAGATATTCAAGATGGCCGCCAAAATGGCCGCCCAAACCGAATATTCCCATGTATTTCCTTCTGAATTATGAGAAATTGAAAACAATATGGTTCTAAGCTATTTCAAGGGTGCTGAATCCGATCTGGCTGACGTGACTCTTGCATCCTTGAGGATATTGAGATATTCAAGATGGCCGCCAAAATGGCTGCCAAAACCCGGAGATTCCTATGTTTTTCCTTCTAAATGGTGAGAAGTTCAAAACAATTTATGGTTCTAATCGGTTTCGAGGGTGCTGAATCCGAATCTGGCTGATGCGACTCTTGCATCCTTGAACATTTTGAAATATTCAAGATGTCCGCCAAAATGGCCGCCAAAATGGCCTCCCAAACAGGAAATTCCTATGTATTTCCTTCTTAATGGTTAGTAATTTAAAACAATTGATAGTTCGAAGCTATTTCGACGGTGCTGAATCCGAGTCAGGATGATGCATCTCTTGCATCGTTAAGGGTTCTGGGATATTCAAGATGGCCGCCAAAATGGCCGCCAAAACCGGAAATTCCCCTGTACTCTAAATGGTTTGAAATTGAAAAAAACTATTGATGGTTTTACCCTAGTTCGAGGGTGCTGGATCAGAATCTTGATAAAACTGTTGTATCCTTAAGGGTTCTGATATAATAATAAAGATGGCCACCAAATTGACCACCAAAAATGGAAACTCACATGTAGATCCCCTTTTTTCCTTCCAAGTGGTGTAACATTGAAAACAAATTGATGGTTTTATCCTATTTTGAGTTTGTTGAATTTGAAGCTGCAGGATACAGCTCTTGCATCCTTAATGGTTTTGAGATGATAAAGATGGCCGCCAAAATGGCCCCCAAATGTCCGTCAAAAACGGAAATTCCCATGTAGGCCCCCTAATTCGTTCTAAATGGTGTAAAATTGAAAACAATTGGAGGTTTTACCCTATTTTGAGGGTGCTGAATCCGAACTTGGTTGATGCAACTCTTGTGTTTTGGGGGGTTCTGAGAATTCCAAGATGACCGCCAAAATAACTGTCAATATTGAAAATTTTGAGACCCTATTCAGCACCCTCGACATTTTGTTGTTGCCATTTTTGCATTAGGGTTTTGAGACGTCCAAGATGACCGCCAAAATAATTGCCAGAAATTGAAATTCCGATGTTAATATTTTTTTCTAAATAGTGAAAACTTGAAAATAAATTGATGGTCTCACCCTATTTCGAGGGTGCTGAAGTTTTTGAGATATTTACAAATGTCCTGTATAAACGGAAATTCCTTGATACAGTTGTATTTTCTTATAGATTGTGAAATATTGTGCTATAACGTGAAATATGTATGTATATATATATATATATATATAATATTGCAATATATTGAAGAAAAATTTGAAGCAGAACTATAAAAATGTTCAACTCTTGTCTTCAACAATGTCATCAAGACCACCAATATAAACCACTTAACCAATGTGGGTGTTCATGGATGAAACGATTAAAATTGTTCATGGATTAAAACAGGAAGTGTTGGGAATCTCAGTAAACTTCTCTACATCACTATCACAATATGATCGAGATGGGTATGTCTTGTCCACTGATTGTTAGTGTACATGATATGTAGATGAAACAGTGTAATCTTTCAAATATTCAACCGCATCTGTAGTCTTGCAAGATTCATTCCTGGTACAGCTGTATCTTACAAACTCCAAGATATCCGGTAAAGCTGGTTTCACTGTACAGCAAGTTCAAACTTATGGGATGTACAATATGCGTTCGTTTATCAGCAGAGTATGGTTGGGTTTAGATTATGCCATTGACGCAAACCTGAAATAAGGTAAAACCATCAATTGTTGTCAATTTGTCACCATTTTGGTGAGCATTTTGGCGGCTATCTTGAATATCTCCAAACTCTCAATGCTGCAAGGGTGGCATCGTCCAGATTCGCATTCAGCACAGTGATCGAAATAGGGTAGAATCATCAATAAAATGATGTTCTCAATTGCGAAACATTACAATTCAAATACGTGGAAATTTCCGGTTTTGGCGGCCATTCTGAAAACGGAATAGGATAGAACCATCTGTTGTTCTCAATATTGAACCATTGAGAATGAAATACGTGATAATTTATGGTTTTGGCGGCCATTTTGGCGGCCATCTTGAATATTTCAATCCAAACAGAGTAAAACCATCAATTGTTTTCAATTTCTCACCATTTAAAAGGAAATACATGGGAATTTCTGGTTTTGGCGGCCATTTTGGCAGCCATCTTGAATATTTCAAAATCCTCAAGGATGCAAGAGTTGCATCATCCAGATTTGGATTCAGCACCCTCGAAATAGTGTAAAACCATCAATTGTTTTCAATTTCTCATCATTGAGAATGAAATACGTGAGAATTTCCGGTTTTAGGGGCCATATTTTGGCGGCCATCTTGAATATCTCAAAATCCTCAAGGATGCAAGACTTGTATCATCCAGATTTGGATTCAGCACCCTCGAAATAGGGTGAAAACCATCAATTGTTTATAATTTCTCACCATTTAGAAGGAAATACATAGGAATTTCCGGTTTGGGCAGCCATTTTGGCGGACCATCTTGAATATCTCAAAATCCTCAAGGATGCAAGAGTTGCATCATCCAGATTTGGATTCAGCACCCTCGAAATAGGGTAAAACCATTTGTCGAAGCAAAGGAGGGATTCCTGTATCTTCTCCTTCTCCAACAGCTCCCTGATTTCAATAAACCAATTACAAGCAATTTATGGATGTCAAATAATCATCCGGATATCTGCTTCACAGTCTGTTCAAGCAAAACACTTATGAGGGTAAAATATCCAGAGAATATCTACGTTGTGAGAAACTGCGTGTTGAAATGGAGGAAAGAACGAAAAGAAATAAAAAAAAAACCACACATGTCTTTATATAATATATAACAAACAATAAGTTGTCATATTTTTCTTTTCATTTGCATATATTTGTTTATTCACTATTTCATAGATTACTAGTACTCCGCGGACTAAATACACTCTCAGATTCATATATTACGCCGCACATGTTACTGGTTTAATGTTCCACCTGAAATTAAATAACGCTTCACAACACTAGCCATGTCACCCATGTCAATGAATACTGAATTGGCACTTACTATGGATAACATGATATAATGGTCTTATTCATACGCGATTAAATGTGTCTAGAAAATCCCAATTATTAAACATAGCAATAATTCCAGCGGACATATATACTGATGGAATGATAAGCTTTATTTTTTTTTGACATCAACATTTTAGTCATCGTATTGAATATGGCCAATGTCAATTTGCTACCGGTGTAACATATCAACATCATATTGTATAACACGTAATATATGTATTTTTTCATATACGGTTTAAAATAACCTAAGATTTATTGAACCAAAATGCCTTCATCCTCACTTGCAAACTCTTATACTTTTATGTTTGAGATACAGGATCATCAAAAATGGAATGGAAATCATGCAGTGAATACAGTAAAGCTTCATGATTCTAGCATTTTTTTATTTGCTTTCTATACAATGAATGATGATTATCGAATGCAGAAAAAAACCCGAAGACATTAATTATCCTAAAATGCAAGCAAGTAAGATGAGGTGAAACCTTACAGAAGTTTTAAGAAAAGTATTTTGTGTGTGTGTTCGTTTGTGTGTGTGTGCGTTGCTTTTATTCTTGCTTTTTATGCTTCTGTTTTTGTCTTTCTTCTTTGCTTTTGCATACATTTGCATACCAAAACGCCAATAAAACGTCATAATAGGGACAATAATGAAGTAAAGAAGCACTTACGAAGGCCATTCATAGAGGGCTATGATATAAATGGAGTGAAAATTTCGATGTATAGTACGAAGCATGCGTTACCAGCGACTCTCTGTAAGATGCACTGCATTAAGTTGAAGCAAGATGAAAGAAAGATGATTAGGTCCTCCGGATGCAGTTTTCTGCCCTTACTTGACAGCATAGGTTTTATTTAGGTCGCTGTGTAAATATGAAGAGCGGTTGAGATGAGCTGATCCTAATGATTGACATTTCAAATGAGTTGTCCTTTATTCAGTAAGATAGATATCTCAGATTGATATCATTTTAGTACCAGTTTGAAAAAAACAACAACTAGTGTTTTGCCAATTCCAAAGTCGCTCAAACACAAACACAAAAATCGCGTCATAAATCATTTTGCTGATTTATCATGCTGTCTGATCTGCTTCCCCTGTATATATTTGTAAATCATTAACATTGTACAAACAACTCCACATCATCGATGTTAGGCAGGTTCGCTGTACTTCATGTACCAGAACTTAAACAGTGTTGTTGTCATAGAGCATTATTTTTCATTATAGCTCTAAACTTTGGAACAATCAGTCCCAAGATACTTCGCCATATTTTCGCACCAGATGTTACAACAAAGATATTAGTAAACTTAATTTGATTATTACCTCCACCATGGGAAGAGGTTATGTTTTCGTTACCGTTGGTTTGATTATTATTTGTATTTCTCGTTGTGTAATTTCTACTCTGTTTCTGTGTATAATTTTTTTATAATTAATTTCCTGCATCAAATGGGTAAGAGCATAGAATGATTGACCCGTTTGCTAGAAAATTAGACATCGTTATTCAGGTTGTTCCCTAAAAATTTCATCGCATTTGCATTCGAAGTCAAGAAAAGGCGTTCAAGTTCAAACGATTTTCGTCAACACTGCTAACATGGTTCATTTTTTAATCTATGTGCAGTCGATTTCATTTCATGTCGCTGATGCCCATTATTCCGAGGGTCAGTTAATCGGAAATGAAATAAGGTTTGTTACTCCAAAAATGCAAACAGAAGAGGTGCATATAACCAATCTTTGGAATAACACGCCATCGGAATGACGAACCTTTGCAAAATCGAGTCTTATATCATATTTGAGTAGACAAACCTTGAGAATGACACATATTATTTTATTTTCAATTGAATTACCGTTAGGAATAATAAATTCAATCCAAATTCGTACTGAAATATATTTTAAACAATGAAAAGAGAATTCATTCAATTAAGCGACGAAAAGGTGTCATTCGGTTTCGCAATTTCCAATTTATTCCCTAACTGTACACTGTAAAAACATCGGTGTTAGATTTAATACCACGGGTGTTAAATCTAACACCGATCAAACTTCAATAAAGGACCACACCCACAGGTGTTAAAAATGCACTGTGATGGTGTTGAAAAGTGTTCACCTGACACTTCGTGGTGTTAATTTGACACTGTACCTGGTGTTATTTTGACACTGTACTGGTGTTAATTCAAAAATGACACCACATGGTGTGATTTGATATTTGTTGGTGTTGATATCAACGGTTTAACACCCGTCCAGCTTCAATAAGAGACCACACCAGCTGGTGTTACTTTGGTGTAAATTTATTTTCACAGTTTTTCAAAATCTAGTATTTTAATGTAAAATTCTTGATCGTCTTGTTTAAATTAAAAATCAACAAGAAGTGCAGTTACTAAGAAACTCTTTAAAAAAAACAGTTTAAAATTTGGAAATGACACCCGGAGGTGTTAATTTAACACCATAAATGAGCACCGAAAATTTAACACCAGCTCGGTGTTCACTATCTAACACCGGATTTTTTGCAGTATATGGATATAACACTTAACGCTTAAGATGGACAATGGTCATAGCCCATAATTTTTATCCCATGTCCACGTCCACCTGCCTGTCCACGTCAATGTTTACTTTCGGGTCCCATATATAGCTTTTGGAATTTCCCTGTGTCAGAAAAATCCGTTGCCACAATCGACCCTGCCATAGACCCATGAATGTTGTTGCTGTTATTGTTGTTTTAAGAATGTCTTCCTAGTTACAAATTGCCCCAGCCAACCTATATCGGGCGTAGATGAAATATTTTCGTACCCTCTCTGAGCCACCGTCATAGCCATGTAATAATGAATGTCTATGTGTTATTATTGGCATTATTATCATCATCATTAATATAAGTAGTAGTAGAAGTAGTTGTAGTATCATCGTCATCATCATCATTATGGCGTAGAGAGGATCAACACAATTATTACGTGATTACCGATGCTATATGACCGTTGACAGCCACAAACCGACATTAAGATGCAAATCATTTACGAGTAAAACATGTTATAGAAAATGTCTGTTCTCGGTGATCATTCATCTTTTTTTTTATGAAACAGTTCTTTGGTAAATATGAAAACTAAGTCAAATAAAGGCAACTCCCATCAGAGACAAGAGTATTTCATGGCTCTATTTTTAGAGGCTCTGATATCCGTTAACCTTTGATCATTCTTGCATGGCAGAATGCCAGTACATGAAATACCATCGTAATGTATTGTATAGGCTTTTGAAAATCTAGAAAATAATTCAAATTTTGGGTCACATCTGGGATTCTGAGGAAGCGACATTTACATGATTTATGCGAAAAAAAGAATTCACGTCAACATAATTGATATGCCATGCTTAACGTTGTTGCATTTATAACTTTGGTAAAAAAAAAGCTTTACTAGTGTACAACAAGTCAGCAAGTTAAATGATTAATGCTTTGTTCTCAATATCGTTTATATGTATATAAAACACTAAACTTTGATATTCAAACATGGTTATTACATGATAATTGCGCCAATTGTGTACTTTGTGACCGGCACATGGTTTGAGGAGACATAATCAGTCACGTCTCCTTAGTGTGCACTTTAGAACCTTTGTTCTCAACAGAACTTTGAGAATTGTTTTGGTGTCCACGTATTAAAGCACAGGAGATGCGCGTTGTCACTGTTGTTTTCGGGAGTAGGCGGACTTCGATTCATGATAAAGTTGACTAACACTTCAACGTATATAGAATATTATGTCGATCAGATTTGCATTTCTTATCTTTATTGAACAGTTAGGATAAAACAGCTTCTACTGAGTAAACCTGTTACCGTTCTGTCTAACGACGGTGTCATGAATTTGAAGGATAAGGAAGGGCAAAGTTACGTATATGACGAAACATAATAAACCGAAAATGAACTCCGCAATCTGTCGAGAAAGCAAATGCGAAATCTGTTTAAAAGTAATGAGGAAAAGTTGTATTTTTGTTCATCCCGTGCTTCTTTTTTGTATACTGTTTCTTACGTTAACCTTAATTTCAGCCATAACTGATGGGCTTCAGTATGCCTAACTGTGCATGATTTATTCACTGGCGTAGCAATTTGAATCATTATTTTTTAGAAGACCCCACCCATACCCTTACGGACAACATTACTTAGAGTGCTTTATAACCAAATAGGTTTATACTGAACTGCCAAGGGAAACTTTAACACAGTGTTAGCAGGTGTTAAGTGCATAAAAAACAAACAGAGGACCGATATAATTTCAAGAACTATCACTTCGTGTATCCGTGTTATGTTGCTTATTTCTCTCTTCTTTTTTTTTTTTTGGGGGGGGGTGGGGAATCATTTTTCCATCTGATAAGATGGCTGGATAGCCCATTATTCAGCTGCTCTGGCTAGTCCGTCATTGGTCTACCTGTGAGTGCTTGGGGTGGACCTCTTTAACGAGTTATGCGCCTGCTCTTTACAATAAATGAATGAAGCGGGACTTTTTTTTATTACTATATATTTTGTGACTATCTCACACACGGGACTTGTATTTATCACAGGTACTGACTAGAGAGGACGGCATGACAACACGCAACATTGCTCGGTAAAACTGGGATTCGAACGTGAGCCCAAACTCGAGCCTTTCGATTCAAAAGTATGCAGAAACTTTACCTACTGAGCCTCCGCCGCCCATGTGACGATAAGAGGTGGCGCCCTCTTTTGAAACTTCTCAACAAGTCTGCACATTTTTAAAGGAGACCTCCGGATGATTTTCAGACTTTTACATTTGAACAACTATAAATTAGTTAAACTGAGTACAGAGTTTCAGAATTTATAGTGATTGGGATGAGGAATGAGAATGTTTTCAAAATCTATAACAAATTACAATGAACTAGGATGGTGATATGGCAGCCTCACCATAAGAATGTATGAGTTGGGGCTCAAGGAAGCAGAACAAAAGAAGAAGGCATGCATGGATTTTTCACAGGTGAACTTGTTGAGCAAGTGG